>NC_137114.1:44035773-44635773 GCF_949357685.1 Gobio gobio
TTCAAGTCATTCTCTGTATGAATTGCATTTTTGAATCGTTTTGAAGTATTTAAATATTGACAACTTTTGAAAGTATGAATATTTCATGTCCTCTCTTTGAAATTAGATCAGAAAACTGCATAAATAATAATAACACACACATTAAACTAGTTTTAGATGGAGTATGGCATGTTAAGAGACAATGCTTGTCATTAAAGTCACAGGGGTTTGCAGTTTTACTGATCACACACACACACACACACACACACACACACACACACACACACACACACACACACACACACACACACACACACACACACACACACACACACACACACACACACACACACACACACAGGTTCACTATCTTTGTGGGGATTTTCCATAGACGTAATGTTTTTTTAGACCGTACATACTGTACATTATATCCCCCCTACACTGCCCCTGCCCCTAAACCTACCCATCACAGGAGACATTCTGCATTTTTACATTTTCAAAAAACATAATTTAGTCTGATTTATAAGATGTTTTCCTCATGGGGACCAGCCAAATGTCCCCACAATGTAGGTGATCTCAGGTTTTACTATCCTTGTGGGGACATTTGGTCCCCACAATGTAATATAAACAAACACACACACACACAAAGTTGATAACACTTTGCAAATGTCAATGCATATTTGTTTTCATGTCCGCTGCAGAGGAGAGAAGGGTGTAGTCAAGGAAATGTGGTTTCTTATGTGGCCTCTGGTGGCTTTTAAACATCTGCTCAGTTTATCAGCTGTGCGTGTTTGTGTGTGCCCGAAAGCTTGTTGTAGGAACGAATTTAAAGGCACAGCTATTATCTGTATTTAGAGTTAATAACAGTTTCTGCTTCTGTGCGACTGGGGTAAATTACACGTTTCTTCCTGGTGCTGTAGTGCTGTCAGTTTGCGTTTCAACAGACTTTTGCTGTCCTGCATGGTGTGTTTTTGCTGCAATACGTCTATAAAAGGGAAACCGGCACTGTGGGAGTTTCATTACTGTTTGTTTTGAGTTATTGTAACATCTCAGACACGATGAATGCCTTTTGTTAAGCAATGCAAATCCTAGTCATGTTGTGTGCGCTATTAAGTTTCTGTTGCTCTCGATTTTCCAGGTGACATTAAGGAAGCTGTGCATGGATGGCTGATGGACAGGTGTCCGAACCAATCACAGGACAATGCTGGCGCGGAGCCGTTTCATCCTGGTGCTGGTGGTGGGTGCGCTGCTGGCGGTGCTGAGTTTCAGCGTGCAGTATTGTAAGTGTGTGAACCACAATGAATGATTTCAGTCACGTTTCCTCTGTATGAACTCACCGCTATTCATACATACTCTAAGGGTTCCCCGGGGTCTGCGCTGTATGTATGTTTAGAGAGTCAGGTGGGAATATAACCTCCGCTGGATTGTATTTACATTCTCGGTGTGTGCATGTGTGTGTGTTTTGTAATTCCAGTGGGAATATGGTCTCAATTAGAGCGCATTCTCCACACTAAACAAAGGCATTTCCCTTGAAGACTTGCTATATAACAGCTTGTTCTCTGTTTTAGAGGATTAGTTCACTTCAAAACGAAAATGTCCTGATAGTTTACTCATCTGCATCTCATCCAAGATGTTCATGTCTTTTTTTCTTCAGTCGAAAATAAATTACGTTTTTTGAGGAAAACATTCCCAGATTTTTCTCCACATCGTAGACTTCCATGGCAACCAAAATGCCGAAGGTCCAAATCAATGCAGTTTCAAAGGAAGGGCTTCAGAGGCTCTGCACGATCCCAGACGAGGAATAGAGCTCCGGAGGTTGATGTCACGCAGCCTAAACTCCACCATTTTGGCAGGCAATCAGGGGAGCGCTAGAGCATTGGTATCTATAAAATAATTTAAAACCAGACTGTTTAAACCTTACTATTTCAACATGATGGACAGCTGATGTGCGCCAGGATGCCAGAACAGACGGGGGAAAGCAAAGGGGAAATCATTTTATCGTAGTAAGTTGTCGAAATGCTGTGAATTTCAGTTTATTCTTCATTCTTAAAGGGTTAGTTCACCCAAAAATGAAAATTCTGTCATTAATTACTTACCCTCATGTCGTTCGACACCCGTAAGACCTCCGTTCGTCTTCGGAACACAAATGAAGATATTTTAGTTGAAATCTGATGGCTCTGAAAGGCCTCCATTGGCTCAATGGCATGTTACACTCTCAAGACCCTTAAAAGGTACTAAAGACGTCGTTACAAAGTCCATCTCAATACAGTGGTTCTAAAATAACTATGAATCGGCGACAATAGTTTTTGTGCGCAAAAAAACCCCTAAATAACGACTTATATAGTGATGACGATTTCAAAACACGGCCTCATGAAGCTTCGAAGCGTTATGAATCAGTGAGTCGAATCATGATTCGGATCGCGTGTCAAACCGCCAAACTGCTGAAATTTGGCGATCCAAACTGCTGATTCGACTCACTGATTCATAACGCTTCGAAGCTTCATGAGGCCGTGTTTTGAAATCGTCATCACTATGTAAGTCGTTATTTAGGGGGTTTTTGCGCACAAAAACTATTCTCGCCGATTTATAAAGTTATTTTAGAACCACTGTAGTGAGATGGACTTTGTAACGACGTCTTTAGTACCTTTTAAGGGTCTTGAGAGTGAACCGTGCATTGTGTCAATGGAGGCCTTTCAGAGCCATCAGATTTCAACTAAAATATCTTAATTTGTGTTCCGAAGATGAACGGAGGTCTGACGGGTGTGGAACGACATGAGGGTAAGTAATTAATGACAGAATTTTCATTTTTGGGTGAACTAACCCTTTAACTACTTTTGCCTCACGTAACAAATGATAAAAATAAGTTCCCATTAAAAATGATACTTAATCATGAATAACAGAAGTGCTTTTATGTATAAATAACATCAAGAAAGGCTATTTGAAACTAAATTAAGGTCAATAAATAAATACTGAAACAAAAAAATAAGAAATTACATTTATTGATTATGACGGATTTTATTTGACATGCACAACACGGACCTATGGAACAGATGCACACAGCGGCGCGCTGTTTTGGACGGGTTCGTGTTAACCGCTAACATACAACCTTAATCTATTCAAATGTTTTCTCTCTTAAAATATAAGCGCATTAAAATGTCAGCATTGAAGGGTGCGTCTCAATCAGCTCTCTGGAGTGGTCAGGGCACTGATCAGAATGGGCTGACTCTAGGGCTGCCACTAACGACTATTTTTATATAGATTAATCTATCGACTAATTTATCACAATACTTTTCCAAAATTTTACTTAAAAACGTTTAATTTAACTTGCAGCTTTGGCCTTCAGTAGTGTACTATAAAAAAGTATAAATGTAAAGAAGCCCTTGACAAAATGTAAAACTAAAAGAGTAAAAATGTACAAATTTGTAAACCAACATAACAAAAGAAAAGAGAATATCAGCAAATACTTTTTATTTATAATAGTGTTGTCACGATACCAAAATAATGACTTTGAGATGTTTGCAACAATCCCATTATTATCAGTCATGTTAACACTAACCACTATTCTGAACAGGTTGGGATGACCGAAATCTTATTTCATGATACGAGTAATTTAATATTTTTTAAATGTAGTTTTATAATTACAATATAGATATTTAATTTAATTGTATCTGTTTTTTTTTTTTTTTTAAATAAGCCAAAATGTAAATTACAAACAATATGACAAAAACAGTGCTTTATTTTCAACTACAGAAGCTCTATTTAACAATAGCATTCAATAATGCATAGTCTGCATAGCCACTCTGTAAATTAACTATACACTGATTCTTAATAAATATATTAAAGTTATTCAGTCAAGCATGGGGTGATTTTCTATTTTCTTTGTTGTTTGCTTAACATAAAATCACACAGAATAATAGGTCCGGCCCTTTAAGAGCTGCACGGGCAAAATTCATTGTAACACATCCGATTTCTCACTCAACTCTATATGTTCACTAAAGACAAATCCGACTGTGTTTACCTGAATGCCCACCAGGACGTGCATTTTTAAAAAAAAATTGACCATTCAAACCCAATAATCCGCAAAACTGGTGTCGCGCTCTGGCTGAGTGAAAGGCGTGTGCGCCACGCCGCACTTTTTTCTGAGCTGCGCATGTATATTTGACTGTTCTGCTTCCATTGTTTAGTGAACGGTTGAAGCAAAGCTCACACACGTCCTCACTCCTGCTGTCACACATCGACGCAAATTAAGAAATACTACTCTTATTAGAGTGCTGTCATTTTTAAAGTACCGGTACTAATACAATTTCATATCGTACCCAACTTACCCAGTCGACTAAAAATATTGACGTCGACTATTTATCAGTGTCGACGCAGTCGATTGTATCGACCAATCGCGACAGGCCTAGCTGACTCCCTGATCAGTGCCCTGACGAGTGAACTAGGGAGCTGATCGAGTGTAAAACAAGAACTTATTGATACGGTTCAGTCTGCCTACTATTCTATCTGTTAATGTTCCTGTTCGGAGGCTTCTGTAAATATTTTGTTTATACGTAGATTTAGGCTGCAGCTAAGTTTAGGTGTCCTGACAGGAAAGCTATCGATACACGTGAAAAGCGCACCGGGGGCATTATAGGGATCTGTTAAGTTTAATCTATGAAGTTTTGCTATGTACAAGTCTATGTCTTTTGAATCTGTCATTAAAAAAAAAAAGTATATACTTTTTAACCTAAATTGCTCATCTTGCGCTGCTCTGTGACGTTCCATGGATTGTGCAATTACGTCGAAAAGTTGCCGCTAGACATAGGCAGAAGTACCGCCCCAAGCGAACGTGCGAGGACTAATACAAACGCCCTTTACCCAAAAAACACTCCATCTTCAACTTCAAAATCATCCGATATCGTTGTTTTACCTTTTTTCTGCTAAAGGGCATTTGTATTAGTCGTCGGATGTGCGCTTTAAACAGGGGGGCGGTACTTCTGCCTATGTCTAGCGTGACGTTTTCGACGTGATTGCGCAATTACTGGTGCGTCGCAGAGCAGCGCGAGCTGATAGGTTAAAAAGTACAATCTTTTTTTTTTTTTAAAAGGACCAATTGTTTCGCTAGATAAGACCCTATTCCTCGTCTGGGGTCTCGCAGAGCCTCTGAAGCCCTTCAAAGCGCCATGGAAGTCTATGATGGGGAGAAAAATCCTGGAATGTTTTCCTCAAAAAACGTAATTTCTTTTCGACTGAAGAAATAAAGACATGAAATTCTTGGATGGGATGGGGGTGAGTAAAATATCAGGAAATCTTCATTTTGAAGTGAACTAATCCTTTAAGGATTAAAGGGATAGTTCACCCAAAAATGAAAATTAGCCCATCATTTACTCACCCTCAAGTCATCCTAGGTGTATATGACATTCTTCTTTCAGACTAATAAAATCTGAGTTATATTACAAAAGTCCAGGATAATCCAAGCATTAGAATTTGATTCATAGTTGCTCTGTTTTTGAAGTCCATAAAAAGTGCATCTGCCCATCAAATAACGTGCTCCACGCGGCTCCGGGGTGTTAATAAAGGCCTTCTGAAGCGAATCGACGCGTTTGTGTAAGAAAAATATCCATATTTAAAAATGTATCAAGGAAACTTTCGGCCGACGCCTTCCCTGTTCAATTTATGGAAAAATGGTTGAAAGTTCCCCTGCTGATCGAAAGACTATCTTGAGTTTCACTTTCATTTTTGGGTGAAATATCCCTTTAAGGATAATCAAAGGATAATATTTTATTCAATTGGCTACAAATAAAAAAATGCAAATCAATAAAAACAAAACATTAGAGTTCACTCCCGCCAAAACATTTTATCCCGCTCCTGCCCAAAACACATTCACGTTTTGTCTCATTCCCTCCCGCGAAATCCAGTTGGAAGATGTGTACACAGATTTTTGAGTCCCGGTCCGGTTAGATTCTGTCTCGTTCCATTGTCTATATACTATTTTTTCCAATTTCCACACTTACACAACGCTTTAGATCTCCAGTTCTTCTGCGTGCTGTTATTATTTTATTATTTTATTTTGCAGGAACCCATGAGTCATTTCTTTCTCCTGCTTCCCACGCACATATAAGTATCTTCCCTCCCTCATCTGCACTCAATCTGCAATTCAAACTCTGTCACACACGTCACACTCTGTTGCGTCAGGGCTATATACAGATACAAAACAAGATGTGAGATGGTGGTCCAGTGGGTTAAACCATGGAACTGATACGCAGAAGGGTGCTGGTTTGATCCCAGCGGTCACCACCAGTATGTTCTTGAGCAAGGCACTTTACTCCATGTTGCTCCAGGGGGATTGTCCCTGTATTAAGGGCACTGTAAGTCGCTTTGGATAAAAGCGTCTGCCAAATGCATGCATAAATATACAAAACGGTACAGTGGGAGCACTATGGAAATCCGATGATACTTTGGTTGAATACCATGATACTACCATGTCAGAAACCTTATGAAAGTATCATTCAAGGCGCCAACACACTCAAAATTCTGATTTTTGCTCAATCTATATGTTTTTTTCTTTTTTTGTCAGTTACAGATTCTTAAACGTCTGCAAATTGTACCCATCTTCTGAAAGTACGTAAACTCCAGATCAACGGTCTGAATCCAATCTGAATGCAGTCCTTGACAAAAATTATTTTTCTCAGATTTATGTAAATATTTAGCTTTTTTTTAATTAAATTTACTCACATTCAAGTGTTGATGAAAAAAAATTATGAAGCTAGAATTATTATTATTATTATTATTATTTTTGAAGGCTCGATTTAATGAAGACGAGTACAGACTCTCTGACCTGACATTAACATGAGCTTGTTAACCCAGCAGAAGTTGGGGGCCGTCAGCTGACACATTGATGATACTTTACAGACGGTTGGTTTAGACAGTCTAAATGCAGTCCCTGGAATCATATCATGTTTACATGATATATTTTTAAGACCTGAAACCGAGCAGTCTAAAAACCTGCAAGTCTCATTAGTGAGAATATGATTTGCTGTAGAGAAATGTTTATGTGTTTTTATAATATAAGGATCAGTTAGATTGGCTTTTGAGACAGATTATTCCCGGATTAGACCCCAGTGTCCCATGTCCTTGATTGAAAATCCTCTTACGGCGAGGACTACGGTTATCTTTATCTTAGAAACCAGCCCCGCAGATTAAACATTTCATGTCACAGTGACAGCTACAGTAAAATCCTGCTAATTTAGTCGTTTAACAGCACAGATGGTAAGAATTTGCAAAGCCAGCTCAAATGAAACACATGACTTTTTTTTTTTTTGGGACAAGGTGAGCAAGGATTGGTCAGCGGTCCTCTTAATATCCGCCCTCTGTATCCCACAGCCAATCACAGCTCAGTCTGAGCAACAGGATATACCCGGCCAGTATACGAGAACCAAGTTTTTGTTGTGTTCAGACATTAAAGAGTTGGCCTTTGACATTCTTTACAGTATCTGTCTGTCCTTAAGAGTGTGTTAACACTTGTCGGGTTTGGTTTGATTAAAACAAACTCTGTTAGTGCAGTTAATTTGAATACATTTTTTTATTTGAATTTTGGCTCTTCAAACAAGCTCCGTCACAAAATATATGTCAAAAAAGCAGTTTATCTTTAGATTCGGCGTTAAAAATGACAGCGTGAACGCTAAGCGGACCAGGACTTATGGTGTGTTCACATCAGTTTTGCCACAGTTACTTTGAAAAAGTAATCTGATTACTGATCACTCCTTTAAAAAGTAACTTAGTTACAGATTACTTGATTTTAAAAGTAACTAAGTTAGATTACAAATTACTTTATTAGTTACATTCAGCAGCTGCCGACAACGCCCCTGCCGCCTCAACATAAAAATGACAACTGTTTTTGCCAACACTCACTTTATTGGAAGTGCTTTTTTAACAGTAACTTCAACAATGTATCTCCTGACATTTTAAGTTGAAATAAAAAAAAAAATCCTAAAAAAAATGTTTTAATAAAAAATGTAAAAAAGACAGTCTTTCTTGACTTCACTTAACATAAATACTCTCCCGAGACGCAAGAAAAAAAGCAAAAATATATATTTTTACTAAGGAAAATGACAAAAATAGTAACACACAGGGACTTGGATAAATTACTTTAATCTGATTACTGGTTTGGAAATAGTAACGCGTTAGATTACTCGTTACTGGAAAAAAGTAGTCAGATTGACGCGTTACTGGCATCACTGGTTCACACTTGGCATGTTTGGTTCGATTAAAGCGAACTCTGGTGCAATTGCTCTGTTAGTGCGATTCAAGTGTGAACGCTGCCATCCGAACCCTGGTGCACACCAAACAAGCGGGCCGAGATGCTGAAAAGATGGATCTCAGTCTGCTTCCTAACAAACTCTGGTGAGGTTCGACCGAAATATGAACGCAACACGGACCAAAGACATCTAAACAAACCTAAAAAGGACAGAATGCTCACGCACACCTGTTTTTTCTCAGCATAGTCGTGATGTTGCCCATCACAGTTCGGTACAGGCATCAGAACCGCGTCTCCTCGCAGCAGATCTTCGCTTGTGTGTGTGACGGAAGGATTCCTGCCGCTGTTTTTTAAGCTCTTCACGAGTTCTCAGCTGGTCAAAATACCATCATATGTAGCTACACACATACGGCGAGCGCATTTAGTCCAGCACAGAGCAATGTTTTGGCTGTTCGACAAGCTCCGTCGCAAAATATATGTAAAAAAAGCAGTTTATCTTTAGATTTGGCGTTAAAAATGACAGAATGAACGCTAAGCAAACCAGGACTAAAGGTGTGTTCACACTTGGCATGTTTGGTTAGATTAAAGTCGGCATGAAACGGAAGTTGATATCGTCTTTTTCTCCTTATTGTTACTAATATCCGAGTGAAACGGCTTCTGAAATTAGAAAAAATGTTGGGCGAGGCCTGATTTCGTCCTTCGGGAATTGATTGGATCGTTGGAAGTTGGGCGTTGCTAGCAAAATGGAGGCAGATTTGAAGTTTGCACTCAGTTGTGGAGAAAAACTCGATCTATCTCTTAAATAAATGTATTTTCTCTCTAAATCTTTTCTACATATGTTACTTTTCGCTGGTTTGTGCTACAGATTTCACTTATTTTAAGCCTTTTATGGCTGTATTTCTGTCAAACTTTTTTCTCAGCTCTCCCTTATAAGGGGGGCGCGCCGTAAGCGCGTTCACACACGCTGCATTCCTCAGTGCGAGCCGTCACGACAAGCTGTTCGTCCGACTATATTGAGTATTTTTTACATAAAAAAACCTTTTATTTCTCTCTTTTTGCCTCAAGTCCTTCTTGAAGAAGGTATTGTGTACACCGAGGAAAATGCACCTAACCATCATGCTACGATCAGTGACAGGTTTCTGAGAGGCGGTGCAGAAACGAGACGGGGCGATAACCCCGCCCTCGCGCAATAGCACATGACCGGGAGAGAAGAGAGGTCGTTTCGATGGGGGAGGGAAAGTTAACATATTTGATTAAAGATTATAAGGGTAAATGTTTTTTTTTTTTAAATAATGAAGTGCACAGATAAATCAGTTATAGTAAACACTACAATATTAAATATAAAAACACGAATTGTAAAATTTGATTTCATGCCGCCTTTAAAGCAAACTCTGGTGCAATTGCTCGGTTAGTGCGGTTCAAGTGTGAACGCTGCCATCCGAACCCTGGTGCACACCAAACATATGGACGAGATGCTGAATAGATGGGTCTCAGTCCGCTTCCAAACAAACTCTGGTGTGGTTCGACTGAAATATGAACGCAACACAGACCAAAGACATCTAAACGAACCTAAAAACAGGAAGATGCGACCCTAAAAAGGATAGAATGCTCACGCACACCTGTTTTTTCTCAGCATAGTCGTGATGTTGCCCATCACAGTTCGGTACAGGCATCAAAACCGCGTCTCCTCACAGCAGATCTTCGTTTGTGTGTGTGACGGAGGGAATCCTGCCCCTGTTTTACACATTTTATAAGCTCTCCATGAGTTCTCAGCTGGTCAAAATACCATCATATGCAGGCTACACACATACAGCGAGCATGCAATGTCATAAAAGCAGTTTATCTTTAGATTCTGTTAAAAATAACAGTGTGAACGCTAAGTGCTAAGTACCAGGAAGTGTGTGTTCACACCAAGCGGCAACCTCCCCCAGTTTCTCTCAAAGCCAATACGGAAGTGACTTAAACTGCAATTCATTGACTGGCTCCAGAAGGGAGCAGAATCTCATTGAGCTCCATGTTAAAATGCCCAACTTTACAGCAGAAATAAACATGTTTACAGCCTGGTACAAATTGTGGTTTTGGTCTATACGGCTAATTTTGCCCTTCATGACAACTGTGAGGGGGGTGAATTTTTTAAGAACTCATTCGTTTACATTATATAAAGCCTTCAAAATTCTGCATACTGGTAATTAAGGGCGTGGCCACTTTGAGTGACAGCTGGATTGTCGTTTGTCTGCTGTCTGTTAGTCATCACGTCACCTCAGCTCCAGCCACGTCCCGCCTTTTTGCCCATTTTCAGTTATCCGGGAGTGACGCACTGCCAAGATTGCAACGGCCAGCTCGACCCTACTTTACGCTTCAAAACTGCTCTTAAGAATCCTATGGGTGACATTCACGGACAATTTTTTTTACAGTCTATGGTTCACACTTGTAGTTCGCTTCACTTGGTTCATTTGGTCTGAACCAACCCCCCCAAAAAACATTTAGTCCTGGTCCGCTTATCGTTCACATTGGCATTTTAACTCCGAACCTAAAGATACAGAATCTAAAGGCATAGGGATATGTTCACAACCTGATTGGTCGGCTTTTACTATGTATATTTTGCGACATCCACCTTGAGCAAAAACCCATTGCAAAAATAGCTCATAAAAGAGTTGTCTATTGCAATGACGTTTGAAGTGTCTTAAATGCAGTACAGTTTGGGCTCTATTATGTTTGTCATCCTTACTGTCATCCCGTCTTCCTCACGTTGCCTGTTTCTTTCATCCTGTGTGAGGTCATTACTAATTCATTCCCTCCTTTGTGGTTCCTCCAAGAGCTGAACAAGAGCTGAAAGCTGTCTGAATGTAGGACAGAACCGAGTCTTAAATTATCCGACCTCTCCTCCTCTCTCGCTCTCTCTCTCTCTCTTTACTTCAGTTCACTCAAGCATGACTGATGCGGTTTTAAAGAAAGAGGCTCCAGTTCTGTAGAGACTAACAAGCAGACGGAGAGAAAGAAGCTATACATTGAAAATGAGAAAGAGAGAAGTGAAGGATGAAAGAGGACCGGTTCACATCCCGGTGAATTGTGGGTTTGCTTCATCGCTGAAGTGCACAATGCCAACAACACACACAATATCGGCCTTGAGCGGCAGTATAAACACTGTCTGTCCTGTTTGATTTGTGTCTATTGTATTTGTGTTTAGGTGTGTGTGATTTTCCTTGTACTCCATACTCGGCTACAAAGAGCTCTTTGTGTGGCCGGCCTCTACACAGAGCTGTCCTGTGATTGGCTGAGAGTTGGGAGCTAACATGCGATTGGTCAGGCAGCTTTTACAGGAAGAAGTCAGAGGGGGTTTGATTCTGAATTAAAACCAGCATGAGGTGCACAAACACACACACCTGCACATGCTCGCGCGCACATCTCCACAATGTCCGTTGCTGCGCGTATAAACCAGCTAGCCGTTATCCTTCTGTCAGGTGAGTTTTACTCCTGGTTGGTTACATCAGTAGTTGGGAATGCTGGTGTCAGAATAGTTTTTAATTAATAAAGTGTTTATTGTTAAGCCGGATGCCATTTATTCATTACTTTATTTTGTGTTTAGCTTTATTGAACAGTTTGGTTATAGTTTCTATGCTAACAGGTTTTTGTTTTTGTTCACAAAGTTGCGCAAATATTTCCAATGTGAATGAAATCAAAGAAGCTCTTTTGAGTGGTTATGCTTACATTTATGTGAAATTGTATTGTTATATAAAAGGAACAATTTTAGCAATGCATGTCTTTTAAATGAGAGGATGATGTTGCAGGTTTCTCTCATTAAAACATTTCACGTTATTTATTTTCTTTGAGATCCTCCTACGCTTCTTGAGTAAAAACATTCATAATTTAGTTTTTGCATAGTGTGTTTGTGTGAAACAGGTTTCTATTGAGTTCTTCGAGTGTGTTTTCATAGTACAGTTTTCTCTTTTCCTCAAAGAAATTATATGTATCATCATAATATGAGTTGCTGTAATTGTTTATGTGTACTTAAAGTGCAAATATGTAGCGTAAATGAAAAAGAAAAGAAAAAAACTCCAGATGTTGGTCTTGTGTTTTTATGTGTCACATTGAAGGATTGTAGCGATCTTTTTCTGGTAGCTGTCAATCACTTCACTGGCTAATATCCTGCCAGACTCCTCCCTCTGGCCACATCACCGTGGCAATTCCCAAAATTCAACAATCCGCAGCACTGTGCAGCCTTAATGTTTGCTGTATGAGGTCAGAACTGAGGAAGCTGGAAATAGTATGTATGTGTGTGTGTGTGTGTGTGTGTGTGCTTGTTTAACGAGTCTCATAGTCCTTTCTTTCTTTCCATAGTGCACCTCATTCCAACCAATCCGGTGGCCGAGCAAAGGTCACTTGGTAAAAGCCGAAAGCGCGTGAATCCAGTCCTCCATACGGATCCTCCCGCCCCAGACCCCATCAGAGACACACACCAGTACTGCAATTACCCCAACCTCACCGAGCACGGCTGGGAGGGTGAGAAACACACACACACACCTTTACCTTCTCACACACCGGAAGACTCTCTCAGACGTGTGGTGATGTATTTGTGTGTGTCGCAGGTCACAGTCCGGCTGACTACAGGCTGCTGTCGGTCCAGGTGATGATTCGCCATGGAGACCGTTTCCCTTTGTACTCCATCCCCAAAACCAAGAAACCCGCCATTGATTGCACCCTATCAGAAAAGAGGTACACATTAATACGTATATGGACAAATCCATCTGTTGTTCCATCCATCCATCCATCCGTTGTTCCATCTATTTATCCACCCATCCATGCATTCATCAGTTGTTCCATCCATCCATCCTTATACATATTTTATATTATTTAAATTATATCCATCTGTCTATCCACCCATCTATCATCCATTCATCCATTCATCCATCCATCATCTATCTATCTATCTATCTATCTATCTATCTATCTATCTATCTATCTATCTATCTATCTATCTATCTATCTATCTATCTATCTATCTATCTATCTATCTATCTATCTATCTATCTATCTATCGTTCCTTTTATCCATCCATCCATCCATCCATCCATCCATCCATCCATCCATCCATCCATCCATCCATCCATCCATCCATCCATCCATCCATCCATCCATCCATCCATCCATCCATCCATCCATCCATCCATCCATCCATCCATCCATCCATCCATCCATCCATCCATCCATCCATCCATCCATCCATCCATCCATCCATCCATCCATCCATCCATCCATCCGTAGTTTCATCTATCTATCCATCCATCGGTCTGTAGTTCCATCCGTCCGTCCGTTGTTCCATCCGTCCGTCCGTCCGTAGTTCCAGTAGTCCATCCGTCCGTAGTTCCATCCATCCGTCCATCCACCCATCCATCCATCATAGGATATAATTAAAAGACTGAAAAAGCACATAATGCATCATTTTAAAATGCTGCTTGTTTTCAAGGTCCTTTATATTAGATTTTTTTTTTCTTTGGGCTTACAACTGATAACCATCAGTGACTGGTGTGTAAATGTGGACTTATGTTTTTGTTCAGTGTATGTGTTTATCAGATTTAGTGTTTGCCATAGGGCATGCAGTTTATGAATCGTTATCAGATTAATATTTAATTCCTGTCCTCGTCTTTTATCTATCCCTGAGCCGTGTCGCCGTGGTTACGGCTGCAGTGAACAGTCACCGTAATGCTACCTTAAAATAACATTGTTGTGTTTCCATGGTTTCATCTTAGTATTCTAACCAATGTCATGACAAATGCTGTTCAGAATATTCCAAGAATTATTAATCACGCACAGCAATCCATAATATTTCCATGATGTCTGAGATTTATGTATTACAAAGTAATCCTCAACCATAAATCCTTCTGATGCTTTCGCTTTATCATTCTCTTGGTCTTCGCATACATGCAAGGTTTGATTTGTGATTACCTTTGTGACCTGACCCAACCTGACCGTAATGCTCTGATGGTTTTGACTTACAAAAATGAAGATACATCATGCATTATAATAAAATAGAATGATCCATTAGACATTCTGGCTGGAGCTGTGCTCAGAAATCTCCTGTGTGTTCAAAACTGCCTGCAAAAGGAAATAATACCCCGTGGGTTTTCTAGCTTATATCATTATACATGTTATGCCGCCCCCTCGTGGATATATCTTGTTATGGCACTCTCACATGGATCCTCAGAGCTGCTTGTTGCTCATTATAATGCAGACCGTGTTGTTAGACTGTTAACCTGGAAAAAAAATGTTTCATGAATGGATCGCGTCAAATATATTTCTGATTTAAAACAATCTTTTTATGGTTGTAATTTTGCAGAAAGCCCTCTCACCCCCTCTTGGCCTCCTTCATTAGTCACATGACTCTCGGCGGACGTGGTCACTGGGACGCATCACTGGGATCTCTGCCCCGACTACCCAATCACAGCACCTGTGAAATGGGAGAGCTTACACAGACAGGTAACCAGTCACAGGCTGCATCTGAAATCGCATACTCTTGAGTAGGTACATATTTTGTATAAGTAATTACTTTACGACCACTACATTCGCCATGTTTTCATTATCATGTGATCTACCAACATCAGTTATGTTGCTTCACTACCATTCATAAATCCTCTCCTGTGTCCTCATGGGATAGTAAAGTGTCCATCGTTGGTCATCTGGGTACTGTGAATTCGGACATACTTCATTTGTCACGTAGTAGAGCATACTATATAGTAGGACATTTTTGGTTAAAGCCCCAGTGTCGCAATATTTTATGTTGAAATCTATAAAATATTTAAAAAATTATAAATATAAGCAAACAAATATACACACAGATCAGGCATTACATTATGACCTAATATTGTGTTGGTCCCCCTTTTGCTGCCAAAACAGCCCTTACCCGTCAAGGCATGGACTCCACTAGACCCCTGAAGGTGTGCTGTGGTATCTGGCACCAAGATGTTAGCAGCAGATCCTTTAAGTCCTGTAAGTTGCGAGGTGGGGCCTCCATGGATCGGACTTGTTTGTTCAGCTCATCCCACAGATGCTCGAATGGATTGAGATCTGGGGAATTTGGAGGCCAAGTCAACACCTCAAGCTTGTTGTTGTGCTCCTCAAACCATTCCTGAACCATTTTTGGTGGCAGATGCATTATCTGCTGAAAGAGCCACAGCCACCAGGAATACCGTTTCCATGAAAGGGTGTGCATGGTCTGCAACACTGCTTAGGTAGGTGGTACGTGTCAAAGTAACATCCACATGGATGGCAGGACACAAGGTTTCCCAGCAGAACATTGCCCAAAGCATCACTGCCTCCGCCGGCTTGCCTTCTTCCCATAGTGCACCTGGTGCCATGTGGTCCCCAGGTAAGCGACGCACACACACCCGGCCATCCATGTGATGTAAAAGAAAATTTGAGCTACAGTAGCTCGTCTGTTTGATCGGACCACACGGGCCAGCCTTCTCTACCCACGTGCATCACTGAGCCTTGGCCGCCCATGACCCTGTCGCCGGTTCACCACTGTTCCTTCCTTGGACCACTTTTGACAGATACTGACCACTGCAGACTGGGAACACCCCACAAGAGCTGCAGTTTTGGAGATGCTATAACTCAGTCGTCTAGCCATCACAATTTGGCCCTTGTCAAACTCGCTCAAATCCTTGCGCTTGCCCATTTTTCCTGCTTCTAACACATCAACTTTGAGGACTAAATGTTCACTTGCTGCCTAATATACTAGCAGGTGCCATGATGAGATAATCAGTGTTATTCACTTCATCTGTCAGTGGTCATAATGTTATGCCTGATTTGTGTGTGTGTGTGTGTGTGTGTGTTTTATATTATATTATATTATATTATATTATATTAAATTATATTATATTAAATTATATTATATTATTATATTATATTATATTATATTATATTATATTATATTATATTATATTATATAAATATATATATATAATATTATTATTATTATTTTTTTATTATATTATATATTATATTATATTAAAAAAAAATATATATATAAAATATAATATATAATATAATATAATAAAAATAAAAAATAAAAATAAATTATATATATATATATATATATATATATATATATATAATTTTTTTTTATTATATATATATATATGTAAAAAAAAAAAATTCTAGGGATGAAACAGGGTTATCATCCTTAATTAAAACTAAAATCACAGAAAAAGTGCTACTTGAAATGAAATAAAATAAACGTTAACTGAAAAAAAATTGTCGCCAAGACAAAATTTTATTTTATTTAGTTTAAGTACTAAAATAACTCAATTGGGTATAAAAATACATAAACAAAACTAATAAAAACTATATAAATATATATATTTTTTAATCTAATAAAAAGACAAAAATGGCATAGTTACTAAAACTTTAAGTAAAATAAAAAACATTGTCAACCATAAGTCAAATTGATAGAAATTGTAGTAATATATCAATGGCATTAAAATAACACTGGAGTGAAATGTTATTGCCCATGCTTACTAATTTTCTCTTTTTTTTCCCCTCTATCAGGAGTCGTACAGCACTTGAAAAACGGTGATCATCTTCGCCAGGCCTACATCAAGCGTCACAATCTGCTCACTGCTGATTGGTCACAGCGGCAGTTGTGGGTGGAGACTACAGGCAAAAGTCGCACCCTACAGAGTGGATTGGCCTTCCTCTTCGGCTTCCTGCCACATTTCGATTGGTCACGGCTGATGGTTAGACAGCAGTGGAGTACGCTATTCTGTGGTTCCTCGTGCGACTGTCCCACACGCAATCGCTACCTGGACCAGGAGCAGCGCAGGCAGTATCGCCAGAGGACTGCCGACACGGAACTCGAACGCACGTACGTCACCATGGCCAAGACGTTGGCTGTGGCCACAAAGAGTCTGAGGGCAGCCAATCCGGTGGATGCGTTGTTGTGTCACTTTTGCCACGGCCTTCCCTTTCCATGCTCCAGCACACCGACTACATCAAATGCTAAGGCTGAGGGGGCGTGTCTTACACTACAGCACTTTGCTGTGATTCGACGGCAGCAGAAAGATGACGAACTGGAGCGGCGGAAGGCGGGGCTTTATCGTCGCTATGCTGTGCTCGCGGCACATCCGTACCTCAACCGTACCGCAGCACGACTGGAGAGGGTCGCCAGAGGAAGCCAGACGCGCAAAGGTACAGAAGAGGCGACCTTCGCTTTGGCATCTGCTCATGACGTGACCATGGCGCCACTGCTAAGCGCACTCGGTCTGGAAGGGGCAGGATTTCCGAGGTTTGCGGCCCGCCTGGTGTTTGAGCTGTGGAATAGCCCCGAAGCGAAAGACAAAGAGAGAAAGAATGATAGAAAAGGAGGAAAGTGGTTGGACAATATGTTTATTCGCGTTCTCTATAACGGAGAGGACTTGACCTTTGACACAGCTTTCTGCCGTGACCACAATCGACACTCTGCTCAGCCACTGTGCCCTCTGGGTAATTTCCTATCTTTTGTGAGAAAGGATATGTTCAATATCGTCAATGCTACGAGTTACCAGCAGGCCTGTCACCAAATTGTACTGTAATATATGAACAGAGCGCAAAGGGAGGATGAATAGGGATAGTTTACCCAAATATTCTGTACAATTCTGTCAGCTTTTTCTTCATGTTGTTCCAAACGTATATGACTTTTGTGGAATGCATATGGCAATATTATCAATGAAAACGCAACTTTCAAACTTCAAAAAAGCAAAAAATCTCCCTATTTTGTATGACTTATGCACTATATAACAAGGAGTGTCCAGGTACTTATCAGTGCATGTTTCCATTTGTATGGATCAAGAGCAGCATGAACTTTTTTCAAAATGTTTCCTTTTGTGTTTGGGTTTGGAATGACGTGAAGGTGATCAAATAACAGAATTTTCTTTTTTTTGGGTGAACTGTTCCTTTAAGAGTGAGTACTACTAATGTTTTTGATGTAGTGTTAAGTCTGTGGACCAAATAATTGTCCTGCACAACACTTGGTACACTTTACTAATCACATCGAATCAACTGACAAAAGCTGAAGTTGTTTACTGAAATCATTGAGATTGAGATTTTAAAATGTAGTTGGTGATTGAATATGCACGTCTGGATGACGACAGTGGTTTTAGATGTAACATAATGTCAAGGGCCCTTCAAAAGCACCTACATCCAGACAAGCACACAAACAGTCATTCATTAAAACACCTCTTGCCTTTTATTCTGAGTCAGTGATATAGGAATCCTGCCCAGTCATTATGACAATCCCAATGGTTTTGCTAAATAGAGAACATGTTTGAACTGTCACTTTTTTGACCACATTTCGTACACGTTTGTATTAGATATAGGGCACTTCGCCACTTTATTGCAGAGTTTCTGCAGTGATCGGGATGTTTTCATTTCACGTCTCTTCCAATTGATGTCCCGGATGAGTTCTCACTTGAATTGTATTAGCAGAATTTCTTGTTTTACGCAATCCTGTTGTCCTGACACATTCCTCACACATTTTTGTGTGCTTTTAATTTCTTTGTTCTTTTTTTTAAAACGTAAAGGTAAAAGGAGTGGTAGTATTTATGAGTACTGTAAAATTGATTCAAATCAACTTTTGTATTATGATCAGTGTACTGCCACATTCCAAAGCACATTTTTCAATAAATTAATCCTTTTTATCTAAAAACTTAACTGTGGTTTATCTGAAAAATATATCATTTTGACTTTCAGACAAATTGTATCCTATTCTGTTCAAGATCCACCCACTTAGACCAGAAGAGCCTGACATATAAAGTTTCCAAATGTAACGGAGTCCAGCTAGTGAGAGCTGTGCGGGTAAACCTCACTTCCCTGATCTCAAGAGGCGCACTATCGACTGATGCTAGAGACTGTGGTCTTTAGCTTCCTTGTTAGTGCACCTCCCCCTATGCCAGAGACGCAGGTTCTAATCCCGCTCTGAGCGGGCGAGTAGGACCAGAGGGGTTACATTGGTGCCTTGACCCGGATGGGAGTGAGGTTTAGGGGAGTGAGTGTAACTGAGGCCAGCTAGTGAGAGCTGTGCGGGTAAACCTCACTTCCCTGATCTCAAGAGGCGCGTTAGTGAATGATGTTAGAGACTTCGGTCTTTAGCTTCCTTGTTAGCGTGCTCGCCTCCTAGGCCAGAGACGCCGGTTCGAATCCCACTCAGAGCGGAGCAGGATCGACATTTACATGGCAATAAGGCATGGGTTTATTTAAAATGCATGATAAAACAGTAACAGTCTAATGTGGAAAGATTAATTTAAATAATTGTCCTACAGTGTTGGTATAAGACCAGACATGCAGAAAACACCAAAGAATAATTCTGCATGGGCGTATCTACTTTACTGGCTATTAAGCTATCAAACTAAATGTGAACAAAACAAGATATGATGCCACCAACATCACAAACTTTGGTAAACTTTGGTATTTCTTCATCATTGTATGAACCTGACATCCTATCGAAACTGGCAAAAACAGTCATACTTTTACTCAAATGAGCTTACAATTGAGTTAAATAACTACATAACTATTGAACTGGCCAAACAACTAGGCTAGTTCCACTTATAATTTGTTTCACATAATGGCCACAAGGAGGCAGGAGACTTGCATCTGTGGTACCGCTCATGGCTCAGAGTAAGAATTCAGTCAATTGACTTCAGGTTGAGTCAGCACTATAGAAATAGTACAAGCATCAGTTCATTGGTCAGCATTACACATATACTAAATGCAGGCTTTAAGTGTTTAAGTGACTTTGACTTTGAGTCATTATTGTTAAATATGAGATTGCAAATCATGCGGACTAGTTTTTAGCCTGGCCTGTCAAATAACTCAATCACAACAGCCAAAAATCTGTCCCAGAGTAATCTCCAAAATTTCCCCAGGAGTGTGTATTGGGATGTAAGTAAAGGAATCTGAGGCCTTGTGATCTCTACGAGATGATTTTAATTAGCCGCTGCCTTCCTCGCCAAAGAAAAGATCATTCATTTGCTGACTTGGACAGCGAAATCGATCTTAATTAAAGAGAGTTAAAGTGTGCGTTTCAGATGGTATTTGTGAGTCTGTGAGTGTTTAGATACTATCAGCTTTCCAAATTAAGCAAGATACAGAACTGATCAGGCTTCCAGACAAAACATTTTCTTTTGCATAAAGAAATTAACATTAATTATGCTAAAAATTGCTTGTTTTTGGTGTGTAGGACCCTTTTGGAGATCTCCAAAAAGTTATCTAGAGGTGAGTCTCTATGAAATAATACTACAGTATGCAAAAACCTGTATGCTCAATTAGTAGGATGTCTTATTGGTCTAAAACCACAACCTACAGTAGCCTATACTATAGTACATTTAAAATTTGTTGTCATTGTGTTTTTTACATTTAGTGTGGATAAGTTTTGGTGGTTCCCAATTTAAAAAAAGAATCAATGAATGAAAACCCCTTTTTAATCAACCAACAATGTCCATTGTCAATGTCTATGGAGGCTTTGATCCTTAATTGTTAAAACTAATGATCTACTGTTGGCAAGAGAGATAAAGTGAAAAGGAAAAATAGAACAAAAAATAGTAAAATATTTTATTGATATCTATATTTAAAGGGATAAATCATTAACTCAAGTCTTCTCAAGTTGTCCCAAACCTGCAAGTTGATGGGCCCCATTGACTTCCATAGTATGGAAAAAAAATAAGATGGAAGTTAATGGGGCCCATCAACTGTTCAAAAGATCTTCTTTTGTGTTCAGCAGAAGAAAGAAATTCATACACGGAACAACTTGAGGGTGAGTAAATGATGACAGAATTTTCATTTTGGGGTGAACTCTCCCTTTCACGTTGACCTCTTCAGAGCAACACCATTGAGGCCTTCATCGGGTCTCCAGTAAGGTTAATAAACGATTGCCTTCATGAACGTGTCTTCATAAAAGGCTTTCTCAGTTCTGTGCATGTGTGTGTGGTCACATCTGTGATGCTTCACTCACTGCTCTGTCATAACATTTTCTTCAACCTGATGTTTCCTCCCTCAAAAACAGATCCCAAAACACGAATAGGTCTCCACACACACACTTAAAGGGTGCAGAAAGCTTTGGAACATTAACGCACTGTAAATTTTTCCCGTGTGTGTGTGTGTGTGTGTCAGAGTGAGTGATTGAGCAAGGAAAAGAATGACGAGTGAATGCTGGTGCTGAGTGATCATGAAGTGTTTCAGAAATCCTGACCTCCACATGCCAGACGCAGTTCATCAGCCTGGCCAAACGTTGTGTTTCTCTCCCCATTCATCCCTCAACGTACTCACAGAGTGATTGAATATTGTAGATGAGGTGAAACGAGTAAACAAATGTGTGTGAACGTCTTTCTATAAACATGTTGTTCTTATCGCAAAGCACAGCTAACGACTTTCAGTTCTGATATTTAGCATGTACTCGTCCTGCACCATTTGTACTATGGACATGAATGATAGAAAACACAACACAGTAGCGATGCCCTAGCAACCACCCAGAACACCCTAGCAACTACATAGCAATAATTAAGAACATTCTAGTAAATGAATAGCAACTGTCTGAACTCCTTAGCAACACACTAGCAACAGCCTACAACCACAAAAAAACACCCGTTACTGAAATACACTAGCAACCAACAAGCCATAATTTAGAACATTCTAGTGACTAGCAAATGCGCAAACTCACTAGCAACATGCTAGCAACCACCTAGCAGTGTCCTAGATACCACCTAGAACATCATGTTACTGACTAGAAACATCCTAGCAACTACCTAGCAATAATTTAAAACATTCTAGTGACTAGCAACTGCGCAAACTCACAAGCAACAAGCTAGCAACATCCTACAACCACAAAGAAGACACGTTACAAACTAGAAACAAACTAGCAACCACCAAGCAATAATTTAGAACATTTTAGCAACTGCCTGAACACCTAAGCAACCACCTAGCAGTGTCCTAAGCCCTGTTTACGAAAAAATTACCCAGAACAATTTGTCCTAGGAACTTTCCCCCCAGACATATTGCTGTCTGCGTTTCCATCGCGGTCTAAAGTACTGTGAAGATTAGTCCGGTGACGTAGGTCTGTGTGTGACTTTACAGTTCCCACTGAATTTTGTCCTCTTTATATAAGCTTAATAAAGCCTCGTCATCGGACATATTTTTTAAACTTCATTGATAATTCGAATAGACCCCTTAATCGCCTACGTCACTGTGACGTCACCACTCTAGCTGGAGGCAAAACAAAAGGAAGAGCTCATAGCAGGCGCGCTAAAAGATTGAGGTTTTGACTTTAAAGTGTCGTCTTGTTGTGTTTTTGGCTGCCAGAATAGAAGGAACAGCACTTTTGGTTCAAAACTAAAGTTTTACCGGATCCCGGCAGACATTTCTTCACAGAAATCAAGAAGACAATTGTGGTTGAATGCAATACGGCGTACAGACTGGACGGAATAATGTTAAAATAAATAAATAATGCTTGTGCTTGCAGTGCACACTTCATATCAGGTAAAATAATCTATGCATATGTACTGGTGTGTTGGTTTTATCTACAAATCAGCAAGTTTCTGTTTTATAGGTGAAAAGTCGTCAACCTTCAGCGCACTAATGTTAGCTAGCTTAAATGTTAAACAAACACACAGCGATAGATGTGTGTGCCATCCTTTGAATCGTCTCTTAAAAGAATCCACATTGCTAATCATAGTTAGCCCAGCGATAGGTTACATTAGACAAATAAGCTATAAGAAATATCCAAAGCCTGGTTAAATTGTTTCTAATGAGAACAAGATACAATAGCTGTCACGGTCCCGCAGAGTCAGAGTCACATATTCGGACAGTTCCGAACCTTCTTCTGCATCCATGTTTAAAAAATCCCTCCAAAAACCAGGAAATGTTGCAATGTTTACAAACTTTTAAGGGGTCTATAGCAAAAAACTCTCACTGCACGCACAGCAAATGACTTTTAGGTTGAAATAAAATGCTGTGTGAGCTCAACCAATCAGCATGTTCAGCGCCCAAGTCCCACCCCCGAAAGTTCCTGAACTTTTAAAAAGTACTACCTCGCGAGCAGGGCCATTTTGAGGGGGACATTTTTACCTGCAACTTCATTTAGACCCCGGGTTCCTGCAGTCAAAACCCACAGAGCACCACCACCCCTTACGAAAATGAACCATGGCAACCACAAATAAACCATGGCTTTGCTACTCTAACCATAGTTTAACTATGGTATTTGTGGTAAAACTGTGATTATATAAATGTTAATCAATTAGCCAAAAAAACACGGTTACTATACTTTTACTATAATAAAACCATGGTTAATTTTTGTAAGGGCCAAAGTCCCTATTCCTGGGGAAAGTTCCTGCGGTGGAAATGCGGTTCTAGAAACCACCAAGAACAACTACCTAGCAATAATTTAGAACATTCTAGTTACTGCCTGAACACCTTAGCAACTCCCTACCAAGAACACATTAGTTACAGAATAAAAACACCCTAGAAACCATTTAGAAATGCCCTTTCAGAACACCCTAGCAACTGCCAAGCAATAACAACATTTTATCAACTGCCTGAACACCCTAGCAACTTCCTAACAATATTCAAGTTACACCCTAGCAACTTCCTAGCAATAGGAATGTCTAATCGATTCACGAGTTCACACTTGCATATAATTTAGAGGGAGTCAAATTTAAATGCGTATTTGGCGTGCTGTCCGGTGGGAGGGCTCCGAGCTCGGAATTTGCCCCGAACCCAGAGTAACCCCCCCGCCCCTCCATGCATGTAAGTGGTTAGAACTAAAAGTGTTGAGAAGGGGTGGTGGAGGGATGCTGATAAACTGTCAACAAACGGAGGTAAGACTGCTGGATATATACACACATCTCTTATTGCTGGTTGGCTGAGTGCTCTCCACTCATGTCAATTATCTGAATGTGCTCCTCGCGAACTTTAATAAAACATAATTTCTTACTAGCATGACCATTTTTGATGGAAGACAGTGACATTCTCACAGGTATGACATGGTTGAGCCCAAACACCCCCATGTCAGTCTCTGTGGTGTCTTCCACCTCCACCTGTTCCTCAACACCACACTGAGCGGCAGGTCGTACCAGCTCACCTCCTGCAGGGACACACACACACACACACACACACACACACACACACACGAAGAGCTGCTTTGAATTTTTCCTCTTATCTCTTATCACCTATTTACTTGTATGTCTGGATGACTTGACATTTTTGCTATAGACCAGAATACAATAGAGGCCTGTAATCAACCACCTAAGCAACCAGCCGAAACAATAACAATGAACACCTTAGAAACTACTATGAGATCTGCTTGCATTGTCATCAGAAAATATAAAAAGGTTCAATTCAGTTTTTACTGAATAAAGAAAAAAAAAGAAATTGTTTGTGCTTTGCTCTGTTTCTTCATTGTGTGTGTATGTGAGCGAGTGAAATATTTCTGGCTGGGTCTGATCCTCTCAGTTTTGTGCTCCAAAACCAGATGGGTGGAACAGATCCGAGCCAAAACGACACAGAACCCCCAGGGCAGAACAAATCCACACACATATCGCAATACAATAACACAATCACTTACCGAACCGCTTGAGACCCACAAACACTCAAACAAACAGTCAGTCAGTCAGTCGGTACATTTGTATCTCACTCATTATTTAGTGTTTTGGAAGAAATCTGTGAATATAAGTGTGCGCATGTATGAGAAGAGTGGGTTAAAACTGTGGGGTGGCTGAGTTCAGTTGTGTTGTATCAACGCAGACACGTAAGACGCAAAACCCTAAGGTCAAATATCTCTTCTTTTGTGTGTATTATTCCACATCGAAAGGTGCAGGATCTACGACTTCCCAAACTGCACTAAATCTGTCTGAAAGGATCCAGAGGTGGCTGTGAAATTTTCCCTCCATTTTATTTTTTTCCCCTTTTCTTTTCTGGATTACTCTGGGTGGATGAATTAATATTTCAGATCAGACTGAATTTTTCATGTATTTGTTGATGTTTTTGCTATTGCATTTGGTGCCACTAGATGCACATCAATTTCACACTTCATCCCAAGAACTGATTGTATTGTTTGGCTCTTCAGTTATTTTATTGATACTCTCAGGGCATGATGGTCCCATGGTCATATGCTAACTTTCATTTGAATAATTAAAAACATTACAAAGCTAGAGATTCTATATTTGTTTCCAATTCACAGGAAAATAAGACCATCTTTGGATATGTTTGGAAATCCAAAAGGTGTCAGGTATAGCCAAAGAATATTTTTTTTAGCCAGGAAGTGTTGTCTTCAAACTGCTCAAGTTTCTCTAAAGGCGTGATTCTCTAAAAAACGTTAAAGGTCAAAAATGCGTTTAATTCCTCAAAAGTGTTGCCAAAACATAATTTCACCTTCAGTGCTTGGCCCCTTATTAGTACAGCAGACGAAGTCCAAGGTTTAAGCTGTGTTTGACTGAACATACAACATTGTCTCACGGAAAAAATATTTACAAACTGTGAAAACACTTTAACATGCATCTCACACACTGAGAATAATAAATACCACATGATGAGAATTCTTGACTTGATAAACACACTTGCTTTCAGAACCTGCATGCACACACACATGCGTTTTGCTACAATGTTTTATAGGGACTTTCCGATATGCTTTTTTTTTTTTACTGTACAAATTGTATATTTAATCTCCTAACCCTATCACTGCATTATTATAATAACATCACTTTATTGATTTTAAGCCGTTTTCCTCATGGGGACCAAAAAATCTCCCCACAACATACAGTTTCCTTAACCACACACACACAAACATTGAAAGAATGCATCACACACTATAAAAAGCACATTCTTCCCACACTTTAGCACATGTATTGCACATGCACGGGGAATACCGCATTTCTCACACAATATGGTCTTTGTACTGCAACACACAAACATCACACACCAAGAATGTTTTAGAATTTGTTACACAAGCACACTCAATTAAACAATAAAATGACATTAAAATGTAATCATTAAAGGATGCAAATACCATTTCATGCACAATCCCAGTTATGAGTTACTGTGTCTTAATTGTCTTTGAAGAGATTAAATATGAATTAGCTAGTTCGTTTTGGTTGCCTTCTGAGCTCATAATTCAAAGGTTGAAGGTTTAATTGCATGTTTGGTTTCCCGTGAGATTGTGCTCAACCAGAACCGTTTGACAGAATTAATTTACTGTATACTTCCATTCACTTGGTGTAATTTTAAAGATGAATTTTAGCGTATGAATGGTGGTATCCCGAGTGTTAAGGCCGTGTGTTGATTCTTTGTGAAAGACTGACCTACACACTGACATACTTTGAACATTTTGTGAGCCAACAAAAACAAAATGAAAGGAATCAAAATGTCAGTTACCTGTCAGACAAGCTGTCCTCTTTGACATCAAATACCTCCCCCTGGAAAAATGCGAGACGTTGAAGAGACAGTCTTTTAACTGCCAATGCTTCAAAAAGAGGTTATGGCATCTGGAAAAGCCTTGAAAAGACGTGTATATGTGACTTATGTTGAATTGTGTGTGTGTGTGTAGGTCATTTAAAGTGCCTCCGTATCTCATTGGTAGTTCACTGTAACTCAGAGCAATGTGACAGAAAGCACATCCACAATCTTAAAAGCCCCTCAGAGGAGCATTTGTCACTGATATTTATTTTCCAATGTGTTTTATTGAGCAGAATAATGCATGTTGTTTGAAATATTATTGCTGAGCTCATGGACATTCACATACAGTATTAGAACAGTGTACTTTACAGCATTGAATGTGCAGCACACAGGTTTAACAACACAAATTTAAAGGTTTAACATTGCATCTTCATTTTCAAAATGCACCAACCAGCACATGTGCATCCGTTGCTTAAATACTTGTTCATAGAAATCACAGTTTTAGTCAGTGAACAATGCCAGAGTGAAAGACAGATGTGTGTTTATGCGTGTTAAAGTTTGGGATTGTTGAATTAAACATACAGGTACTGCCAAAAGCACATCTGAATGTTCCAGAATGTCTTTCTCTTTCTATTGTATATCTAATCAATGCTTTCAATCGTGTGAGTGTGTGTAATGTTTATATCCAATTCGGTTCCCTTCAGCTTTATATATTCAATATCATAAAGCTGAAGGCAACAGTAAGAAGAAAAACAAACAAACAAAAAATACTAATAGAATGGGGGAAAAAGAGCTCAAGCTAACAAGACAGAATAGACAGATATATATGAACAAGATGAATGGAACAGACAGAACAGATATAACACTATATTGCCTACACGATACGTTTTGGGCCGCCTGCCTTTACATGCACATGAACTTTAATGACATCCCATTCCTAATCTGAAGGGTTTAATATCGAGTTAGCCCACCCTTTGCAGCTATAACAGCTTCAACTCTTCTGGGAAGGCTTTCCACAAGGTTTAGGAGTGTGTTTATGGGAATTTTTGACCATTCTTCTAGAAGCGCATTTGTGAAGTCAGGCACTGATGTTGGAAGAGACAGCCTGGCTCGCAGTCTCCGCTCTAGTTCATCCCAAAGTTTGTTTTTATCAGGTTGAGGTCAGGACTCTCTGCAGGCCAGTCAAGTTCCTCCACACCAAACTCGCTCATCCATATCTTTATGGACCTTGCTTTGTGCACTGGTGTGCAGTCATGTTGGAACAGAAACGCCATACCATAATCCCCCCTCCACCAAACTTTACTCTTGGCACAATGCAGTCAGGCAAGTACCGTTCTCCTGGCAACCGTCAAACCTAGACTCGTCCATCAGATTGCCAGACAGAGAAGTGTGATTGGTCACTCTAGAGAACACGTCTCCACTGCTCTAGAGTCCAGTGACGGCGTGCTTTACCCCACTGCATCCGACGCTTTGCATGGCACTTGGTGATGTAAGGCTTGGATGAGCTGCTCGGCCATGGAAACCAATTCCATGAAGCTCCTCTACACTGTTCTTGAGCTAATCTGAAGGCCACATAAAGTTTGGAGGTCTGTAACTATTGACTCTGCAGAAAGTTGGCGACTTCTGCGCACTGTGACCCTCAGCATGTGCTGACCCCACTCTGTGATTTTACGTGGCCTACCACTTCGTGACTGAGTTGCTGTTGTTCCTGATTGCTTCCACTTTTGAGCGTGGAATGTTTAGTAGTGAGGAAATTTCCCGAATGGACTTATTGCACAGATGGCAACCTATCACAGTACCACGCGTGAGTTCACTGAGCTCCTGAGAGCGACCCATTCTTTCACAAATGTTTGCAGAAGCGTCTGCATGCATAGGTGCTTGATTTTATACACCTGTGGCCATGGAAGTGATTGGAACACCTGAATTCAATGATTTGGAGGGGTGTCCCAATACTTTTGACAATATAGTGTAGATAGATAGACATATAGATAGACCATGAAAAGATAGAAGGATAAAACAGACAGAACAATAGAATGATAGTCACAAGCCCCCTCAGTTACAAAATCAGCTTCAGATGATTTAAAATCAGCACTGTAAAATGGGCTAGTAGCATTTGAATCACTTGGCAAGGTTTACTGCGGTGGCATGGATGTTCATTAAGGACGTCTAATTCTACACACTTCAGACATCAGTTCCCAGAGGGCGTTCACTCTCCTAAAGAAAGCTGCTTTTAGCATCAGGAAACCAAACTTCTGACTCGTCTCTCATGCCTGTTGGAGAAACATTGTCTGTTATTAATCTGTTTTCACATATAAAGCGTTACATTGTGGTGAAGCCTTAATAGTTTCCAGTGTGTCTGCAGCTGAAGTCGTGGGGTTGTTAGTAGGTCGTAAAGATGAGTGAGATCATGTGGTTTTGGCATTTGTGATCTAGCGCATGGACAGCCATGGTGACACAGAAACAGTTCAGTGTGCTGAGTAAACATCGAAAACCACATCGAACCACACCAAACCTTTTCGAGTTCAGCTTTACGTGATGGTCATTAGAGAACCTGGAGCAAATCCTACAGGAAAAGGACGAACGCGAGGGAGACCAGCTCTATCAGATCCAGAGTTGGGTGATGAGGTGTTAAAACAATGATGTAATTTGGTTTGGCAGTGGGATCCAAAAGTCTGAGACCATATTAAAAACCTGAAAACAAACAACATTTGAAAATGATTACATCTAAAACAAATGCAAGTTAGTTAATTCACAAATCAAATGTAAGTAAATGAGTGACATTGATCATGTGACTCGCTGAACAGGGGGCCAGATATTCTTGCATCCGTTGAAGCTCAAGATGCAGTTTCTTGTTAACTCCTGTGTCCCTGTCAATAAAACAAAATGGGGACATTTCAAATACTAAGAAAATGCCCACTGTTGGCGCTTTCGGCGGTGGAGAGGGGTCAGCATGGGCACCCTGACTGGTCTGCGGCTATGCAGCCCCATACGCAACAAACTGCGATGCACTGTGTATTTTGACATCTTTCCATCAGAACCAGCATTAACTTCTTGAGCAATTTGAGCTACAGAGGCTTGTCTGTTTGATCGGACCACTCGCCTTCGCTCCCCACGTGCATCAATGAGCCCTGGCCGCCCATGACCCTGTCGCCGGTTCACCACTGTTCCTTCCTTGGAGCACTTTTGATAGATACTGACCACTGCAGACTGGGAACACCCCACAAGAGCTGCAGTTTTGGAGATGCTCAAACTCGCTCAAATCCTTACGCTTGCCCATTTTTCCTGCTTCTAACACATCAACTTTGAGGCCAAAATGCCACTAACACGTGCCGTGATGAGAGATAATCAGTGTTATTCACTTCACCTTTCAGTGGTTATAATGTAATGCCTGATCGGTGTATATAACAGTGAAAACATGGCTAGCCGGAAAATTCGGTCAATGGCGGGGAAAAGAGTTAATTATAGTCGTCTCTGCATATTAAGCTGACATATAAGTATTTGATCTTTTTTCTTCTTTAAATTAGAACAAGAAGAATTTTCACCAGTGGTCTAATGCTTTTGGACTCCACTGTATGTCTGCGAGACAGAAACAGGCAGAAAGAGCAAGAGAGAAAGAGCATTAACTTACACAAATTCATCAAACACAAAATGTCCTCCAGCACCTTCTTTTCTTTCTTTACAGTCCATCATGTCTCTCTACTGACAAACATAAGGGGGAGGAATCTGTCAAACATTCATTCTCTCTTTGATCTCGCTCTTTTCTTCTGCTTCACCCCTACTGGTTTCATTCTTTACATTATCTGCGTGTCCAATGTGATCCAGGCCGTAGTGTGCTTGTGTGTAACTGAACTTGATTAACAGAAGTAGACTGAAGTCACGTGAAAACTCCCCCACATCTTCAGATCCACGCTGAACTTCTCCATCAGTTTGAAAGATGTTAAAATGCATTTGCGTTATTCTTGTGATATGACAATACAATCAAGTGCTCTGATGTAGATTCACCTCTGTTATCGGATCACTGGAAAATTTGAAAGGACAAAGAAGTGAAACCACAAACCAGCTGATTTTTTTGGCTAAAGTAAGAACATTCTGTGAAACTGAAGTCATTTTATGGGCTTTGTACTTCATGATTTCAGTGTATAAAATTATTTGGACAGGCCTACCTGTGGAGCTCAAACATGCTCCAAAATGAACATTGAGCAAGTGAAATTGGCTTCGCTGAGTAAAAAAATTGGCTTTCGTTCATCTTCGGAACACAAATGAAGATTTTTTTTAATAAAAAAATAATTGATGCTTCAAAAAGTTCATAAAGAGGTTGTAATACTATTCCATATGAATTGAGTGGTTTGCTTTATATGATAAACATATTTAATTTAGACTTTTAACACAAGAATAAACCTCGTTGGTTCTTGAGGAAGCTAAAAAAACGAGCTGCGTAACACGAGAATGAACCTCATTGGTTCTTGCTGAAGCTCAAACGGGATGTATAACAGGAGAATGAACCTCATTGGTTCTTGCTGAAGCTCAAACGGGATGTATAACAGGAGAATGAACCTCATTGGTTCTTGCAGAAGCTCAAACGGGCTGCGTAACATGCGAATGAACCTCATTGGTTCTTGCAGAAGCTCAAACGTGATGCATAACACGAGAATGAACCTCACTGGTTCTTGCTGAAGCTCAAACGGGATGTATAACAGGAGAATGAACCTCATTGGTTCTTGCAGAAGCTCAAATGGGCTGCGTAACATGCGAATGAACCTCATTGGTTCTTGCAGAAGCTCAAACGTGATGTATAACAGGAGAATGAACCTCATTGTTTCTTGCGGAAGCTCAAACGGGCTGCGTAACACGAGAATGAACCTCATTGGTTCTTGCTGAAGCTCAAACGTGCTGTGTAACATAAGAATGAACCTCATTGGTTCTTGTGGAAGCTCAAACGTGCTGCGTAACACGAGAATGAACCTCATTGGTCCTTGCGGAAGCTCAAACATGATGTGTAACACGAGAATGAACCTCATTGGTTCTTGCTGAAGCTCAAACATGTTGCGTAACACGAGAATGAACCTCATTGGTCCTTGCGGAAGCTCAAACATGATGTGTAACACGAGAATGAACCTCATTGGTTCTTGCTGAAGCTCAAACATGTTGCGTAACACGAGAATGAACCTCATTGGTTCTTGCGGAAGCTCAAACATGTTGCGTAACACGAGAATGAACCTCATTGGTTCTTGCGGAAGCTCAAACATGTTGCGTAACACGAGAATGAACCTCATTGGTTCTTGCTGAAGCTCAAACGTGCTGCGTAACACGAGAATGAACCTCATTGGTTCTTGCTGAAGCTCAAACGTGCTGCGTAACACGAGAATGAACCTCATTGGCTCTTGCTGAAGCTCAAACATGATGCGTAACACGAGAATGAACCTCATTGGCTCTTGCTGAAGCTCAAACATGATGCGTAACACGAGAATGAACCTCATTGGCTCTTGCTGAAGCTCAAACATGATGCGTAACACGAGAATTAATCTCATTAGTTCTTGCGGAAGCTCAAACGTGCTGCACAACACGAGAATGAACCTCATTGGCTCTTGCTGAAGCACAAACATGATGCGTAACACGAGAATGAACCTCATTGGCTCTTGCTGAAGCTCAAACATGATGCGTAACACGAGAATTAATCTCATTAGTTCTTGCGGAAGCTCAAACGTGCTGCGCAACACGAGAATGAACCTCATTGGCTCTTGCTGAAGCTCAAACATGTTGCGTAACACGAGAATGAACCTCATTGGTCCTTGCGGAAGCTCAAACATGATGTGTAACACGAGAATGAACCTCATTGGTTCTTGCTGAAGCTCAAACATGTTGCGTAACACGAGAATGAACCTCATTGGTTCTTGCGGAAGCTCAAACATGTTGCGTAACACGAGAATGAACCTCATTGGTTCTTGCTGAAGCTCAAACGTGTTGCGTAACACGAGAATGAACCTCATTGGTTCTTGTGAAAGCTCAAACGTGCTGCGTAACATGAGAATGAACCTCATTGGCTCTTGCTGAAGCTCAAACATGATGCGTAACACGAGAATGAACCTCATTGGCTCTTGCTGAAGCTCAAACATGATGCGTAACACGAGAATGAACCTCATTGGCTCTTGCTGAAGCTCAAACATGATGCGTAACACGAGAATTAATCTCATTAGTTCTTGCGGAAGCTCAAACGTGCTGCGCAACACGAGAATGAACCTCATTGGCTCTTGCTGAAGCTCAAACGTGCTGCGTAACACGAGAATGAACTTCATTGGCTCTTGCTGAAGCTCAAACATGATGCGTAACACGAGAATGAACCTCATTGGCTCTTGCTGAAGCTCAAACATGATGCGTAACACAAGAATGAACCTCATTGGTTCTTGCTGAAGCTCAAACGTGTTGCGTAACACGAGAATGAACCTCATTGGTTCTTGTGAAAGCTCAAACGTGCTGCGTAACATGAGAATGAACCTCATTGGCTCTTGCTGAAGCTCAAACATGATGCGTAACACGAGAATGAACCTCATTGGCTCTTGCTGAAGCTCAAACATGATGCGTAACACGAGAATGAACCTCATTGGCTCTTGCTGAAGCTCAAACATGATGCGTAACACGAGAATTAATCTCATTAGTTCTTGCGGAAGCTCAAACGTGTTGCGTAACACGAGAATGAACCTCATTAGTTCTTGCGGAAGCTCAAACGTGCTGCGCAACACGAGAATGAACCTCATTGGCTCTTGCTGAAGCACAAACATGATGCGTAACACGAGAATGAACCTCATTGGCTCTTGCTGAAGCTCAAACATGATGCGTAACACGAGAATGAATCTCATTAGTTCTTGCGGAAGCTCAAACGTGCTGCGCAACACGAGAATGAACCTCATTGGCTCTTGCTGAAGCACAAACATGATGCGTAACACGAGAATGAACCTCATTGGCTCTTGCTGAAGCTCAAACGTGCTGCGCAACACGAGAATGAACCTCATTGGCTCTTGCTGAAGCTCAAACATGATGCGTAACACGAGAATGAACCTCATTGGCTCTTGCTGAAGCTCAAACATGATGCGTAACACGAGAATGAACCTCATTGGCTCTTGCTGAAGCTCAAACGTGCTGCGCAACACGAGAATGAACCTCATTGGCTCTTGCTGAAGCTCAAACATGATGTGTAACACGAGAATGAACCTCTTTGGTTCTTGCTGAAGCACAAATGGGCTGCATAACACAAGAATGAACCTCATTGGTTCTAATTTAATTTATGATGCTGTGACATAATGACCTGTGCTTTGTCACAAACATGCAAGGGAAAAACAGATGAATAAACTTATTATATTACATTAATAATCTTTTATTATATTTTTCTTAAATAAAAAGTGGTTTCACGGTCAGTAAATTTCTCTCTTCAGCCGTCCTCTATAAAGGTCTGTTTAAAGTATAATCAGGGATGTTGGACAGAATGACAAATGAAGAACAATTTGTCAGAGTGTTAGGTGACACAGATACACACACATACAGATGACCTTTGACCTCCAGCTGTGATCCACTATCAACAGGAAACTGCAAAGGTCTTGGCTCCTAAATGAGGTCTTTCATCAGACGGCAGTATTCACGTGTCTGGGGCAGTTACTCCTTTATTCAGGGATGTTACAATTTTGAGTTGAGGAAGGTGGTGTGAATTTTTCATGAGCTTGCATCTCGCCTTGTTTCTGCGTTCAGTTTCACTGCATCTGCAAAGGAGAACACAACAGTTATGCTTGTTAATTATCTGCATCTTGTAAAACAGATGATCACATATAGAAAAAGAAAAAAGCTATATTTGAAATCTGGAGTAAAAACATTTGTGCGCGTGTGAAAGAGAGAAAAGGGGTACATGTGGTTGTCTCATTTGAGACTGAGCCAAATGGTTTTCGTTAATTGGCCGTGCAATATCACACAGCTGGGACTGATTAAAACTCTATACCGTGAAGAAAGAGAGAAATTAGGAGAGGAAAGAAAGAGAGAGATGAGGAGAAGAAAGAGTCAGAGAGGGTCCCAACATGTGCTATGCTCATGCACAGTTTAGTTGATCACTAGCCTTAATATTTATATCTACGAAAACTACAGAATAATAAAAAAATGCCTTCAGATGTCAGGATGAATATCATTCAAACATGCACAGACCAATTTTTTACCTAAAAAAAATAATAATGCTTAAAGAAAATTAAGCCATCAATAGTTTTGCAATGTGACATTTCCACCCAATTTTTTCTCATCAGTTTATTATGTTATTGTCATTATTTCCATTATTCTCATTACTAAAATACAGTCAAAATAATGTATTAAAATACAATGATTTTTACATGTTAAAGGTGTCATGAGCTGGCTTTTTAATTTTTTTTATCCTGTTGTCTGAGGTCTACTTGTGACATTCACGTGTTTTTTACATTCAAAAACATCATAATGAATAAGTAATAGGCTATTTTCTGCCATGGTTTTGAGGCTTTCTCAAGGCACGGTCGGTTTTGATGGGCGTGCTGCACTGAAGACTTGGAAGTAAACGCCCACGGCTAGGATTGGATAAGCTTTGCAAATGTAATGAGCTTCGGCTCCCACATGAGTACGCGTGAGGCATTGTTTTGAAAGTGTGTGACAAATGGCAACCGGAACACCGGAACAAACACAATGATTTATCTCTCATCCACCCGCAATTAATATGAATGTTATTTTATATTACTTGGCCCGCCCCATCGGTGGATATACGCGCCCGCCAGCGTTGCAGACAGCATGATCCAAAACTTCTGCAATTGTATTTTTCCTTCAAACATCAGGTCAAGAGAGTGAACGCACATCAAGAAAGGAATGTTATTTCACCATTTAGGATGATATGTATTGGTAGCCCGTCTGGAAAACACATAGCCCCGGGATGTTGGGCTGCCCTGTGACAGTGGTAAGTTATTTTTAGTTAGACATGTACACAATGTGACATTGTATTTGATCTGTAACAATGCAATACTATCACATATACATTTTTTTTACTCACATTAGTGATTAGCTTCATGCATTCATGTAATATCATCCTGTCTGCAAATCCAGTCTCTTGTTTACAAACGAATCCGGTGAAATTAACATACTTGCAATATCCTCCCCACGTGGGCTGGATATTCATTAAAAATAAAGTTTAACCACTCATTCCTAATATTAGAATCCGAAGGAAGCTTATGCAGGGACTGTGTTCTTCCACAACCAGACACAGCGCAATGTATTACTCTCTCCGGCATGTTTATAGCATGGTAGTGCGATCCGTTTAGCTCCACGAGTTGGTGGGCGGGGCTACAAAAGCATGTGTACATATTTATCTGTAGAGGCGCCGTTTCTGCATCCTATTACGTCAGAGCTCTCATTTGCTGGGCCTGGTGTCAATAAAAGCTTTTCTTTGACTAACAAGGAAGTTTTCAGCTCTGAAACTTACAGGATATTCTTATATCACGATTCACTTTTATATATATTAACTTTTATAATTTTTATATATCAAAGGCTCAAGGGAAAGTTGATTTCTCAGTTCATCACCCCTTTAAATCAACATACAAAAACACTAAAGTAATTTAAGTAATAATGTACTTAATTGTCATTAAAGGTATCATGAACTGGCTTAATACAATTTTTTATACTGTTGTCTGAGGTCAACTTATGACGTTTGCATGGTTTTTACATTCAAAAACATCAAAGTGAATAAGTAATAGGCTATTTTCTGCCCTGGTTTTGAGGCTCTCTGAAGAAATGCTCGGTTTTGATGGGCGTGTCGCACTGAAGACTTGGAAGTAAATGCCCAGGGCTAGGATTGGATAAGATTCTGCATATTTAATGAGCTTCAGCTCCTCTGTCAGTACATGTGGGAATTGTTTTGAAAGCGTGTGGGAAAACCGTAATGAATCGCCCACAGGGCTCGCAAAATATCTTTATCAAACAAACACAATGATTTATCTCTCATCCACCAGCGATTGATTGGAATGTTATTTTTTATTACTTGGCCCGCCCGATCGGAACCGTACACACACACACACACACACACACACACACACACACACACACACACACACACACACACACACACACACACACACACACACACACACACACACACACACACACACACACACACACACACACACACACACACACACACACACACACACACACACACACACTCACGCCTGCGCACAAGCCTTTCAAATATCAAGTCAAGAGAGTGAACAACGCACATCAAGAAAGGAATGTTATTTCACTATTTAAGCCCGTTGGCAGGTCGGGCTTACGTTTTGGTAGCCTGTCTGGAAAACACATAGTCCCGGGACGTTTGGATTTGTGAGCCCTGGCCCATACATGTCCGAGTCTGATCCCGAATCGCAATGAACCAACAACACCACAAATAAAGGATTCTTCAGCCTTTGACAGCATGCTAATGTTCAGTTAGACACGTACACATAATCAATAGATCTCAAACAATCTGTAACAATGCAATACTATCACATATAAAAAAAATTTTTTACTCACATTAGTGTGTTGCTTCATTCATTGTCTGTAATTTCATCCTGTCTGCAAATCCAGTCTCTTGTTTACAAACGAATCCGTGTTTAAATGAACATACGTGCAATGTCTCTTCCCCATGTGAGCATGGGATATTCATTAAAAATAAAGTTCATCAAGTTCGATGCGGTTTAGCTCTATGTAGGCCTATATCATTTCAGGCACGAGACGGTGGGCGGGGCTACAGAATCAGGCGTTGTTCTTCTTCTGTTGAGGCAGTGTTTCATTACACTCTGACGTCACAGCTCGGCACATTCTGAGATTGATCGTTTGCTGGGCCTGGTGTCAATAAAAGCTATTTTCAGCTCTGAAACTTATAGGATATTCTTATATTACCATGACCATTTATATATATTTATATATCAAAAGCTCAAGGGAAAGTTGATTTCTCAATTCAGGACCCCTTTAAAATCAAATAAAATTGTTAAACGACTACTCATGGTCCTAGAAATAGCTTTCATAACTTTAAGCAAAACACAAATTCCTTCTTTTAATTTTGGGGTGAAATATGTTCCAGACGCATGCTCATCATGCCAGAAATTGATCCGTTTATTTTAAAGTGTTTCATTTGTGGTTTTATTCAGGTTCTGATCAAGAACGTTGACACTGATCAAAGCATTTTGAGCAGTCTTACCAAAAAAGGCAACAAGTATGGATTCTGAACAGCTGGTTTGTATAACAGTCTATAATTGTGTTACATTTGGTGCTAAACACATCTTCCCTGTGTCCTGCTACGCTGCCCTCAAGCAGTCATCTGACTTGCGTCCTGCAACCTGACGGCTGTTACACTAAATGTCAAATCTCTACCACGCAACAACTCCGCTGACCAAGCTTTTTTGTGCAATAGCAACAATACCAAGGGAAATTCCCTGGATCTATTCTCCGTCTCCCCATCACAATCTGCTTCTGGAATGTGACGGTCCTTCTTTCTAAATCCTTCCCTCTCATGTCATTTACATACTACTCCTTAATCTTCCCAAATCCCTCTCTCACGAAAGTCAGTCGGGAATTTTTCCAGAAGAGGGGGAAAAGCTGTCTCGACTGATATTTTATTACTCTGAGGGAATTATGGAGGGATTAGAGAGGAAATTGATGAGGAACAGCACTCTGCAATGTCTTTCTCTCGCTCTCACACTCTCTGGAAGCACACCATTGGTTTGTGTTCATGGATATATTGATTACGTGGACACCAAGGCATGTTTTGAAGACATTTAAGAAAGCTGAGCAATTCATAAACAGTCTATATTCATAGTCAAGTCACCTTCATTTATATAGTGCTTTTCACAACAAAGATTGCTTCAAAGCAGCTTTACAGTGATAATAGGAAATTAATTTTGTTTTAGATGAAAAGCTAAAGTAAGTTTGATTGATTGATTCATTTCTGTTGTAAAAACTGATTCAATTTGTCGCCACTTAAACAACAGAAAACCATGAAATAGGTTTGAAATAGTTTTGAAACTACACCATCACCATCCCCACGCAAACCCCCCAAAAAAGGCGAGCCTGTGAAAACGGCGTGTACGAAAGCATTACATGTTTAGCCTTTAGGCAAATGCCCATTTAGACATCATGTTAAGCCACTGACCACAGTTCACTTTTATTATGCGATGTTTAGGTTGGCCTGAAAGTGAAAAGATTGTCTTTTAAAACTGAACTGAATCTTATTGTGAAATTACTTTCTTTGCAATAAATGCCACATTATTTGATATTTTGTTGATATGTTGATATTTGTATTTCATATATTTTAGGTGTAGCTTAAAGGTAGCCTGGCTCCGCCCTCCTACGTACTTCCGCTCAATTTTCATGTTTCAATGCGGTATATTCTCTGGTTTTCTCCGGTCAAATTTTAACTGGTCTAATCAGCAAACAGAGGGAGTGGCTGAGAACGATGACGTTGATGTTGTGCACTAGTTTGAGATGACATACGTCACGACCAAACATTAGTGATTGGTTATGGCAGATCCAGAGTGTCTCTTGGCAGATCCAATTCATAGTTTTCAGTCACGTGACTGTCGCGGAGCCTTGGAGGGCAAAACCGCCATAGAACTCCATATAACTACAGCACAAGCCTGTCAAATTTCCATCTTAAAACAAAAATATGTGAACAAGATGCACGTTGTGGGCACTTATGATCCATATACAGCACCTTCTGCAGTATTTCAATCACTAAAAACAGTGGGACGTTTTTAAAACGCTTAACGTGAAAAACACTATAGGGTGAGCTGCACCAATAAGGATTCAATTAACGTAGTTTAAAGGATTTGTTGATATGGGTTTTATTTTAAATCGAGTTGTCGCACCACTTCATTTTAAACACAGATTAATTACGCAGTAAAACGTTATAGAGCTGATCAAGCAGCAGACGGAGGGTGAACTGACGACAGGCTAAAGAATCCTTAGTGCAACCCACCCTTAAAGAGCTGTAATGTACTAAAACAGTGATATTAAAAGATCAAATTCAGTTTACACCTTTTTGATGATGCGTACTATATACAGGCGAGTAGATGAGGCAAGAATATGGACGCAACACGTTTTCTTTATAATGATTTTCGATGGGGAAAACACCTACCGAGAAACCTAGTGTTGCACTAATACTCTGTGTTCATTTGCTTTCCTGTACAAAGAATGCAACATCAATAAGGTGTATATTGAATTTGGTATTTTAATATCACTGTCTTCCCGCATTAATACTGACTACAAACCTGGTAAAAATGACTAGCGGGCAATGGAGGAGAGCCTTGTTTTGCCCTCCAGGTGGGCGTTCCTATAAGCGTGTGACGACACGTGAAAACTATGAATAGTTTTAAACTTCAACAGAGTACCCGACTTCAAGGAAGTAAACGTTTGTCAATGGAGAGTGGCCAGACTCTCTGTACAAATGAAATGTACGAGAGTCTAGCTTAATTTCACCCAAAAATGAATTCCTCAACCTCATGTTGTTCCAAACCCGCAAGACCTTTGTTCATCTTCAGAACATTTTTTTTATGAAATCTGAGAGCTTATTGTTGAATAAAGTCATTATTTATAGTTTTTTTTGGCACACAAAAAGTATTCTTGTCACTTCAAACATTAAGGTTGAAACACTGGAGTCACATGGACTATTTTAACAATGTCTTTACTACCTTTCTGGACCTTGAAAAGGTTAATTAAATTGCTGTCTATGGAGGGGTCAGAAAACTTTCAGATTTCATCAAAAATATCTTCATTTGTGTTGACGAACGAAGGTCTTACAGGTTTGGAATGATATGGTTAAACGTTGTCGAATCCAGAGACAAGTTCTTGGAAGATCAGACGGACCGATAAAAAGTGCACTTTGACTTCCGGAAAATACATAAAGCTCCAATAATTTTGGAACTCATGGTTTTGCGAGCACTCATGCCATTTTGTTATGCATCAGACCACAATGTGTTTGCCGTCTGAGGCTACTAGTACTCACCTGGCTGGAGCACGAAGTGACACAAAAGGTGAAAAGAATATTCATCACAGGAAGTTCTTACACTTAAAAGTTTATTTGGTATATGTCAAAGGTCAGTCTGCTCACTCGGTCAGGACTTCCACTCCTGTCAACAGATTTAGATATTTGAGGAGAGGGATTACAAGAGTCAGAACCAGAAATAAAGTAATCAAAATCTGTTGAAAGTTGGAGTGAACATCATATGCACCAAGAACTCAAACTAGAGAGATGATCACAGCTCTCTCCACTGAGATTAAATGGTGATTCAGTTTTTCACATTAATGTAAAAGACAACACTAAGCGGTGTGTGTTGCAGTGGTGCATCTGGCATTCTCCTCTCTTCTCTAATCAACACATTTTGCACGTGATCACTGAAAATCAGCAGGTCGTACAGGACACAACAGAGCAGACAAGTTGTGTGTGTGTTTAGAAACAAATAATGCAGATCTACAGTACAGTTATGTCTTCCACGAAATCAGAAATACACATTTTTGTTCTTGTTGTGAATGATTAAAACAAAGAAATGTTTGTCTTCATAAAGCGTCATCAAAATTTATTTTAACTTGCTGTGCCTTTGGAAGGCCTATGACTTTCCTTTCAGATTGAAATGATTTTCTTAATTTACCAATTTAAATGACCAAACTCAGACTTCATCACTCGATACATTTGATGGATAAAATCAAGTCCCGCAATCGCTGAACATCCCGTTTTGCTTGGAAATATGTCAACTGAAGTAAAATGAGTTGCAAATGCTGTTTAATGTTGATTATAAAAAAAATACACAAATTATACGTCAAAACATGTTATTTGTACTGTTTGGTTATTGGACCTTTTAATGTATTCACTTGTCTTTTTTTTTATCCAACTAGTGTAATATTTAAAATAAAAACCCTTCTAGGGACAGGTGTTGGGATTTAGCCTTGGCTATAAACACTGATACTGACATTTGATTGATTCGAGAAGATAATCTATGTTCACTGTATCTGTCCCTTCCAAATAAACTATAAATAAAAAAATAAAATTACAAGGCTTACAGAATGAACATTGCAACAAAATAACCAGTCTTGTTTTCTAAATATGCAAACATGCATAAAACAAGATACATTTACTTGAGAAGGAAATATGCTAAGATATAATGTTGTTTACAGGAAAATGTAATGAGGTTTTGCTAAAATACAAAATTTTGCCTGTGGGTTTAGAAAAATAAACATAATTCAAAGGGAAAACAGCTTAATTTGTCTGACCCCAGAAGCAAATAGTAGTTTTCCTTGTTTTAACCATAAACCTAATTCAATATCTTCAATTTTGTCATTGTTCTTCAAGATTTTTTTTCAAGTGAAGGATATGTACTAGACTGGGTAAACCCAGCCCGATCTACCAGGGATTTGATTTCGCCCTGCAGCTCAGGCTGGAAACTTGTACATTTTTCTATCCTGCTTCTGTTACAAATTTGCGGGGACCAAACCACAAACCAGCTTATCCACCTGGCGTGCTATTGACGGGTTTAACACGATGACGGATAGAGAAGTGATGGATCGTTGGTCTGATTGATTGAAGGAATATCCAATTGCGCACTGAGTCAATTAAACTATGCCCGTTGATCACACCTCGTGTGGTCTGATTGGTTGAAGGACTATCCAATTGCGTAGAGAGTCATTTCTACTATGCCCATTGATCACGCCTCTTGTGGTCTGATTGGTTGAAGGACTATCCAATTGCGTAGAGAGTCATTTCTACTATGCCCATTGATCACGCCTCTTGTGGTCTGATTGGTTGAAGGACTATCCAATTGCGTACAGAGTCATTTCTACTATGCCTGTTGATCACGCCTCTTGTGGTCTGATTGGTTGAAGGACTATCCAATTGCGTACAGAGTCATTTCTACTATGCCCGTTGATCACGCCTCTTGTGGTCTGATTGGTTGAAGGACTATCCAATTGGGTACAGAGTCTTTTGAACTATGCCCGTTTGTTACGCTAAAGAGTGAAGTGAACGGTGTTTATGCTGCTTTGCTGCTGTTCCTTCTTTTTCCCCTAGAGGCCGCGCTGCGTCCGCTGGTTGCTGATTGTGGGTTGGGCCACCGCTTTAAAGGCGCTCCGTTTGATGTCCGGAAGTCTCTCACTTTCTGATTACACCTGCTCATCTCGGTAGACGGGGCGGAAGCTCCAGGGGAGGTCCGCTCATACATCTCGCTATGTTCCTGGAAGGGGATGAATTATTGTCCTAGTTCATTAGTAATTTTGAGAGCTGGTGGGATTTTGGTGGTGGGTTTCATGTTGTTTATTTTAGCGGTAGTTTAGTGTAGCAGCTAGAGGAACCGGAAGACTCACAACCAACTTGTCTTTTGTTTTGGACGGGAGGTAGGCAAGTTTCATCTTTCTTTGCAGACATGTATAGTCAGGGTTGTTTCTTTTGTTATTTTTCCCACCATGCTCTGTTTGTCAAATTTTATCTTTCATTAAATTAATTTGTTGCACCGTCATTGCGTCTCTATGGTCTCATTATATGTTATGTTGTGCCATTCTCTTGTTTATTTAATGGTGACGTAACATATAAATGGGGGCTCGTTTAGTCGGGTTTTTGAACCATATTAGTAAACATTTTTGCTCTCTCTGATTTTCCTTTTGTGAAAATCTTTTTCCGTGGTGGTCGCACTGCGCGCTGTGAGCCGCATTTGTTTGAATCGCCCTTTGTTCTTTATGGCTGTAGTTTTTTGGTGCATATTTTTTTTCTTTTCCCTTTTTGCTTGTTTAGGGAATTTTTTTGTCACTCGTAATGTTTGATTTAGACGCGTTTATTCTTGCTCCTTCACCGGATATTTTGTTAAATGTTACGCGTGATGACCTTGTTAGAATCGCTGGCCACTATAAGCTTGACGTAAGTGGTAGTCCTTCCAAGGCTGAGTTGCAGGATAAACTTATGGAAGATTTACGAGAACTTGGCGTATTTGGGAAAGCGTCTCCGGATGTATCTACATCACCCGATCAGGGTAAAAGTATTGATTCGTCACCTTCATTTAGTAAGGCAGCACTAGAATTGAAACGTTTACAGTTAAGAGAAAAGGAGATTGAATGGGAACGCGAGAAAACTAGGTTGGAGGCTGATAGACAGACAGCACGAGAACGAGAGAAAAGAGAACACGAGTTTAGGTTGAAAGATCTTGAGTTTGCGCAGGCGTTACGTATTAAAGAGCTTGACCTGAAAGCCCGTGAGGCTGGTGTTCCATTCAAGTCAGATCAATTTGATATAACTCGTAACATTCGCCTCGTTCCACCTTTTAGTGAGAGCGAAGTTGATAAATTTTTTGCACATTTCGAACGCGTAGCGACAACATTTAAATGGCCCAAAGAAATTTGGACCATGACGTTACAATGTGTTTTCACTGGGAAAGCGCAGGAAGCTTATTCCTCATTAACTCTTGAAGACGCAGCAGATTACGATAAAGTCAAACATGCTGTTTTACGCATCTATGCTCTTGTGCCAGAGGCTTATCGACAAAAGTTTCGTGGTTATATTAAACCTGAAGCTCTCACCTATGTCGAGTATGTAAGAGAGAAAGAAATGTTATTTGATCGCTGGCTTAGTTCTCAAGAAGTAACAACTTTTCAATCTCTTCGTGATTTGATTATTCTTGAAGATGTTAAAAACGGTCTTCCTCAACCAGTCGCTACCCATGTTAGTGAGCATAAGAATTTGACTCCAGCTCGTGCGGCTGTGCTTGCTGACGAGTATGTACTCACACATAAGCGTGTTCCTTCTAATCCTAAATTTTCACAAAATGTTTCTAATCAACCAAATTTCTCCAAGATGTCTAGAGGAAATGTGCCTGTTTCTGCCCGCTCTCCAGACCGGCGTTCGTCGGGGTCTAACGCTACAGTTTTGACCTGCGCCTACTGTAAGAAACGTGGTCATGTTCTGGCTGAGTGTTATTCTCTGAAGCGTAAAAATAAGGCGGCAGGTCAACCAGCTTCTTATCGATCAGAGGTGGGTTTGTGTGTTTTGAACATGCCTGTGAGTGGGGACGATGCTAATAATGACAATCACAGTTTTGCACCTTTTATAATGGATGGCTTTGTTTCTTTGCCTGGTGAGTCTGGTGAGCGGTTAAAAATTCCTGTAAAAATTCTGCGTGATACTGGCGCCTCACAGAGTTTTATCGTTCAAGATGTGTTGCCTTTCAGTGAAAAGACTTTTACTGGTGATAGTATTCTTGTACGTGGATTTGAAATGGGGTATGTTAATGTCCCTTTGCATGAGATTTCTCTTGTGTCTGACTTAGTGACTGGCAATGTTACCATGGGCGTACGCCCTTCCTTGCCTATTGAAAATGTAGCAGTGCTACTTGGTAACGATTTGTGTGGTGGAAAAGTTTTGCCTTGCCCCATAGTGTCTCATGCATCTCTGAAAACATGTTCTGATGACTTGTCAATTAACTTCCCCGATGTCTTTTCCTCTAGCGTGGTTACGCGTGCTATGGCGAAAAATGAAAAAGAGAATGAAATTGAGGATCAACTTAATCTTAGTGATACTTTTATTGCTCGACCTTCACTCTCTAGCGACAGTGATTTACTTTTGAATTCTGCCTCACTGTCGTTTCCTTCTGATGTTCTTAATTTGTCTATGAGTCGAGAGCAGCTTATTAAGGAACAGAAAATTGACCCATCTCTGTCTTCTGTCTTCAAAGTCAGGGTGCACTCGAGAGGTTCCATCAAACGTTGAAAAATATGCTCAAGTGTTTTTGTCTCGAGTTTCAGCGCGATTGGGATGATGGTGTTCCGCTTGCTCTTTTTGCTGTGCGCGAGGTAGTGCAGGAGAGTTTGGGGTTTAGCCCGTCGGAACTTGTTTTCGGGCACACCGTTCGTGGGCCTTTGAAGCTGTTAAAAGAGTCGTGGCTCGCTGAGCCTAAGGAGTGTCTCAGTTTGTATGATTATGTGTCCAACTTGCGTAATAGGCTTAGTCGTGCATGTCAGTTGGCCAAAGATAATCTAGGTCTTTGTCAAAAGAGGATGAAGCAGAGGTTTGACCAGAAGGCTGTTTCTCGAAGCTTCAGTCCTGGTGATAAAGTTCTGGTGTTGATTCCTGGGATGGGTTCTGCTTTACAGGCTCGTTACAGTGGGCCTTATCGTGTTGAACGGCGCTTGAATGATTTGAACTATGTCATCTCTACTCCAGATCGAAGGAGAAAGACCACACTATGTCATATTAATCGTTTGAAATTGTATTGTGATCGAGAAGGTTCAATTTCTAAGCTCAAATCTCCTGGCACGTCTGTTGTCAAACATGATGCTTGTGCTACGGAAGTGGCGCTGTCTAAGACATGTGGTGCTGAAGTTGTTTCTTCACTGGTGGTGGTGAAGCCAGATAAACCTGCGTCTCTGTCGGTACAACAGGGTGTTGTGGCGAGTGCCTTGTTGGAAGATGAGGGTCGAGTTCCATCCGTTGAAGTTATTGAAGGGAGAATGAAGAATTCTGAGATTCTTAATGACCTTGATTCATTTTTGTCTAAGCTGTCCACATTAGAACGTAATGATTTAATCTCCTTGATTAACCAACATGAGAGTTTGTTTCCTGATGTGCCTCGTCGCACAACGGTAATTGAACATGATATTGATGTGGGGGCGACATGCCCAATCAAACAGCATCCTTATCGCACAAACCCATATAAAAGGTTGTTGATTCAGAGTGAGGTAAAATTTATGTTGGAAAATGGCATTGCAGAATCTAGTAATAGCTCGTGGAGCTCGCCCTGCTTACTTGTTCCAAAGAGTGATGGTTCCATGCGTTTTTGCACAGATTTTAGAAGGGTGAATGCCGTTACCAAACCTGACAGTTACCCATTACCGCGTATTGACGATTGTGTTGATCGCCTGGGTTCCGCTGTGTTTGTCAGTAAAATTGACCTGTTGAAGGGTTACTGGCAAGTCCCGCTGACCCTTCGTGCCAAAGAGGTTTCTGCCTTCGTGACGCCAGACCATTTTCTGCAATATACAGCCATGGCCTTTGGCCTTCGAAACGCCCCTGCCACCTTTCAGAGGCTCATCAATGGCGTTCTTGAGGGTGTGCCAAATTGCGAAGCCTATTTGGATGATTTGGTGATTTATAGCGCCACCTGGTCTTCGCATATGACCCACCTTTCAACGGTATTCCGCAGGCTGTCGGGAGCTAATTTAACCATTAACCTGGCTAAGTGTGAGTTCGGCCAGGCTACTGTGGTATATCTGGGTAAAGTGGTTGGCCGTGGGCAGGTGCGTCCTGTCCAGTCTAAAGTGGAGGCGATTTTGAATTATCCTCCTCCAACCACTCGTCGCGAGCTCCGTCGCTTTCTTGGCATGGTAGGTTACTACCGGTCATTTTGCAAGAATTTTTCAACTTTTGCCTCGCCCCTTACAGATTTGCTTAGTTCGAAAGTGATCTACCACTGGACTACACGAAGTCAAGTTGCTTTCGAGTCGGTTAAAGCTCTGCTGACTACTGCGCCTGTGTTGGCCGCTCCTGATTTTTCCCAGCCTTTTTCCATCGCTGTTGATGCGAGTGACTTGGGAGCAGGAGCTGTTCTCTTGCAACATGACAGGGATGGTCTTGAACACCCCGTCTGTTTCTTTTCGCGCAAATTTAACCGTCATCAGCGTGCTTATTCGACCATAGAAAAGGAAGCCCTTGCTCTGGTGCTCGCCGTCCAGCATTTCGAGGTTTATGTCGGAGGTGCTGCATGCCCGGTGGTGATTTATACAGATCACAACCCCTTGGTTTTTCTTGATCGCATGCGCAATTGTAACCAGCGCTTAATGCGCTGGAGTTTGATTCTTCAAGGTTACAGCTTGGAGATTAGGCACATTCGAGGACGTGATAATGTAGTTGCAGATGCATTGTCTCGTGCTTGAGGGAAACCTCCTTGCAAATAAATTGTGGGACTTTTATATATAAAATGTATTGTTTGCACATTAATATATATATTTTTTCCCCTTTGTTTCAGTTTAACAGTTATGGAGCCGTTGCTGAGTGGTTTGTAAAAAAAATTATTTTGAAAATATTTATTAATTATGTAGTTAATTTAAACCCCAATTTATTTATTTTTAAGGGTGGGGGTGTTACGCTAAAGAGTGAAGTGAACGGTGTTTATGCTGCTTTGCTGCTGTTCCTTCTTTTTCCCCTAGAGGCCGCGCTGCGTCCGCTGGTTGCTGATTGTGGGTTGGGCCACCGCTTTAAAGGCGCTCCGTTTGATGTCCGGAAGTCTCTCACTTTCTGATTACACCTGCTCATCTCGGTAGACGGGGCGGAAGCTCCAGGGGAGGTCCGCTCATACATCTCGCTATGTTCCTGGAAGGGGATGAATTATTGTCCTAGTTCATTAGTAATTTTGAGAGCTGGTGGGATTTTGGTGGTGGGTTTCATGTTGTTTATTTTAGCGGTAGTTTAGTGTAGCAGCTAGAGGAACCGGAAGACTCACAACCAACTTGTCTTTTGTTTTGGACGGGAGGTAGGCAAGTTTCATCTTTCTTTGCAGACATGTATAGTCAGGGTTGTTTCTTTTGTTATTTTTCCCACCATGCTCTGTTTGTCAAATTTTATCTTTCATTAAATTAATTTGTTGCACCGTCATTGCGTCTCTATGGTCTCATTATATGTTATGTTGTGCCATTCTCTTGTTTATTTAATGGTGACGCCTTTAAAAATCACGCCTTTTGTGGTCTGATTGGTTGAAGGACTATCCAATTGGGTACAGAGTCTTTTGAACTATGCCCGTTGATCACGCCTTTTGTGGTCTGATTGGTCAACACAGTCTCACTCCCACTCGTCACATATTGACGCTTGGTCAGGACCCCTCGTCGTCACTTTTTTACGTGCAGGGTACCCCTTGAAAGGCATTTTTCGACGTTAAGGGTACTGCAGTGATTCCAATGAGACACCTTTGGCGTCATACACAGACGTGTTGGGCATGTGAATGTTATCATGATGTAACTATTTATTGGGTTATAATTTTTCCATTATGACATGTTGGAGTATGATTCTCAATTTAATCAGCCAGCATTATTTTATTTACATTTATTGATTTGTATTTACGCTATTCAGACACGTTTGAAAGTAGCCCAACCCCGCCCCTTAACCTACCCATTTGCGTTATATGATATAAAACAGAATATAACAGACAACATGCACACTTTATTGAAAAATGTCAAGTATTCCAACTGTTCCGAGGCCAAACGATTGATTTGTGTGAAGAAAAGACCCAAAAGCGATCTGCGTTTCCCTCCGCACCCCGGCGTCATATTGAAGACGCCACAGGTACGGCCATACCCCTCGGCGTCAGTCTATAGACGAACTGGGAACTCCATTGCTTTCAATGGGAAACCTTTGCCGGTATTCTATCGGTATGAAATCTCGCTGAAGAAGTCTCATTCAGAATACATCGCGATGTTTGGCATCAGTGCACGTGGGCCACATGTTGGTGAGTAGCCATGAATATTTGATATAAAGTATTTTCTGTCGTTATTGATCAGATTATGTTCAGTCACTGCATTATATCTTTCATTTCCACTCAGGCTTCGCTTTTCTTTGCTTTCTAAATCAACACACCTTGCTAATTGGGCGATTAAACACTGTCACGTGACATGCTATAGACCTTTTAAACAGTTATTCATATTTAATAATAACAACTAGTGTAGTTCCAACGTGGCATTTGTAGTAGAAGCACAATAAAAACAACCTTAGTTGTAATGTGATGATTGTTGTAAATAGACAGTATCCACAACACTTACCATGCTTTTTAATGCCTTTTAATGTAAAATCCAAATATTGTGATGTAAATAGTACTTTGTCCTGTATATAATGTATCTGTTATATATTATGACTTTTTCTCTTTTTTTTTTTTTAACCTGAAACGACCAAAAGGGCCTTTCGGACTCAGTCAGCCCATTCTTGTTCATGGAAAAGTAATGGAGAAGACCGAAAGCAGCAACAGCAAATATTTGCAATGGTAAGTATGTGTTGGTTTGAACTCTTTATCAAGCATTTGTTGTTTCTTAAACATATTCTTACAAACCCCATGGCTCAATCAGTGAGAACATGTTCTCAAAGTCTTAATAATTCACAAGATTTAACAAACTGTCAAATTCATATGATACTCGTACATATTTGTACAAATACTCGTACATAATCCTGCAGCTTTTACTCCGACTCCTGCCATTGGCTACAGCCTCAATTCCTGTACATATTTATCATGATTTTTGTAAATCAGTTGCGCCCCTTCTTGGAAAGCAGTCCCAGAAAGAAAAGTTTATATTAGGTCCAATGTATTCTTTAAAATGATTACAAATTGGGCCATTGGGGAGGTCTCTTCACACCTCATGACCTACCTCTGTTTGCAAGAGCGGAAATGCTCACATAACATCAGATATTCAATTATTTTGTCATCAGTTGCACTGCTGATAACGTCCTGTTTGCATGTAAATAATTTACGTGATCAAAAGATTAAGTGAATAATCAACATTTTTAAACAAATTCATATGTGCTATTAAAAATATACTTTTAATAATGGAAATGCACACCTATCAGTGAACTTGTTACATAAATGTATTTAACATTTAATTATGCAACACTTTTTACAGAAGGAAATCCTACAGTTATGTAAAGGGACAACAACAACATCATCATCATGTCCTGTCCTGGGCACACTGGGCAACATGTGTCCTCCAACATATTCGATCTGTGGCCACGTTCTTCACATCTTCTCATGGAACACCTGCATTCTTCAGGTCTTCACGAAACATCTGTCTCATGTCTTCCTTGGTCTTCCCTGTCTCCTGCGTCTTCCTGGTGGTGTCCACTTCATAACTGTTTTGGGGTGTTGTTGTTTGGGCATGCGTAGGATATGTCCAGTGAGGTGCACCCTTTGCTATGTCACAGTTTCTCTAAGTCTTCACGTGGAGTACCACTCCTCCTCATGATCTCTTCGATATATGCAGAACCAATATTCATAAACTGTACTTGATATCTGCTTATGCCTTTATCAAAAAAGCATCATTGCTCATCAGGAGTTTTAGTAAAGGACATATTTATTGCCATCGACTTCATGATGCTATATTCCAATGTATATATCTGCATTTGTATATTTGCATATATATGCATTTGTATAACAGTGTTTGTTTGAACAAATGAAGATAGTGAGAGTGAACACCTTTTGAAATCAATATGTATTCATTAAACCTTTTATTACAGTGGGATAGTATTCACTATAGTAAATGTCCACCATAACTAAATATATGGTATCATTATATCACTACCTTGCTAATGTAAATGTAACATGAATGTATTTTATTAAAGCATTTTCTTACTGAAAATGGTTAACATTTATAATAATCATTAACTATTTGAATTGGCCTTTCATTTAGTTACAATAGAAGTGAACAATAATCACAAGGATATAGTTTATATAGTTTTAAAGTTGAGAATGTAAAATGTTCTTAATGTTTTTGCCTATTTATTTCTTAAAGGCAAGAAACCAATATATTTTCAGATAAAGTTTAACCTCATTTCTTTTATTTGTACCGCAGCATGGTTATTTTATACTGTTGTGCAGTAGTTTGGCCGCTACATTTGTATTTAAACTGTTTGACATTAAATATTGGAATATGCTTACAAAATTGTGTGCATTCATTATGCTTTTGTTACATTTATTTTAATTCCAAGAGTTCAGATGGTGAACGATGGCATAAAGAAGTGATCTAATATATATATATATATATATATATATATATATATAAATACACACACACACACATATATATATATATATATAGAGAGAGAGAGAGAGAGAGAGATTTATGCATCAGTTTAACCACACAAAGGAGATTTTTGTTTTAAAATGTGAGTTGTATTAATTAATTAGAAGAAATAAATATTTAGCAGCCTAAATATTAAATATTTAAGGATATCCCTTCAGTTGGAACCGGATGAGATCTGTCATCATTTTCCATAAATGGACAAGTAAGTGTGACGCCTCTGTTCTGCTGCGTTGTCATTGGCTAGGACTTTATCGCAGAACTCGCTGTGATTGGACTATCTTTTAACCGATATAAAACGGCGTTTCATGTTACAAAGTATGTTTTGGTGTTATTGTTACGTTAGTAATACGTTAAGTTAACTATAAAGTGTCGCTATGTTGTGAGAAATTACTCCTTTACCGAGATCCCAACCCTAACCCCAAGCATTTCTGCACACTTCAATGAACTACAGCGCCATGTTTCCCATTGCATTGATACACTGACAAAGGTATATGGGTAATGTAGTTTAAAACGTTTAATAATGAGACAATAAATGTTAAGTAAATGACATCTTTAATGGACAACTGGATATCTAATTATGTTCATTGTGTAAACCTTTATGACATATATGAGGGGCAGGCTGAAATTTGATATTTTACTGTGAGCACTTTTAGAAAACCTTTATGCCAGCTTTCCATATCTGTCTGAAAACTGTGCCCAACATTATTTAGTAAACATAGCATAAGCAGTTGTCCTGCCAATTTTCTCTGTGATACGCTAACCAGACTTTGAGTAACAGCCATTTGAAATGTGCTTTTTTTTGCCCTTCCAGGGGCCTCTACTGGGTCCCTGAGGGCGGAAGGGCAGTACAATATACACAGATCTATTTTCCTCATCATGGAAAACAAACTTTGAGTCACATTTAAATATCAGAGTATTTTCTCTTTTCTATTCTAACATCATGCTTGTATTAGGTTTTGATGGGTATTGTGAGACCATCTGATGAAATACAGAAATATTTGAAAGAAATGTAATATAATTATTAATATTTATTTTCTTTTATGGATAAACACCCATAAATATAATGGATGAACCCACAACAACTTGCCATTATCCAGTTTCCAGTGTTAACAAAAACTATTTAGATTTACACTTCACTATTATTATTAAATATAGGACAATGCACCATTAAGTAAAATAACAAAAGAGACATTGCCAAAATTGTATGTATTTTCACGTACCTGACATCGGTAATGTGCATCCTTTAATTTTTATTGCAGTAGTAGATGTACCGGATTTATCAACATGGATCATCGTCAGTTAAGCTTGAAGTGTTTGAAATCCTTCCCTTTATTTCACTGAAAACTGGCGTATTGTCACAGCATGCAAATACAACTTTTTGGTGCATTGTACCAAATATAATATAACCAGATGAAAAATTTTTATGTTTCAAGTAAAATAATATTGTTAATTACTTTGATAACCTAAATCAACTCATAAAATCTGTATTTACTTAAAAAACACCATACACAATATTCACCATACTTTATCACTCAACTCTTTATTGGAGGATACAGTATACAGTTGATAAAGTAGCATAAAGAAAAATTAGATTCAAGATAAATAAAAATGGGTCTTCAAAAATACATTAACATCATATTAATCCATTCACAGCTGCTGAAGCCACACAAATGAGTGCCACAGAATCCCATCCAGTCAACTATGATACAGAAAACAGATTTGATATTGTGTTGAAAAATAATGATTCATTATCACAGCTAGACTGGTTTCTTGCTCTTCCCTCTATCATGTTCATGTTCTATCCTGTTCTTCTTCTTCTAAACAGTTTGCCCACTTGTACCCTACAGTGTATAACTGATAAACAGATGATGTGGTCACTGATGTGGTGTAGCCTTTTCTCAACCAGAGGAAGAAGTTGTAACATCCCATTGTCAGGCATTCTCCAGTCCTGGTCTAAAAGTAAAAGAAAAAACACAATTCAAATTAAATTTAATGTAGTCAGGTTAGCATATGTTCTGCATGATTTAAGCAGTGGTTGGCTACTCTGGGCCTCAGCATCCATTGTCCTGCAGATTTAGCTCCAACCTCAAACCCACCTGCCTATAATTATCTATAAGTAAACCTGAAGACTTTAGTTACAAATTCCAGGCATGCTCGATTAGTCTTGGAGGTAAACTCTCCATTTCAAAAGGCCCAGATTTGCCCATTCCTAATTTAAATTTACAAAGCCGCAGTCAGTACATTATATAATATACACATTGAAGCATTATGTATATAATATTGCAGCACATTATATTAGCCAAGTACTGACAAAAAATATTTTACCCATATCAACAGCAACCTTTTAAACAGCAGATCTTTAAAAATATATTTTAGAAAGGCATGGTCTCTTCTTAGCCTTTGCCAGTGATGCTAGATTTCTTTTAAGACAACATACTCTTCTGTTACTTGTTTCAAGAGCATCACTTGTGATAGGCTGCACAATGTAAAATTGTTAAAATAAGGCAATACAATAGGTACAGAGGCACAAGACTTACCATGCTTATGAAGCACCCATGGCCATGCATAGTTCTCAGAGACTGGAATTTTTGCCTCTTGTATTCCTCCTTGGCTGCACATTAGTCTTTTCCTGTAGAATCTTCTGAAGTGTGTGCCTTCTCTTGCTATCCATCTTAAAACACAAATGCAATGTGTTTTAGTCTGTGGAGTATAAAGCCTTGTTTCAAGCCAAAAAACTAACCAGATATTTCACATAATTCAAAGAACATTTACTATTTGATTCCTAATATATGCCACAACTCATTATCTTCCAAAGCTACACAGAACCACCCATGGTCTACAAAACAATAGAGAAATACCTGGAGTTTATACCAACTAAATGCTTTTTTTAACCCTTCAATACATGTCTGCTTTTATCTAAGACAAACAGACGGTGCCATTTTTAAGAATTGAAGGCCAAAAGTGTTCCAGCCTTTAGGCTAAAAGGCAATCATTTTAATAATAATTGTATCAAAAAGGGAAACAAATATTTACCATTTTAGATAAATCCAAGATACAGAACCTAATTTGCTCATTTTAGGAGTTATAAAAAGATTTAGACATGAATAATGGTGTGTATTTTATCAGAGTATAGAAAGAATGATCACCGCTGTCCTTTGAGAGATCAACATCAAATTCTGTACTACATATTAAAGCAAGACAATACATCAATACAAGACATACCAACGGACTTGCGCACTTTTCTGTCGTCTTTGGGCACAAGATGGCCATGTTCCTTCCTCACCCTAAACAAAGGACTTATTCGATTAGCTTGCTTCGATATAAGGGTCTGGTCTTTCTTCTCTGCTGTAAAACAAGAAAGTCTCACTTACTTTATGTGCAATTACTATTGTTTTTGAAACATATACATTAAGACAGTTACAATAAAATGAATTTACATACAATTCAGGGGAGCATTTCATGAGTAAATACTGATATACTAAAAATATTATTTACCTGATTACGGCAAGATTCACTACAACTAACTAGTAGCTCTTGTGAGGGTTGGCTCATAAAAGTAATCTGCAAGTAATCCTGCAAAACAGAAAGAAAGGAAATTTCATTACATTGCATGCAAGTTGTGATTTCATACATAACTGTTTCTTTCTTTAAAAAGTGTTGCATAATTAAATGTTAAATACATTTATGAAACAAGTTCACTGATAGGTGTGCATTTCCATTATTAAAAGTATATTTTTAGTAGCACATATGAATTTGTTTAAAAATGTTGATTATTTACTTGATCTTTTGATCACGTAAATTATTTACATGCAAACAGGACGTTATCAGCAGTGCAACTGATGACAAAATAATTGAATATCTGATGTTATGTGAGCATTTCCGCTCTTGCAAACAGAGGTAGGTCATGAGGTGTGAAGAGACCTCCCCAATGGCCCAATTTGTAATCATTTTAAAGAATACATTGGACCTAATATAAACTTTTCTTTCTGGGACTGCTTTCCAAGAAGGGGCGCAACTGATTTACAAAAATCATGATAAATATGTACAGGAATTGAGGCTGTAGCCAATGGCAGGAGTCGGAGTAAAAGCTGCAGGATTATGTATGAGTATTTGTACAAATATGTACGAGTATCATATGAATGACAGCTTGTTAAATCTTGTGAATTATTAAGACTTTGAGAACATGTTCTCACTGATTGAGCCATGGGGTTTGTAAGAATATGTTTAAGAAACAACAAATGCTTGATAAAGAGTTCAAACCAACACATACTTACCATTGCAAATATTTGCTGTTGCTGCTTTCGGTCTTCTGTCCGAAAGGCCCTTTTGGTCGTTTCAGGTTAAAAAAAAAAAGAGAGAAAAAGTCATAATATATAACAGATACATTATATACAGGACAAAGTACTATTTACATCACAATATTTGGATTTTACATTAAAAGGCATTAAAAAGCATGGTAAGTGTTGTGGATACTGTCTATTTACAACAATCATCACATTACAACTAAGGTTGTTTTTATTGTGCTTCTACTACAAATGCCACGTTGGAACTACACTAGTTGTTATTATTAAATATGAATAACTGTTTAAAAGGTCTATAGCACGTCACGTGACAGTGTTTAATCGCCCTATTAGCAAGGTGTGTTGATTTAGAAAGCAAAGAAAAGCGAAGCCTGAGTGGAAATGAAAGATATAATGCAGTGACTGAACATAATCTGATCAATAACGACAGAAAATACTTTATATCAAATATTCATGGCTACTCACCAACATGTGGCCCACGTGCACTGATGCCAAACATCGCGATGTATTCTGAATGAGACTTCTTCAGCGAGATTTCATACCGATAGAATACCGGCAAAGGTTTCCCATTGAAAGCAATGGAGTTCCCAGTTCGTCTATAGACTGACGCCGAGGGGTATGGCCGTACCTGTGGCGTCTTCAATATGACGCCGGGGTGCGGAGGGAAACGCAGATCGCTTTTGGGTCTTTTCTTCACACAAATCAATCGTTTGGCCTCGGAACAGTTGGAATACTTGACATTTTTCAATAAAGTGTGCATGTTGTCTGTTATATTCTGTTTTATATCATATAACGCAAATGGGTAGGTTAAGGGGCGGGGTTGGGCTACTTTCAAACGTGTCTGAATAGCGTAAATACAAATCAATAAATGTAAATAAAATAATGCTGGCTGATTAAATTGAGAATCATACTCCAACATGTCATAATGGAAAAATTATAACCCAATAAATAGTTACATCATGATAACATTCACATGCCCAACACGTCTGTGTATGACGCCAAAGGTGTCTCATTGGAATCACTGCAGTACCCTTAACGTCGAAAAATGCCTTTCAAGGGGTACCCTGCACGTAAAAAAGTGACGACGAGGGGTCCTGACCAAGCGTCAATATGTGACGAGTGGGAGTGAGACTGTGTTGGATTGGTTAAAGGACTATCCAATTGCGTACAGAGTCATTTCAACTATGCCCGTTGATCATGCCTCTTGTGGTCTGATTGGTTGAAGGACTATCCAATTGCATACAGAGTCAATTGAACTATGCCCGTTGATCACGCCTCTTGTGGTCTGATTGGTTGAAGGACTATCCAATTGCGTACAGAGTCATTTCAACTATGCCCGTTGATCATGCCTCTTGTGGTCTGATTGGTTGAATGACTATCCAATTGCGTACAGTCATTTGAACTATGCCCGTTGATCACACCTCTTGTGGTCTGATTGGTTGAAGGACTATCCAATTGCGTACAGTCATTTGAACTATGCCCGTTGATCACACCTCTTGTGGTCTGATTGGTTGAAGGACTATCCAATTGGGTACAGAGTCTTTTGAACTATGCCCGTTGATCACGCCTTTTGTGGTCTGATTGGTTGAAGGACTATCCAATTGCGTACAGAGTCATTTCAACTATGCCCGTTGATCACGCCTCTTGTGGTCTGATTGGTTGAAGGACTATCCAATTGCATACAGAGTCAATTGAACTATGCCCGTTGATCACGCCTCTTGTGGTCTGATTGGTTGAAGGACTATCCAATTGCGTACAGAGTCATTTCAACTATGCCCGTTGATCATGCCTCTTGTGGTCTGATTGGTTGAATGACTATCCAATTGCGTACAGTCATTTGAACTATGCCCGTTGATCACACCTCTTGTGGCCTGATTGGTTGAAGGACTATCCAATTGCGTACAGTGATTTGAACCATGCCCGTTGATCACGCCTCTTGTGGTCTGATTGGTTGAAGGACTATCCAATTGCGTACAGTCATTTCTACTATGCCCATTAATCAAACCTCTTGTGGTCTGATTGGTTGAAGGACTATCCAATTGCGTACAGAATAATTTAAACTATGCCTGTTGATCACGCCTCTTGTGGTCTGATTGGTTGAAGGACTATCCAATTGCGTATAGAGTCAATTGAACTATGCTCGTTGATCATGCCTCTTGTGGTCTGATTGGTTGAAGAACTATCCAATTGCGTACAGTCATTTTAACTATGCCCGTTGATCACACCTCTTGTGGTCTGATTGGTTGAAGGACTATCCAATTGACCTATCGGTAAGCCCTGCCCCCCTTAGTTAGGTTTGTATGTTAGCAGGGACTTTAATCGTAACTTAACGAGAGTATGACAAACAGAAAATCCTCTCAGGATACCTGAATCAGTGTTACAGTACCTCAGGCACGACTTCTTAGCATTTTTGTAGCATAAACACCATCAAACCGATGAGAGCTTCGGATTTTCCAATGTTTCTCTATGGGGCTGACACCTAAAGATGTCCGAGTTCCGGTCCCAGCGCAACTGATACTCAACTGCTATTGGCTCATCTGCGTTCGAGGGGAGGGGCTTACCGATAGGTCAATTGTGTACAGTCATTTGAACTATGCCCGTTGATCTCGCCTCTTGTGCAGTAGAAAATACAGAGCAGACTCCCAGACCAATGTTCAATCTTAAAAAATAGAACTTGGTCTGGTGATAGCCAGACAAGATATGTACATCAAAGGTCATCAAACCTATACATCTCACCATTACAAAGATTAATTCAAGCTCATTTCCTGTTCTGGCGGTGAATATGCTTGTTTGTTACTTATTTGTTATTTGTGTATGGATTGTTTGGTGTTATAAAGGTTGGACTGACATTCTGCAGGAGTGAATGTGGACAAAGTACCAGCTCTCAGTCAGCACATGAAAGCATAGTTAACACACTAATAGTGGAAGCAGGACATCAGCTCACACATACACAAGTCACTCATTTTGGCTGCACTCTTTATTTGTAATGAATGCACCTGCTGTTCCTCACATTTATGGATTATGCAAATGTTTGTCAAATGGACTGTTTTAAAAGGAGAAAAATCAAACACTCAACCACCTCATCTCTCCTTGTCACGGCACATTCAGTACGCCTAGCTGCTCGCTGGTTCTAACAGGATTACGGTTCTGAAGGGGAGAACTGCAGGGCGCTGCAGTGACCTGTGGAGAGATGAAATATGAGTGTGATGTGCTTCAGGACGACGTCTCAAAGTGCACAAATCACTCTTCTTAATTTGGGTTTTGATAGAGGTTTATAAATTATACTTAAAGGACAAAACCTGAAGCTATAATTTAAGCCCACATTTAATAGCTGTATAAATAATTGCATAAATAAAATCCTAATAAAATATTATAATTTCTGTAATTGAATTATAAAAATATGTAATTGTAACTGAATCATAATTATATTATTTATTTATTTAGTGGAAACCTTTGTTACCCTTTTCTAGAAATACATCTGCATATTCATGGCACCCTTACTAGAAGCTTATTTGCATTAACATGCTGGGAAATGCTGAGAGAATTATTACATCATTGAGATGATCTCATGCCTCTGTCACCAATATGATGAACATGGAAATCTGAAGAAACCAGCGCAATAATAATATAGTTGTATGAGGAGTCCCGACTGATGTGTAAAATTCAAATGAGTGTCATAGTAAAATAACCGGAAAATTGATTACCCAATACTGTCTGTAATCCATAAAACTAGACTGCACTGGAAGGAAAATACAACAGACATATACACAGTGTAAACATAAACAAATAACATTTTCACACCAAGGCCTGTTCAAACCAAGGTCAATAACTATAAAGATAACAAATATATAGTTCTAAAAATTGATCGAGAAACAAGATCGTTGGAATCACTTTCAGAACGATTTTGTACAGCTGATGAATGATAAAAACATTGACAGCCAATCAGAATCCATCCTGCAGTAATGAGCTCAAGACATGAGCGACAGACAGAATAAACTGAAATATATCAACGACTGCTGTGGACACTAATATAGTTAACGTTGTTGGTTTACATCTCTTTAGTACGGAGCCCCTAAAGGGACGTGGTGGTGGAAAAAAATTAGGATGGGAGGATATTTTTTTTCCAAATCGTTTGCGTTCCCTCGCAAAACTTTTGCGTTCCCCCGAGAAACTTTGCGTTCCCTCGCAAAGATATTTGCGTTCCCCCGAGAAACTTTGCGTTCCCACGCAAAAGTTTTGCGTTCCCTCGCAAAGATATTTGCGTTCCCTCGCAAAAGTTTTGCGTTCCCTCGCAAAGATATTTGCGTTCCCATGCAAAACTTTGCGTTCCCTCGCAAAGATATTTGCGTTCCCTCGCAAAGATAGATGTCCCACGGGCCGTTTCAAACAGCTCAGTAGGCTACGTTAAAGATATTGTATCCATTAATGGAGCGGTTAGAGTTAATTTGAACTTGGACTTAGGCTATAGCCTAGGCGAGTGCTCAATGAGTTCGGTGAGCTAAACGTTGTTAAAACACAATGTCTCTTTAACGTAGACAACAAGCTGCAACCTATTTTTCCTCAAAACGAGCCTTATAATATAAATTAATTGGGTCTATATGAGCAGGCGGCTGAGAGACAAGTCCGAAGGGACTGTCTGCAAAGTGCAAAACCCGAAAAGCGTATAGCCTACTACAAGTCATAACTTCAATGTTACACACTGTGTCTCCAAATTCAGTTTACAAATCAATGGTCACTTAGTTTGATAAAAACACTTAGTTTGATAAAATTTGCTTTTGCATAATTGTTAGGATTATTTTATTAGGAAAAATGTTCAGCAAACTTCACTGAAATGCACTGTACTGTAGCCTACTCTCACCAAATTCAGTTCACACATCACGCTCTCCTGCTGCTCCTGCTGGTTATACAACGCTTAGTTTGGCAATAGCACATAAAAATAATAAAAGTAATAGCACATATCCATAGGCCTATTCTTTACACAAATGATGTTGGTACCCAGCTAAAATACAGTAGTTGCAAGTTCCATAGCTTTTGTATGATAATTGCTTACTAATTTTGATGGCATTACACTGTATAGCCTACTGTATTAGTATATTGTAGTAGGAGAGCATTGATTGTTATTGCCTATTTTTTAGTAACGCCTTTCGGGTTTTGCACTTTGCAGACGGTCCCTTTTTACTTGTCTCTCATATATTAAGGCTCGTTTTGAGGAAAATTATGTTGCAGCTCGTTGTCTACGTTAAAGGTGTCATTTGTGTTTTGAACGTTTTTAGCTCACGAGTTATTGATCCAGGAAGTTAAAATCTGTGTATACATTGCCAACTACTGAACTCCGAAGCACTGTATTATTTATACTTAAGCCCAAGTTCAAAATAACTCTAACCGCTCCATTAATGGATACAATATTGTTAACGTAGCCTACTGAGCTGTTTGAAACGGCCCGTGGGACATCTATCTTTGCGAGGGAACGCAAATATCTTTGCGAGGGAACGCAAAGTTTTGCGTGGGAACGCAAATATCTTTGCGAGGGAACGCAAAACTTTTGCGAGGGAACGCAAATATCTTTGCGAGGGAACGCAAAACTTTTGCGTGGGAACGCGAAGGTTCTCGGGGGAACGCAAATATCTTTGCGAGGGAACGCAAAGTTTCTCGGGGGAACGCAAATATCTTTGCGAGGGAACGCAAAGTTTCTCGGGGGAACGCAAAAGCTTTGCGAGGGAACGCAAACCATTTGGAAAAAAAATATCCTCCCATCCTAATTTTTTTCCACCACCACGTCCCTTTAGGGGCTCCGTACTTTAGAGAGAGCCATGTGTCTTTAATAATCATTATCGATTGTTAATTATCGATGTATATTGAACTTATTATTTGTTAATGATATAAACGAATGTGGGTATATTTACGTTTCATGCCTGAATATTCAGCTGTAATGCTGTCTTTGTGGGGTTTGAAACTTTCTGAGGTAAAATCGACTGAAGATTTTCGTGCACAATAACAGATTCTTCAAGAGTGACAGTATGAATTATGAAAATATTTTTTTTAAAGCTAAACATTGCTGTGCAATAACTACTATCATGACAACCAATGCCTTACAGATGTAAAGCCTTCGGACATTGGATTAGTGCAACGCTCACGACCAATTTGTACGTATTTTACGAGGTGGCTAATTCGTACAAATTTGTATGACCTCACTCGTAATTTGTACGTTTGGTCTAAACCCCAGTGACGGGTAGGTTTAGGGGCAGGGTTTGAGGTAGGTCATTCGTACGAAATTTGGCAACTCGTCAAATACGTACACTCTAAAAAATGCTGGGTTAAAAACAAACCAAGTTGGGTTGAAAATGGACTAACCCAGCAATTGGGTTGTTTTAATCCAGCATTTGGATTGTTTTAACCCAGCGATTGGGTTGTTTTAAGCAAACATTTAACCCAACCGCTGGGCTAAAACAACCCAAATGCTGGGTTAAAACAACCCAATTGCTGGGCTTATCCATTTTCAACCCGACTTGGGTTATTTTTAACCCAGCATTTTTTAGAGTGTAGGATTTAGCAAAAAGGTTGTACAAATTCGTACGGATTAGCCACCTCGTAAAATATGTACAAATTGCCATGAGATCGGGTTGGAATAATCAGCTGTAATGCTGTCTTTATGTGGTTTGAAACTTTCTGAGGTAAAATCGACTGAAGATTTTTGGGCACAATAACAGCTTCTTCTAGAGTGACAGTATGAATTATGAATGACATTTTTTAAGCTAACGAGGTGGCTAATTCATACAAATTTGTATGACCTCACTTGTAAGAATTTGTACGTTTTGTCTAAACCCCAGTGACGGGTAGGTTTAGGGGCGGGGTTTGAGGTTGTACAAATTCATACGAATTAGCCACCTCATAAAATATGTACGAATTGCCGTGAGATCGGGTTGATTGGTGTCATTACAAGGTAAACTCCAGCGAAGAGTTTTGCGCACCATAAATGTCCTGCAAACGTGCCACCAATGCTCACAGGATAAATCAAGATACAATATTTACACAAGATAAAAAAGCAAAACAAAAATTCATCAAAACACACTGTGACTAAGCAGTCTCTGAAAATGTACCTAGCAAGTATTCACATTGGTCTACACTTTATTTAGATTCTAACCCCCTCAAGCCAACCGTCGCGCTGTCGTGATCAACTCTTATCAGTGTACTTCAGACTTAGTGAAGTTATTAAGCGTAATTTCGGGAGGAGTACACCCATCTTATCTTCCAATTAATACCAAGGTATAAAACCAGCAGCTTACCTCTTCAAATGTTTGGTTCCTGCAGCATCCCTCCTCCTCCCCTGCTCCTCCTTTTGTACAATTTTGCCTGTTATAGGGGGGCAATCGGAGCTCAGGTAGAATATCCTCTCCGAGCCCCTCTATAGCAGACAGCAAGCCAAATCTGTTTACCACTTTCACTAAGTTTATATGGGCACACAAACTCGTGAACTGAAGTGTGGCTGATTATCTTTCATGATAACATGATATCAAATCTGTCTAGACTTTAATGAGCAAATGCCTTTGTTTTTCTATACAAGATTTGTTCGGAAAACATTGAATATTCAAACCAAATATTTAAATTTGTCAACATTCAAAATAGCTCATGAACCCTTCTCTTTCCTGTTTAGAGGGCAGTAAGTCATCACAAAGATTAACTCACTCACTAAAAACAAATCAGTTTTAAGAGAAATTAACAGAATGCTATCTATTTAAAAAATAAATAAAATAGAATAATCTGAAGACGAACAAAAATACTCAAACTGTAGTCTACACAATGCTATATGGTTTGTTTCACAGACAAGATGTAAGCCTAGTCCCAGACTAAAATGCATGGTTGAACTGTCTTCACTGAAAACAACTTAAAATATGTCAGTGCCATTGTTTTTTTTCTCAAAATGCACACTTAAAAAAAGCTACTTAAACGTCCTAATTTAAACTAAGGTCTAATCTTTTCTGTGAAACCGGGAGCATGGTTTTAAATCAAACTTTACAGTATTTTGGTACAAATTCATCTGTCACTTGGTAATGTGGTTCATATTTATACTGTAGCCCAGTATCTGCTCCAACTGTTGGGCTGATGAATCACCAACTTGTCAGTTTCAAGATTTACATCGCAGGTATGCAATGAGAAAAAGGAAAACATATCATTATGTTGTTTCATGAGACTGAGTGGAATCCAGAGCACAAACTGCACAGACAAGATAAAATCTCAAGTTTTTCAGTTATATTTTTTTAGAATATATTTGAGTGCTATAAAAAGCAAGGCTTCCACTTCAATTACATCTTAATTTATCATCATAAAATGTATTTATGTTTAGTCAGCCAAACCTGAAAGTATATGTGAACTATATATAACTAAACCAGGGAGGTACTTTACCCGACAGCTCATGAACCAGTTAAACCAGTTTGTGAAGATGTGTTTTAGTCGTTTCCTTTGTTTTTCTTCCTCATTCGCTGTTCTTTATTTGATTTTGATGGACACAGACTTCAGAATAAATCTGTTCAGCAGTTAGGAAGACAAAAACACCATTATGAATGCTGAAGAAGACACTGATTATCACAAGACTTGTGATGGAGAGAAAAGGTGAGAGAAATATTTTTGATTGTTTGTACATGTATCAAAACTGTCCAGATCAAAGCAAATTCAGTTCAAACCAACTTTAAAGTTAGTTTAAAACATACTGCTCATAGTCCAGCATAGCATTTTTACATTTAATGTACCATTATATTACAAAAGACATTGACAATCTTAACATAATTTGAGTGAACGCGATGTTGAATTGCTTTGAACTATAAAGATAGGTTGTGTTGTATCTGACAGTGTTCAGCAGGAGAGAGCACATTCACCTGTCCTCAGTGTTTTGTCCATGAAGAGTGACAGATCAATGAAAAAACCAATTCAGTTCAAAGCTGAAGATTCTCTGGTTAAACAAAGGTACATTTAATCACATTTAAGTTTGCATGTGGCTTTGCATACCTGTGCTGCTTTTGATCCTGTAGTAGCAAGATGAAAATATTTTCTTTGCAAATAAAGAATTATTAAAGATTAATGAAGCCAACTATTTAATGTACAAATTCTGAGAGACAGATATTTTTTTTTTTTCAGGTCTGAGGAGAGATCACATTCACCTGATCCCAGTGTTTTGTCCATGAAGAGTGACAGATCAATGAAAAAACCAATTCAGTTCAAAGCTGAAGATTCTCAGTTTGATCAGAGGTAAATCCAGTATATATTTTATGTGACATAACGTACATTACCTATAATTTTAAGGTGCTATTGTGAAGTAGATAAACTAAAAACTTGCTGGCAAATCATTTTTCTTTATATATTTTAATGCCATTGAAATGTTTTCTAGAAAATAATTATTATTTTAAATTATGGTGAGATGTATTATGTTTTATTTTTGAGGTCTCAGAAGAGAGCACATTCACCGGATCCAAGTGTTTGGTCCCTGAAAAGTGACAAATCAATGAAAAAACCAATTCAGTTCAAAGATGGAGATTCTCTGGTTAAACAAAGGTACATTTAACAACATTTATGTTTGCATGTGGCTTTGAATAACTGTGCTGCTTTTGATCCAGCAGCAAGATGAAAATTTTTTCTTTGCAAATAACGAATTATTAAAGATTAATGAAGCCAACTTTTTAATTTACAAATTCTGAGAAACATGAAAACACTTTTCATTTTGTCCATGAAAAGTGACAAATCAATGAAAACACCAATTCAGTCAAAAGCTGAAGATTCTCTTTTTGACCAAAGGTAAATCCAGTATATGTTTTACATTACATATAATTTTTGGTGCTATTGTGAAGTAGATAAACAAACAAAAAAAATGCTAGCAAATATTTTTTTCTTTATAAATTTTGATGCGATTGAAATGTTTGCTAGAAAATAATTATTATTTTAAATTATGGTGAGATTGATTATGTTTTTTTTTTAGGTCTCAGAAGAGAGCACATTCACCGGATCCAAGTGTTTGGTCCCTGAAAAGTGACAAATCAATGAAAAAACCAATTCAGTTCAAAGATGGAGATTCTCTTGATCAACGGTAAATACAGTATAGCTACAATATAGCTATTTTATATGACATAGCATTGATGATTTTAGCTCTATTGTGAGACGGACAAAAGTAAAAATTTGTTGGCAAATTATATCTTAACATTGATGACAAGCGGTTTGTTAGAAAACAATTATTATAAACTGGTCAGATGGATTATGTTGTTTTTTCAGTACTGAGGAAAGATCACATTCATCTGATCTCAGTGTTTTGTCCATGAAAAGTGAGAAAATAATGGTGCAAACTGACGAGCACAAACCTTAGTAAATCACCTTGCGTGATTCATTTAAATACTGCAAAAATAACCCTGTCCACGCCTTTTCAGCGCTAGTTATTTACTGCATGTCTTTAGTAAATCCTAACAGTAGTTCTTTAAGCAGAACTGCGCTAATCAATTGTGCTTCACGGACAGTTTATCAGTTCGGACCAAAATAGGTCAGCACAGTGAGCTACTCTCGATCATGTGACACAGTTACTACACAGTGCTGGGAGATCCAGTGAAAAAAATCTGTTGAATTTGCCACAGAATTAAAAACATCGCTGCAAAGTCTGTATATAAAGTCTTTGATCGCTGCGAGATCTAGTGAGAAGCATTCAGATTCGGTGCAGAGTTTTCTAACCACAGATATCAGATCAAACAGCGCTGATGTGAAAACCAGGAGCAACATTGAGCCATGAACAAACAAGTTCAGTCCACAAATCAGCAACATTCACCATGTATTTAATGTCGTGATACTACCTGTAACTATGGTATTGTGACAGAAATAGTCAAACGCTTACAAGTACTATACACATCTTTTTCCAGCACTTCAAAACTATAATATTATAATCTTTAAAGGTCCCATGACATGAAAATTTCACTTTATGGGTTTTTTTTTTAACATGAACTCAAATAACACATTCTACACTAAGTAGCTCATTGGTTAAGATTTGTGAAAATAAGAACAAAGTTTGGTTTTGATAGAAGAACATGTTTTTCAGTGAAGCATTCTTTTTCGACAGAAGTTTGTTTATTATGTATGAATTGTTGCACTGAATGTGTTTATATTTTTGAGAAATGTATATATAAGAAATGGAAAAAACTATAATTAAACAATAAATCTAAGTTTGTTGTTTTTTCAGTTCCATGGAGAAATCACATTCATCTGATGTCAGTGCAATACAAATACCAATTCATTCGAGAGATAAAGCAAATCTACACCAAAGGTATGTTTTCATAGCACATCAGTTCACCTGTTGATCTATGCTAGAGAAGTGCACTTACTGTGCTTCATAGTTCAGAGAGGGGGATCTCGTGACTCCCCATGTCAAACTCAGTTAATAAGGATAAATACAAATAATTTTTTAAATCTCACCAGATGCAGGGTTTCAGCAATGAACAGCAGAGCATTTCAGACTTACTTATTGTTCAGTGACAAGTTGCCTTCATGCAGATCTCTCCTCCCAGTTTATGTTTTTTGGGAAACTGAAAAATAACACAGAGTAAATGACAGTGAAAACTAGAAAGGAGATAATACAAATGTTTAAATTGATGTGCGTAAGGAATAGGCTAAAATCTAGGTTATTATTCAATTAATATATTGTCTATGGCATTCATTACCCTATTAATCAGTGTAACTTGAAATATATGCTGTAAAAAAGCAACTGAGACATTAATCAATTTAACAGCACTAATATATATATATATATATACACACATACATACACATTGATCAGGCATAACATTATGAGCACTGACAGGTGAAGTAAATAACACTGATTATCCCTTCATCACGGCACCTGTTAGTGGGTGGGATATTCCCCAGACCTCCAAATTCCCCAGATCTCAATCCAATCGAGCATCTGTGGGATGTGTTGAACAAACAAGTCCGATCCATGGAGGCCCAACCTCGCAACTCGCAACAGTACTTAAAGGATCTGCTGCTAACATCTTGGTGCCAGATACCACAGCACAACTTCAGGGGTCTAGTGGAGTGTTTTGGCAGGAAAAGGGAGGCCAACACAATATTAGGAAGGTGGTCATAATGTTATGCCTGATCGGTGTATATGTATGTATACATATGTATATATAATGTATAGATCACATACATTTTCTAACAATGAGAACGTTTTTGTGGTTTGCTTATGAAAAGATTTTATCTTTACAGACATGATCCGCAAACACATAATCCAGAGATCCACCAAAGTTTAAAATCTTACATTAAAACAAAGCATGAGTATGTTTTGGAAGGACTGGGAAAGCAGGGAAAACCAACACTCCTGAATGAGATCTACACAGAGCTCTACGTCATAGAGGGAGAAACTGGAGAAATCAGTAATAAACATGAGTTTACTAGGATAGAAAAAACTTTTACTGCAGCAAGAGCAACAATATCAATCCAATGCAATGAAATCTTTAGACCTTTACCTGGACAAGACAAACCCATCAGAACTGTGCTGACAAAGGGAGTCGCTGGCATTGGCAAAACAGTCTCTGTGCAGAAGTTCATCCTGGACTGGGCTGAAGGGAAAGAGAATCAGGACGTCCAGCTCCTATTTCCACTTCCTTTCAGAGAGCTCAATTTGATGAAGGACAAGAAGTTCAGTTTAGTTGGTCTTCTTCAAATCTTCTTTAGGCAAGAGACAAGTGTACATCTGATTCAAAACTCCTCTGTCGTTTTCATCTTTGATGGTCTGGACGAGTGCCGTCTTCCCTTAAACTTTCACAGGAATGAGACTCTACAGGATGCAACTAAAGAGACATCAGTGGACGTGCTGCTGACGAACCTCATTGCGGGGAATCTGCTTCCCTCTGCTCTCATCTGGATCACCTCCAGACCAGCAGCAGCTGATCTCGTCCCCTCTCAGTGTGTCCATCGAGTGACAGAGGTACGAGGATTCAATGAGCCACAGAAGGAGGAATACTTCAGGAAGAGAATCAGTGATCAGAGTCTGGCCAATACAATCATCACACACCTGAAGTCATCGAGGAGCCTCTACATCATGTGCCACATCCCAGTGTTCTGCTGGATCTCAGCCACTGTTCTAGAGAAGATCTTGAGTGAAGCAGAGAGTGGGGAGATCCCCAAGACTCTCACTCAAATGTACACACACTTCCTGATGGCACAGATCAACATCAAAATCACAAAGTATACTGAGAAGGAGGAGAAAGAAAAAGAGATGATTTTCAAACTAGGGAAACTGGCATACGAGCAATTGGAAAGAGGCAATGTGATCTTCTATGAAGAAGACCTGAGAGAGTGTGGCATTGATGTGACCGAAGCATCAGTGTACTCAGGATTGTGCACTCAGATCTTCAGAGAGGAGCTTAGCTGGTATCAGGGGAAAGTCTTCAGCTTTGTTCATCTGAGCATTCAGGAACATCTAGCGGCTCTATATGTGCACCTCTCCTTCCACAACAACAGCGAAAACATGATTGAAGCACATGAATCTGAAACGCCTGCGACAATGTTCAACTTACACAAGTGTGCTGTCAAAAAAGCCTTAGCGAGTAGGAATGGACATCTCGATCTTTTCCTTCGCTTCTTCTTGGGACTTTCACTGGAGTCAAATCACAGCATTCTAGAAGGGCTTTTGGTGAAAAAGACAGACAGCTCATTGGAAAGAGAGAAAACTACTGAGTATCTCAAGCAAGAATTCAAAAAACTGTTTTGTCCAAACGATTGTCTCCTTCTCTTCCACTGTTTAAATGAACTTAACGATCATTCTATGATTGATGAAATTCAAAGAAACATGACCTGTGGAAAGCAAAACATGTCCCCAGATCTCCTGCCCGCATTGGTTTGTATTTTAATAACATCAAATGAGAGGCCTGAAGAGTTTACTCTTCAAAAATATGGCAGATCAGATGACAACTTAGAATGGCTGCATGCTGTGATCAAGTTATATACAAAGGCCCGGTGAGAACATCTTAGAATTGTATTAAATGTATGCATGCACGAAATTGTTCATATACAAGGAAACATATTTTGTTGATCCTGGAACAACATTCCTGTCTGAAAATGTAGTCCTAACACTATCCCTACCCCTAAACCTAACCCTACCCATAACTTTCTGCAGGTTTAATGAAGGTACATTTAAGACGAATTTAAGGGATCATAACACATCAATATGTTCTCTAAATGTAAATGTCTAGGAAGAACAGTTGTATTAGCAAAACTTCAAAGTTAGAAAAAAACAACTCATTTTACAAAGAAGTTGAGATAATTTTGAGATAAGAAATCTTGTGAAAGTGATTTTATGATTAAAAGAACAAATATCTGCCAATGGGTTCATAAAAATCAACTTAATTCAAATGCAAGTTATTTTCTTATCCATTGACAGATATTTGTTCTTGTTTTAAGCATAAACTCAATTTATCTGAAAACAAGACTTAGTTTTAATGTGTTTAATGTTTTAATTAAATTACATTTTATTAAATCAAATTTAATCAAAAAGCATGTCTAATTAATTGCAATCATGAAACAGACAATTTAACAGCAATTTATTAAAAGTTTAAATGAAATACGTTTAATTTTTTCTCAAATTACATCTTTTACTTTTATTCCATTTTTATGAATGGATTCTGCAGTTCGGTCCATGTTTTCTGCATCGCAGAAATCATGGAGTCCTAATTGAATTCCATGATATTGAATTTAAGACTTTTCGCTCCAATTTAAGACATTTTTAAGGCCTTAAATTGTGGAAGGTCAAATTAAGACTTTTTTAAGACCCGCAAAAACCCTGATAATAGGTTAATAACACTGACATAGAAGCACCAAACCTGTAAACCTGTAAACTTGCCCTTCAAATCTGACTGTTTGATTAGAATTTCGTAACAGTCTTTCGTAAAAGATATTTATACAGCCTATTTTGTCAGGTTGAATGACTGCAATATCACAGATAAAGGTTGTGCACTGCTGACTACGGTTCTTACATCACAATCCAATGTGAGAGAGCTGGACCTGAGCCACAACAACTTGCAGGACTCAGGAGTAGAAATACTCTGTGTTGGAGTTAACAGATCACCACGTGGAGCAGCACTGTATGCTTAAATTCATTTAAAGGAATATTGGAAAATTATTACCTTGCATATCATACTGTACTTACACAATTTAACAAATTGTTTCTCATATCAGAATAAAGGAAACTGAAATAAAGATGCAAAACAAAGTTTTGGCACCAACATGTGGTTCACATAGTCAGCATAAACATGGGAATGAAGAAAGTCTCCTACATTTACATCACAGAACTGCTGGCCTACAGGACATGGAGTGCAGCCTGGAATCTCTGAAGTAAGTTCTCTATGGCCAGTTGCATTAAATGTTTAGACTAGTCTTACAATCTTTAAGACAGGTCATAACAACATAAAGGCCTGTTCACACCGGGACGATTTTTGTGCGCGTTTATCGCCGACGTTTAACGCCTCGTGACTAAACAAAGGGCGCCAATGTGAGTGTGCACACCGACGCGTAAAACGGCAGGTGTAAAAGCGTCATTTTAAAAAAAACGCCTCGGGTCCGTATTTTTATTTTGACGCGGCGCGTTAAAAACTGGCCGACCAATGAGAGCAGCGCTTTTGTTCACGTGCCTGGAGCTGCTGAAGTGACATTAAAACACGACTTGGTGGCGCTCAGGCACAAAACGGTCTTGCCGAGCATGCATTGATACGACGAAGAAGTAGTAAGTAGACAAAGAAAAAAATGAGCTGATAATGCTGCCTGCCAGTTAGCAAAAAGTGTTTGAATGGTTTTGGCCATAGACATAACATATCTGTGGTTTTGGCAAGCACATAAATACTCTCTCTCTTTTTCTTCTGAGTGACAAGCGAGTGTCAGAAGCGTAAAGTGGCACAGCACCACTTTGTGTACCGGGAGCGCTATCTACTGAATTTGCACGTTGGCTGAGAACGATGACGTTGATGACGTGTGCTAGTTTGATTTGTAGTTCAGTAATGGCGGCGGCGAAAAGATTAGAGCGAAGCCATTAATTCCGTTGTGGCACCGCTGCCGAATATCCAGAAGTTAAAGCCAGAGCAAGAACAATCTTTGCTGAGTTTTTTTGGAGGCCATGATGTTGTGTCCCAGGAAAAGTTTGATTTTCCAGCTCGCTCCGTTAGTGGTGAAGGAGTTGGCTCAGCTGAAGCCCCGATAAGTTTATTGTTTCGCGTGCGGTCGCAAGTTATTGTCATCATTTACAGGGGCTAGTCAGTGATTTTATTGCCGTCCGTCTCCCACCACCCGCGTAAAAATCCCCGGCCAAATTACCTACTGTTTTAGACAAACAGCAAGGTTGTGTGGTAATTGAATTGCTGTCCGAATCCACATCTCTGAGTTTTCAAGAATGTATAACTTCAAAATTCACTGTTTATATCCTTTTTGACCACTGCAGAGCACCGTGTGGTTGCGCTGTAATTTGGATGCATTTCTAGACTTGTATTTCTTTAAATGCTGGCAAGTATTTTCAAGAGCAATATATTTCATCACCTCTCGAAAAATAAAAGGAAGAAAAGCACGTAAACATTCGAATTGGGCCGTTATTTACAGCAGCATTTATTCTTATCATACCAAGCATATTATATTTTATTTACAGCAATCATGTTAAAGACCACGTGAGAGGCGCGTTCCCGAACACAAAACTCTCCCCTCCACCGTGAATAAATCACCATCCGAATGCACAAGGTTTTATCACTGAGGTGGCATGCACAATCTGCACATTTATTTTTACGGATTTCCAAGTGAGAAAAAAAGGCGAACGGCATTATTTAATTTAACTCTTTAATAACTCTTTTAAACTTGAATATTAATCATGCATTCATATTTTTACAAAACAGACTGACATTAATATGGTACAAATATATTTATGTACAGCAAATTTAAGTAATTTTGATGTGCAAGGTCTTGAGATGTCAAATGTATTACCTCTCATTGCAATAGTCTGAAGAACTGTGGAGTAACAGAAGCAGGCTGTGTTTCCCTGAGCTCAGCTCTGAGTTTAAACCCTTCTCATCTGAAAGTGCTGGACCTGAGCTGGAATAACATAGGAGATTCTGGAGTGAAACATCTCTGTGCTGCTCTGGAGAAGGTTCAGTGTGCATTGGAAACACTTAAGTGAGTTATAACACAATTTTATCTAAAGAGTTAATAACAGGTGTCATCCAAATGGTATTGAATGGAATAATGTCAATATAAAACATGTTAATAAAGAAAAACAATTATTTTTAAATTTTGCTTTCAGTTTGGACAAATGTGGAATGACGGGGAAAAGTTGCGCTTTTCTGGCTTCAGCTCTCAACTCAAAGACCTCCAATCTGACACATCTGGATCTGAGTATTAATGACCTACAAGACTCAGGCGTGAAGAAGCTCTGTGTCGGACTGCAGAATACTCACTGTACACTGGAAAAGTTGAGGTAAAATCTGGAAAACTTTTACTTGTATTACTCTGGAAAACTTTTAAAATCTGACTATGCATCTCTTAAACTAAAAAGTAATAAAACACTGACCTGGGCTTACAAATCCATTCTGCTTTCCTCAGGCTGTCCAACTGTAATGTTACACATGAAGGTGTGGCGGCACTGACCGAAGCTCTGAAATCAAATCCATCCCACCTGAAAGAGATCGATCTGCTTGAGAATGATCTGGAAGAGTCAGACCTGAATGTGCTTTCCATGATGCTAGAAAAGACATCATAAAAACCTAAGAAAAAAAACCTACACTAACAAAAATCTTAATGACACCAAGAAAGCAAAATTTAAGCTTTGATCGTTTTAATAAGTTGTATTCTGAATTATATTACATATGTAGCCTATGTATACAATTGGTTTAATAAACATCAAGTATACCATATACAAACTATTAGTTATTAAATTATTTTATGATCTACATACAGAAGAACATAATTTACGGTCATACACAAGAAGCACCAAAAGAAGTAGTAGAAACTGTGAAAATGAAAATAACTCATTTACATGTTTTAATGTATTTTTAAGTGCTACTGCTTGCAATGAGAAAGAGATTAATGGATCTAAGTGGACCGCTCTCAATATAGCTTTTCACACTTGAAATAGTTAACCCTGGGTAATTGTAAACCCCGGGTAAACCGTATCCTAGGTTATCTTGCTTCACCTTTCACATCGCTCATAATTCACCTGGGGTTAATAATTGCTCTATAGGAATTATCATATACGAATTTCCCAGTTAAAAATTGGACACGAACGCGATGAGCTCGTAATCACGGCTTCAGAAGTGGAAGTATGACATTTCCGATAGCACGTGAAGGCAGCATTAATCCAGGCAAAGTCACGCCAAACTGCCTGAGCGCAAGGAATTGTGGTAGCTAGATGTAAACAAAGCATGGTGGACAGTACCGGGCTTATGCTCATTTACAATCATTTATATTGCCAACGGTGCTTACTCCTTGCTTATTTGAGGGAAACGGAGGAGAAAAACAGAGCATAAGACAAGAGAAGCTGTTATACCTTTTATTTTATTTTATGTTATTTGTGAAACTAGTTTGAAACCTGCTGATAAAAATGTAACGTTACGCCGTTTTAATGACGGACAAATTGCACATTTGCACACATTCGCTGGTCAAAACCCCCTTAACTGCATCGCATTTGAGTTTGACTTTTGTAAAATGTTAACAATATATTGATAAGTATACAACATCTGAACAACATATAATTTGTTTTTTGTTCGCCCCGCGCTGTTTCATACTGGAACTTACAGAAAGCGACTAGTGTGATCCTCGTCGTCACCTAGGTAACATATCTTTGATTCATGATTGCTGATGATACACTTGATTTATTAACATTTAATCGTGTTAAGGTAATAATATAAAATGATGGTTATTATTCAAGGCTGTTAATATGCACACATTATTCGTTATCTAGCTATTTTTTTATCTACAGTGTTCTATACTCTCTCTGCTTGTCTTGTATAAATGTAGTAAAACATGGTTTGTTGTAGTAGTAACAACAAAAAAAAACTACAGAATCAGATCAATGCGAAATATTTATATTTTATCATGTAGAATGCAATATATATATTTGGACGGTAAGATTTTTAAATGTTTTTAAAAGAGTCTCTTCTGCTCTCCAAAGGCTTCATTTATTTGATCCAAAATACAGCAAAAACAGTAATATTTTGAAATATTTTTACAATTTAAAATAACTGTTTTCTATTTGAGTATATTTTAAAATGTCTTTTTTTTCTGTGACCAAAGCTACTCTTCAGTGTCACGTGGTCCTTCAGAAATCTTTTTTAATTTGCTTTTCACGGCAACTGTAGTTTTCACTCTATTTTTTTTTTCTGTGCTGGGTTATTTTAGGGAAAGTGTAGTGAATAAGAGACATAATATTTATGTTATTATGGTTGTTATTGATAGTGAATAAATCTAAAGCTTTTGAGACTATTATTTTGCATCATTGATTTTGTCATGAAGCTATGACCATTTCTTCCATTTATGTAGGCTGTAATAATTATGTAATAAATAATCTTTATTATATATATATATATATATATATATATATATATATATATATATATATATATATATATATATATAATAAAAAAAGGGGTGCCCTTTTTCAGTTTCAACACATGCCCCTCAAAAGGTCTGTGCACGGCCCTGGAAATAACGTGTATGGCTTCCATAAACACCGCATCCGTAGGCGCTGCCATTGCTGTTTCGCGGACTAGACGTCAGAGCTCGTAACTGGGAGTACATTGATCTAGTACGAGTTCACGGATGGGAAGTTACAGGTTTGACTGCCGTTCCAGTGCACTTTCATGGGTCGAAGGTTGGAAAAACATGGGTTACGGGTAGCCTAGAACACAGCATTACTCCTTGCTTATTTGAGGGAAACGGAGGAGAGTTCACGGGTGGGAAGCCACAGGTTTGACTGCTGTTCCAGTGCACTTTCACGGGTAGAAGGTTGGAAAACCACACATGTATTTTTTAACAATAAAAAATCATACAAAATCAACAAACCTTTAACTTATTATCTGTTAACATTACAAACGAATGTGTGCATTTATGTAAGTTACATACATGAAAAACCAGCTGTAATGCCTTTATGAGGTTTGAAGCTTTCTGAGGTAAAATCGAAGTGTTTCACGCGCTGTGCATATGTGTTAGGTCACAGTACTTAAACAAGAGTAAAGTAAAATATAGATATAGCCGGCTGAGGTACAGCCCCGGTATGATTGGCTGGTGTCACTCAAGCCTGTGAACCAATCAGTGTTTCTACTACACTGATTGGTCCGTAGTGTTTCACAAGTGTGTGTGTGGTGTAGGTATTGGGTGTGTGTGGTAAAGCTGAGGACCTCTCCTTATTTCCTCCCTTCCTTTTATTTTTGTATTTTGATTTGAGTTTTCTACTGATTGGATGTTTTTGTTTATTAATTTTTGTATGTTTAAATAAAGTGATTTGCCTTTTATACTCTGTCCACGTCTCCATGCTCACCCTGCCCTTAAGCAACGAACCTGTGTGCCCTTGTGTAGGGCTGTTATTTCCTGGTGTAGTCTAGGTGGCGTAGTCGAATATCAGTTAAAGTTGCCTTTGTTAACCTGCAGCTCTTTTCTAACCTGACCACTTCACCACATATAAAAAATTATCAAAACACACTGGGACTACAGTTTTCTCTGAAGATCCACTTGATAAGTATTCAGAGGCCTACCCTTTATCTAGATTTTAGAACGCTTATGACGTGTGGCTGATTATATTTGATTACAATAAAATCTGTCTATACTTTCATGAGTCTTTTTTATGTTTCATTTAGAAAATGTGATATGTTCACACAAAAGTAGTTATATTTCAACATTCAAAATAGCTAACCCCCCCCCTCTCTGGTTTAAAAGGCAGGTGATGGGATGAATGTCATCAAGTACATCAATAACACAGATGAACACAGTAACAATAAGTTTCAAATGAATAAAGACCTGCTAAAAACATAAAAAAAACATCAAAATCAAAATCAAATAGGCCTACAAACATCAGTAGATGAAAAAACAGAAAACTCAATACTACAGTCTCCACAAGTAGCAACATTATTGCTTTAATGATTTATAGCAGTATTTTCAATCAAACTTGGTAACGTGGTTCATATTTATACAGTATCTGCTCCTTCTGTTAGAGGCTGATGAATCACAAACCTGTCAGTTTCAGAAGATTTAGCTCCGCCTTCACAGAGCAGGTAAGCAATGAGAAAAAGGAAAACACCATCATTCTGTTATTTAATGAGACGGCGAATGGTGTCCAGAGCACACATGGTAAGTACAACTGCACAGACTGAGAGAGTAATGTTCGATAGGTTACATTAGGCAGGATCAATCATTTTGGGTTAAAACATAAATACTAAAATAGATTTGACACTGTCTAATCTGAAGCTTTTCAGTTATATTAGTTGCAGAATGCATTTGAGTGTTATAAAAGTGTTATAAAAAGCACAAAATAAATGCTATGATTCCACTACAACAATCTAATTTTATCACAAAATGTGTATTTAAATTGTGTATTTATGTTTAATCAGACAGTCAAAGAGTCAAAGCCTTACACAACCTGAAAGCATGTTAACTACATAACTAAACCAGGAAGAAACTTTATACTGACAAAACTCAAACCAGTCAAACCAGCCTCTGAAATATTTTTGACCTTCTTCCTCATTCCCAGTCATTCGATTTCATAGTCTTTGAGAAAGTAAAATAATGTTTTTTTGTCTTTATTTGATTATGATGGACAGACTTTAGAATAAATCTGTTCAGCAGTTAGGAAAACACAAGCACCATAATGAATGCTGAAGAAGGTTATCACAATACTTGTGATGGAGAGAAAAGGTGAGAGAAATGTGTTTTGATCATTTGTACATGTATCATATTTATATAGATATAAATCAAATATAAATTAATATTTTAAAGAAGCATATTCTTTATATTAATATGCTTAAATGACAGATTCAAATTCAGTTCAAACAAACTTTAAAATTGTACATTAAATGATACGGTTTATAACCCAGCACAGCTAATTACATTTTATTACAAAAGACATTGACAATCTTAACATAATTTGAGTGAACCTGATGTTGCTTTGAACTATAAAGATGGACTGTGTTGTATCTGACAGTGTACAGCAGGAGAGAGCACATTCACCTGTCCTCAGTGTTTTGTCCATGAAAAGTGACAAATCAATGAAAATACCAATTCAGTTAAAGGCTGAAGATTCACTGATTACACAAAGGTACATTTAATCACATTTATGTTTTTATGTGGCTTTGTATAACTATGCTGTGTTGCTTTTGATCCTGTAGTAGCAAGATGAAAATAATGCTTTCTTTGCAAATAACCTTTGATTAATAAAGATTAATGAAACCAACTGTTAATTTACTTGCACATAATATTACATTTTTGAGAGATATAGATTAATAAAACCAAATGTTTTGTTGACAAGAACATAATCTTTAACTTTGGAACTTTTTGAAAGGTTGTTGTTTTTCAGTTCTCTGGAGAAACCGGATTTACCTGTCCCCAGTGTTTTGTCCATGAAAAGTGACAAATCAATGAAAATACCAATTCAGTTAAAAAAAGGAGATCCTCTGGTTGATCAGAGGTAACTATATGTGAGATAGCTTTGATGTTTTTCGTAATATTTTGAGATAAAACTAAAATTTTGTAAATTTTTTACAGTATTGTCCTGGATCAGTTGTTGAAAAATCTTGATCACATCAACTTTTACTTGGAAGCACATAAATGTTGTTCAGTGGTGAGATTGAGATTAATTATGTTGTATTTTTCAGGTCTGATGAGAGATCACATTCACCTGATCCCAGTGTTTTGTCCCTGAAAAGTGATAAATCAATGAAAATACCAATTCAGTTAAAGGATGGAGATTTTATATTTGATGAAAGGTGAATACATTATAACTAATTACCTGGTTTGGTGCTATTGTGAGACAAAACTAAAAGTTTGCTTGCAAATTCTGTCTTTCTTAAAAAATATTTATGAAATCATCTTTCATATGCTAGAAAAAAATCATTTTGAACTATGGTGAGATGGATTATGTTGTTTTCTTCAGTACTGAGGAGAGATCACATTCACCTGTCCTCAGTGTTTTGTCCACGAAGAGTGACAAATCTATGAAAATACCAATTCAGTTCAAAGCTGAATATTCTCTGGTTAAACAAAGGTACATTTAATCACATTTATGTTTGCATGTGACTTTGTATAACTGTGCTGTGTTGCTTTTGAGCAAGATGAAAATGTTTGCTTTCAAAAGCTACACTCAATGCTGCATGAAGCTTATGCATATGGGAACGTCTAATCGTGACCAGCTGTTGAAATAGTGTGTAAACACGTCAATGAAATTGACCCGGAGGTATTTATAGCCTTGGCCGGTGACGTCATACGCGCACCTGCTACACGAGGCTATAAATAGATGAGCTCCAGTTGTAGCCATCAGGTCTTTTTGTTTTCAGACCAACTCTGTGTTGGTGTGTGAATACAAGTCTCTGAAAAACGTCTCCGGTTACGTATGTAACCTAGGTTCCCTGAGAACAGGGAACGAGACGCTGCGTCAGCTTGACGCTACGGGGAACGCCTTCAGCGTGACAGGTGTCTGAATCACAATCGAATCACGTCAATCCTATTGACCGGCGACAGCCCATGACATCATCAAAGTGCGACCAGGAAGTATATAAGGGCGCCTTACCAACATGACACCGCCTCTTCGTCTGAAGGGACTGTTCGGCGGGCAGGCCCTGAGGCATGGCAAAGCGACGCAGCGTCTCGTTCCCTGTTCTCAGGGAACCTAGGTTACATACGTAACCGGAGACGTTCCCTTTCGAAAGGGAACTCGCGCTGCGTCAGCTTGACGCTACGGGGAACGAAATACCAACGCCACCATGCCGAGGGGAGTGCATGCCCACTGGCAGTGACAACTGTCAGGACAAGCAAATTCAAATGAAATGCCTGAACCACTCCCCCTCTGGTCACACAAGGCTGTCAGTGACAGCATTCCCTACGGTCATAGCCCGAGCTATAAGCCTCGTCAGGAACCTTAGTGCGGCTGCACGAGGTCCTATTCAGGCCGCTCAAAGGCCTGGATCCAACCCATTCAAAGGAAGGGGGCTCCTTTAAGGGAATGTGGCTAGGGGGCCCTAGGGCGCCCCAGCCAGCCACTAACGCCGCCAAGGCGGCCTAGCTTGGTGCCTTTTTCAAGGGGCACTTCGGCCGGGCCATCCTTGTCTGTTCGAGAACAGAGCCTCTGGATACTCGCCTCCTGAAGAGGCATCCAGTCCAAGGGACTGCAGAATGGCAGTGTCCTCCTCGAGCCGGATCTCAGAGACGGGCATCCTGGTGAGCAGTACTCAGCATAGCGCTTTCTACCCTTGCCAGCGAGGGGAGTCAATCTGCTCGATCCTAGGATCTACTGAGCTATTATCAAGTAGAAACACTCAGGAGGCCAGACTGGCCTAAAAGCTGATCCAACTTGGGAGGCCTCGCGAGGGGCCTACGACCATCTGATCAGGCCCAGGCAGCTTCGGGCTCACAGACGACCCTCGGAGAGAGGGGAGCTTAGGAAGGGTCTGCCCGGTAGGTAAGCCAGGTTGTAGGCTAGATTCCCTCCCATGGGAACCAAGTAGCAGAAGCGACCTCAGTCGCGCCAGGGTAAGACCATCCTCAGATGCTGCCAAATAAGGGGCAGATACCACTAGCTGTCAGCATATGCCAGTAAACAGTTCTTGAACTGAGAACCCAACCCCTCAGGGAGGCCTAGTGAGGCCTATTGCATGATAGCAGTACATGCCAAATGCTCGAGGAACCGACTCGGGAACTCGGCCAAAGGGAGGCCAGATAAGGCCCATCCCCATAATAGCAGTCGAAGCCCACTGTCGATGCAGCTGGAAACAGGAGCTCATCCCCTCAGGGAGGCCTGGAGAGGCCCGCTACCTAATAGCAGGCTATGCTAGCCGCCCGAGCATTCTGACTCGGGAATTCCCCCTCAGGGAGGCCCAGTGCGGCCTATCGCCTGGTAGCGAGCTCACCGGGAGGCAGAGTAAGGCCTACCATCTGCTAGCAGTCCATGTTAGTCCACATGACTGAAACCTTGGGGTGTGCCATCAGGGGAGGCCCGGCTTGAGGCCTACTCCCCACGGCAAACCTTCAGGGGGGCCTGGTGAGGCCCGCTACCTGGAAACCCCACATGCCTGCTGCCAGAGGCATCCTGGTCCCGGGGCTCACCCCTAGGGACAGTCAGGCAGCCGCACTGACTTATCATGGTCGACTGGCGTCCATGGAGCCTTACAGCAGATCCGCGGAGGCGGCTTCCTGTTGTGGCAGGCACGAGACTGGCTGCTATATCTCCCGGCTGACAGCGGCTCCTCTGCTGGCTGACAAGACAACAAAGATAAGTTATTAGTTGATAATTCTGCTACTTGAGGCCGACATCGTTGGGGAGTAAACACATAGCAATACCAAAAAAGGGGCCGACTTTGCAAAGGCCAACTTTCCGAGGCTGACTACCTATCTAGGTTGCAGCTATTAATCGCTAACCTCCCCAACGTCGGGACTCACTCGCAAGGAGGCCTACTGAGGCCTACCACCTGACCCGGAGTCTACTGCCCAGACAGCCCAAGTTGGCTGCTCACAGCCAACTGGTTTCCCCAAGGTCCCAACCTGGGGCTAATCCATCCCAGCGGCCCACTTTTCGGGCCTACTGTATGACAGTTGCAGTCTTACCAGCAGCGCCTACAAGCTCTGGAACCTAATTACATTACTCATGACAGGATACTCGGCAAAACAACGCCCTGGACCCCCTAAACGGGGGGAGTACCACGTACGCCACCCGCCCAATGAAGGACCTAGCTTTTGAAGCGGCCTATCGTTTAAATGCAAGGGCGTCAGCCATGGCAATGCTCTGGCTACAAGGGAGCTCACTACCAGACCATTTTTTACAAAGGTTAAGAAGTGCTGCTCAACCCAAGCCATGGGTGAGGCAGAATGATACAGAGCTAGGTTAGCGAAATACTCTAATCTACCCTGTTTTAACAGAGGAGTACTGCCACATGCCAGGCATAATTCCAAAGAACTGGCGGCTTTAAACAACTAGCTCTGGAGGGCAAAGTTGAACAACATATACAACATCCTTACATCAAACAAAAAAGATGGCCTACCCCTCCAAGCGACCACTGGCTAGGTCGCTATCACATCCTGCACAGCACCATCTGCATTGCTAGTAAAAAAAAAAACCCCGAACACAGAAAAGGGGGCGGGCCTTGGCCGGACGACTCTACGTAAGAGACGGCTACATTAGGGAATTTTTTTTTTTTTTTAACCCTAGAAGCGTAGGCCAAAATAGATCTAAACCTGTTTTGTTTTAATGGGCTCTAGATCTAACTGTAGTTGTAACAGTCTGATCCCAATTCTCTAGCCAGTCTTACACTGAGAGAGGACGCAGGCCGCTCTACCCTGAGGTGGCTACCAGTTACAAGCTTGAAGCTGGGAATTCTTACACGCAGCCTTCCTACATTCAGAGAAAAGCGCTACACACCCGCAGGAATGAGCCGGTGATATTCCCGTTTTTTTTTTTTTTTTGAGATAAAAAACATAATCAACAGCGAGCAAAAACCTGCTGAATATACTTTTAAAGCAACTGGCTTGTAAAATGCATTCGTTCTGGCCGTCCAAACAGGGGAACTATAGACCCTACAGAAATATCCAACTACTCCAAAGTGATCCCGAAATCCTCAGCAGGGAGCATGGAACAGAAAATGTATTGATATTTTCCCCACAGGGGACTTACCCGCTCGCCTGCAGCGCGCCATTGATATTCAACCACAATCTTTATTCATAATGTGTGTGCTTAGGTGCAGCATTACCACCGACCCGCTCGAGGGCGCTCTCACACACCAGGCCTGGCGGGCCGTCAGAGATTGGGGTACTTCCTTTTCCCGCTCATCACGGGCCCACCGCCTGATGTAAGAGGCGTAGGGGAAAAGGGAATTATTAGAAGGAGGAAGGGCCTGCGTTAGTCTAGCGCCTCCTCGGAGGCGGAGACTGATCCCAACGTGGCCCTCCACGGCGCTGGTTCCGGGTCACTTGTCCGACGTCCTTCCTCTTCTGAGTGCGGGAGTCACGCTATTTCCACTCCCTGCTCCAACCAGGAGGGGGCGCGCGAGAAGCGACGCTGGCTCGCTGGTCCTGCCGCCAGTCCTCAGACCGTGACGGACTGGAGCTTCCCACCTGTCTGGGTGCCGCCCCGGATCTCCGCGGGATGCATGATCTAAATGCCGCCGAGCGCGCCCTCGCCTCTCTAAACCTTCCCACCACCGCCTCGACGGAGGTGCCGAAGAGTTCAGAGGGCGAGACCGGGGCATCGAGGAGAAAGGTCTTTTCTTTCCCCCCGATGTCCGCCAGGTTCAGCCACAGATGTCTCTCCGTGGCTACCATGGCCGCCATCGAACGACCGATGGCGACCGCTGTTTGTTTGGTAGCCCGGAGAGCAAAATCTGTGGTGCGACGCAGCTCGGCCATCGCATCAGGGGGTAGGCCCTCCCCCTGATCGAGATCCCTCAGCAGATCAGCCTGGTAAGCTTGCAACACCGCCATAGTGACGCAGCCTGACCTGCCGACGTGTATGCCCTGCCGTTAAGGCGTGAGGTGGTCTTCAGCGCCTTAGAGGGCAGGGCGGGAGTTCTCAGTGTCGATGGCCTCCCAGACGCGAGATAGTTTGCGAACGTCTCGTCGATTGGTGGCATCGACACATAACCGGACTCGGCGGATCCCTCGACATCAGCGAAATTCCCTTGCTGATAACGAAAGATCCGGGCCGAGTACGGCTTCTTCCATGCCCCCGAGATCTGATCATGAAGATCGGGGAGGAATGGAAGGCTCCCGGGAGCTGCTGGATTGACGTCCGAGAGAAACCGATCATCGAGGCGGCTCGAATGCGCGGGCTCTCTCCTCGCGCGCCGCCACTGTAGCTGCAGTCTAGCAGTGGCACGCTCCATCACTTCCAGCAGCTCGTCATACACGGGGCAGGGCGGCTGAGAGGGTTCAGCCTCAGCTGATACTTCGTCACCACCCTGCTCAGCTACCCCTTGCTCATCCGGAAGAGCACCAGCTGACGAAAGGGAGGAAAGGTCTGACTCCTCCCCCGGCAGCTGCCCCTCGCGATCTGACCGATCGTCAGAGAGAACCACGCCTCTCTCTAGACGATGAGCCAGATCCATCTGGGAACCCCATGATTGCAGCCGGCGCTCGACCTCAGCACCGGCGGGACCGTCCCCAGAAGCTGGACCCACTTCCCTCGAGAAGAGGGCCAGACGAGAGCGGAGCGTCTGGATGGGAAGACGCTCGCAGTTGGCACAGGAGGCTCCCTCGAGAACCTCCCGTGCGTGCTCTTCCCCCAGACAAAACACACAAAGGGTATGTGTGTCCTCAGGTGTAAGGAACCTGGGACACGGATCCGCGCACTTCCGGAAGTTATGCTTGGACTTCCCTGTGTGTTTCATTGTAGCTTTTGTGATTCTTTCTCTCGAAGCAGACAAACAGTCCCTGAAGACGAAGAAGCGGTGTCATGTTGGTAAGGCGCCCTTATATACTTCCTGGTCGCACTTTGATGATGTCATGGGCTGTCGCCGGTCAATAGGATTGACGTGATTCGATTGTGATTCAGACACCTGTCACGCTGACGGCGTTCCCCGTAGCGTCAAGCTGACGCAGCGCGAGTTCCCTTTCGAAAGGGAATCTAAAAATCTCTCTCTCTCTCTTTCAAGACTCAACTCGAGATCTTTGTTAGGAGTTAGTTTTCAACTGATAGTGTGCAGACTTCTCTCTTTCATCTCTGTTACATCAAGTGAAACGAGTTCAAGTTAAAAGAAGTTACATCAGTTGAGAATGAGTCAGCAGCAGTGATGCCAGTAACGCGTTACTTAGTAACGCATTACTCTAATTTGACTACTTTTTCCAGTAACGAGTAATCTAACCCGTTACTATTTCCAAACCAGTAATCAGATTAAAGTAACTTATCCAAGTCACTGTGAGTTACTATTTTTGTCATTTTCCTTAGTAAAAATATATATTTTTGCTTTCTTGTTTAGTCTCAGCAGTTGGTTTTCCGACATAGAGAATTACGAGGCGGTCGCTCCGTCTGTCGACAAAACACAAGACAGGCAGTCTTGCTCAGATTAGACATGTCGTGATAATTTAATAATCATCAGAAATATATATTGTCACATTATCCTTCAGCAATCATTATTAGTATATTATGATTTGCTAGTAGCCTACAAAGTCATCTAAAGCCATTCCATAGCTGAATGTCTTTCCTCCGCTGTAGCTGTCAATCATTCTCCATTCAAACTGCGCGTCGCGTTCGGTTCCAGTCAGCAGCTGCACGGTAAAGCTCACTCCAATATGATATATTCCCGTTATAATACTTGATATGTTGATAAAATAATTTATCTTCCTGGAGTTTATCTAGCGGTTTCTGAAAGATGTTGTGCTCGCTACCCATGTGACAACACAATGACTATTAATTAGCATCACACGCACAATAACCGGAATTTAAAACTGTGAAGAAACAAATCATCAGTGAATGTTTGGACCGATATAGGCTACATAGTAGACTAGGATTTATGGGCTCAACGCTCATCTTCTCTTTAAACCGTGAACTTTTCAATGTGCACTCGCGCTGCACTGCACACTCTGACTCCATGTTGCTTTAAGCGCATCATTCTGCACCCGGGATGCGCATAAGCGCTTTGTTGCCGCTCTGTTTTGACGCGTTTCATATATTTTCATAGTTTTGTGCACTTAAAGATTATTAAAAAATATATTGTTCTCACGTACCGATCATATATTTGTTGTCCCTTTACAGAGCTGCACATTACGTTTACAATAAAATATAAATCTTGTAATTTTATCTTATTTGTGTAGGCCCATATAATTATTTACATTCATATATAAATATAAATTAAAAATTAAATATAAATTGTTTTTCATAAATGTATTTAATAAGAACACAAAGTAATTTGTACCTTTTCATTAACATGTTTAGATTTTATAAAATTAGTCAAAATATTTTTTGGGAGATACAATTTCAGGAGATACATTGTTGACGTTACTGTTAAAAATGCACTTTCCAATAAAGTGTTGGCAAAAACGGTTGTCATTTTTATGTTGAGGCTGCAGAGGTGTTGTCGGCAACTGATGAATGTAACTAATAAAGTAACTTGTAATCTAACTTAGTTACTTTTAAAATCAAGTAATCTGTAAAGTAACTTAGTTACTTTTAAAATCAAGTAATCTGTAAAGTAACTAAGTTACTTTTTCAAAGTAACTGTGGCAACACCGGTCAGCAGTCTAAACGTTGTGGGCCTCCATGCTCTCGCCCGATAGCAGACGTGGACACTCACAATTACTGCTTTGTGTGTTTGGGGAAAAGCATGCAGTCACTGCATTGAGTCAGACGAGTGCGAGCATTGCGAGCCTTTACAGTTAGAATGCTTTATGCTCGTCTTGGCTACTTTCAGTCCACACCCGTGTTCGGGATCTCAAATGGGTTTGTTGACGAGCAAGAGACGGGTCCGTCCCTTTTGCTTGCTCGCTCACCAAATCTACTAGCCTGGATGCCAGCCGAACTTAGCCCCGCCCACAACATTTTTACTCGGGCAGTTCGGTCTGGACTTGTTCGGTAGAGAAGTAATTATGAAACTGTTCGGACCAATGAAATTGTCAGGGCGGGCAGACGATGATGGACAGATGATAAACAGTAACGTAATCATCCACGTCATCAAAGGCGCTCGGGTTGAGTTTGGTGTTCTAATCCTAAACGGAGAACTTGTTCGTATATGCATTCACCTTTACTATTTCTCTCAGAAATGATGATCGTGTTGGTAAGTACTCTGTGTATCCTTAAATTCTTTTTTTTTACAACACCGGCAAAGATCGTTTAAACTCATCTTTTTCTTCTAACGTTAGGCTACTTATTCCAGCGTGCGTGCAGGGTTGCCAAGTTTGGTAACACTTTATTTTGATGGTCCCTTTTGAACATTATGTTGACTATAAGTAAATTTGCAACTACATGTCAACTAACTCTCATTAGATTATCAGTAGACTGTCTGCTTAATGTCTGCTAACTCTTTATTGTGATGGTCCTCCAACAGACATTCTACTGACTATAAGTAACTTTGCAAGAACATGTCAACTTATTCTAACCATAACCCTACCAGTCTACTTATACTCTACTAACACTCTAATGAGAATTAGTAGACATGTAGGTGCAATGTTATTTATAGTCAACAGAATGTGTTAAAGGGACCATCAAAATAAAGTGAAACCCCAAGTTTTTACAACAAAACCCGCAATTGCTAACGTTCCTCAAAGCTAGCCCAAAACAAGCCCAATAGCTTTCCAGGGGAGGTTCTCCGGGAAAAAAAAGGCATTTGGGGGGTAAAATATGTGTTATTTTGGCAGGGCTGGCAGCTTAAAAATCGCATTCCTGGGTCTGTATATCACATAATTAGGGTCGCTTCAACCCGCGGACATGGCAACACAGTGCAGTTGAGTTCTGTTGACATTTGACAACTAACGTTATGCGTCGCTCCGTTGCTCTGATTGGTTGTAGGTCTATCCAATTGAGGATTTTCCTGGTTCGGTTGAAACACGCCCCATAATCACAGCCCAATGGAGCAGTATCAGACTCATATTCTGACTAGAATTGAGTATGACGACGTCAGGCTACAAATCTACATGTTTTCCCGCGCGATCTTGAAGCGCGCTCCGGCATTATTTCAGCTCGCACAGGGAATGATAATGAATCTCTGGGTCCGCGGACCTCGTGCAGCCGACCTGCGATCGTTTCTCACATGATAGTAAATCCATGATGAGGAGTTTATTGAGGTGGTTGTTCGCGCGGTGGTCAGGGCAAAGTTTGTCTGGCACCGTGAATGAGAGATCCCCAAACGCAGTGAGCTTGAGGTTACTGTCCGGTGGCAAAGTCATGGAGAAAACCATTTACTTCACGTGTTTTTGTGCCCTTGACGTAAACATTTTCGACTATCGTGGGTGCGAAATCACGTGGGTATGTAGAGATTCCCCAGGTGAAAGAGACAGTCGCAAGCTATCTCTCGCCTGGGTCTGCATTTTTCATTAAAGAGACATACCTCCCCATGAAGCCATTTAGAAAATAAACTTCGGCTTTCGTGGGCAAAGCTTATATACTGTATATGAATTATATATTATATATTATTTTATATGGAATATATATGAAATATATATTGTATATGATTTATATAAGAATAATAAATATAAGGGGACAGGCTGGTGCTGCGCTGCACACTATGGCTGTCTTGCAGGCATACCAGGCTGACCTCTTGAAGGATTTGAGTGGTTTATTTGGTGACTCAGTAAACTCTGTAGTGGCCAGATTTAAAGGAGTGGAAGAAACATGATGAAGTGTTCACTCAGTTTCTTCCTCGATGCACTCAAGGGGAGGGGCTGTCAGCCACATAACCTCTCTTCGGTCCTTCAAGATTAGGGAGGTAATAAGCAGAGTGTGGCCAGTCGCGCTCTCCTTCGTAAAGACTGGATACCGGCTCGTCCTCCTCAACAATCTCACAGGGCAGACCTCGGGACTATCATCAATATAAGAAGTCCGATGGTCTGGTGCCCAGTCTGCCCCCACGGGACAGGGTGTGTCAAACATTTGCTCACCCCACCCCATTATCCTCAAAACCACTCCATCCCTGCCGCCTCTGGTCCCACACGAAAAAATACTATAGTATATTATAGTAAAATTACTCTAGTAAATACAATAGTGTTTTTGAACCGTACTATAGTAAATATACTACAGTAAATTAAGTGTAGTAAATACTATAATATACTACAATATACTACAATTTACTGTAGTATCTTTACTATAGTATGGTTCAAAAACACTATAGTATTTACTAGAGTAATTTTACTGTAATTTTACTATAATATACTATAGTATTTTTTCATGTGGGGTGATTCGGGGAGGCAGCGGTTTCCAGTGAAATGTTAGACGTTCTGTGTTTAAATCCTGCTATCATCCCGGACATAGAACATCTTACAGCCCCTCAACAGGAAGTGTTAAAACTATCACTCTCAGAGTCTGGCAGTGTGGGAACTTCTGCCAGGCGTTTCTGCATGAGTGTTAAGCACAGTAAAATTAGTAAACTAATTTATTTGTCATCCTCCTTGTTTGAACGGCGTGGTCTCCATTTCCGTGAAGGCGTAGTTGGCGCTCGTACTGTCACAAGAGCTACAAACTACATTGACATTTATGCATTTGGCAGACGCTTTTATCCAAAGCAGTGCCCACAGTGCTTTCAGTGCCCTTAATACAGGGGCAATCCCCCTGGAGCAACATGGAGTAAAGTGCCTTGCTCAAGGACACACTGGTGGTGACCACTGGGCTCGAACCAGCAACCTTCTGCGCATCAGTTCCATGGTTTAACCCACTGGACCACCATCTCACCAAACTAGTCCAATCTTAGATCTTCGAGGCTTAAACCGTGAAGCAGTTAAAGTACTCAAGGTCAAGATATTACCGTGAAGACGGTCGTGCCGCATATTCAACATTGATTTGGCACAATTGATCCGAAGGATGCATGTATTCACATATAAAGACTGCCACAACACAGGAAGTTCCTGAGGTTCGCTCTTGGGGGCAAAAGCTTACCAATTTTGGGTCTTTCATTCGGCTAGCCATGTAACTGCACATATATACGAAATGCATGGATGTATTACTGCTCCATTAGGATTCCGGGGCATTCACATTTTGAATTACATAGGCGATTGCTAATATTAGCACAGTCGCATGAGATGGTGCTTCAAAACAGAGACAGTGTTAGCTCATCTAGTTTCTCTAGGGTTGAGACTCAACACGAGAACACAAGAAAAGTGTTCTTTCTCCTGCCCAGAGAACGACTTATCTAGGGTTTGTTTGGTTTTTGGTCACGAGGTGGGCACAACTGTTTCCCGCTCTAATCAAGACCATTCAGTATACCCTGAGCAAAGTCAGGCTAGACCATGATCACCTGATCATCAGCACCTAAGAGTGTTAGGTCTCATGGCATCAGCATCCACGGGTTTCCCTTTGGGGTTGTTGCACATAAGACCGTTTCAGTTGTGGCTCAAAGCCAGAGGACTTTAGGGGCAATCCTCAGGCAAATAAAGTGGTGCGCCATGTGGCTTCGTACACTAACTATGTGGTTCATTGTGAGATGGTGGTCCAGTGGGTTAAACCATGGAACTGATACGCGGAAGGTTGCTGGTTCAATCCCAGCGGTCACCACCAGTGTGTCCTTGAGCAAGGCACTTTATGTTGCTGCAGGGGGATTGTCCCTGTAATAAGTCCCTGTGACTTCCCTGTAAGTCGCTTTGGATAAAAGCGTCTGCCAAATGCATAAAAATGTAAATGTAAAATGGTTCAGACCCCGGTTCTTGCCTTGGGTCCCACTCTAAGTTACTGATGACAGACGCTTCCCTGACGGGCTGGGGTGCAGCCTTAAGTGGTCGTCCAGTCCATCAAGTTGATGGCTGTATTTCTGGCCCTGAAATACTTTCTCCCCCAATTGAGGGGCTGTCATGTCCTAGTGCGGGTGACAGTACAGCTACAGTCTCATATACAGGTGCTGGTCATATAATTAGAATATCATCAAAAAGTTGATTTATTTCACTAATTCCATTCAAAAAGTGAAACTTTAATATTATATTAATTCATTACACACAGACTGATATATTTTAAATGTTTATTTCTTTTAATTTGATGATTATAACAGACAACTAAGGAAAATCCCAAATTCAGTATCTCAGAAAATTAGAATATTACTTATGACCAATACAAACAAAGGATTTTTAGAAATCTTGGTCAACTGAAAAGTATGAACATGAAAAGTATGAGCATGTACAGCACTCAATACTTAATTGCCTTTTTGCCTGAATTACTGCAGCAATGCGGCGTGGCATGGAGTCGATCAGTCTGTGGCACTGCTCAGGTATTATGAGAGCCCAGGTTCCTCTGATAGTGGCCTTCAGCTCTTCTGCATTGTTGGTGTGGCGAGCAGCGAGGCTGAGGGACCGTGAGAGCGGGCCATTATGATGATGAGCGCCAGCTGCGTGCCGCATCGGTCTCACGGAGGAGTGACGGGAGTATAAAGGAGGAGCAACGACAGTGAAGGACGAGAGAGGACCAGGCCTGGATTATGATTTGTATTTTGTTTACGTTTTGTTTATGTATGTGCGCGGCAGTCACCCCACCTCCACCAAGGGGCACGGCAGCGCTTTTTTTTTTTTTTTTTTTTACATTCAACAATCAAATAAAAAACTTTAATCAAATAAATGAACAAACAAAGTGAAATTAAAAGCGGCAACCCCTCACGGACGACTGCCGCACACATACATAAACAAAACGTAAACAAAATACAACTTAAAGTCCAGGCCTGGTCCTCTCTCGTCCTTCACTGTCGTCGCTCCTCCTTTATACTCCCGTCACTCCTCCGTGAGACACGAGGCCGATGCGGCACGCAGCTGGTGCTCATCATCATAATGACCGCGGCCTCGTCCCGCTCTCACGGTCCCTCAGCCTCACTGCTCGCCACAGTTGGGTTTGGCATATCGCATCTTCCTCTTCACAATACCCCATAGATTTTCTATGGAGTTAAGATCAGGCAAGTTTGCTGGCCAATTAAGAACAGGGATATCATGGTCCTTAAACCAGGCACTGGTTGCTTTGGCACTGTGTGCAGGTGCCAAGTCCTGTTGGAAAATGAAATCTGCATCTCCATAAAGTTGATCAGCAGCAGGAAGCATGAAGTGCTCTAAAACTTCATGGTATACGGCTGCGTTAACCTTGGACCTCAGAAAACACAGCGGACCAACACCAGCAGATGACATGGCATCCCAAACCATCACTGACTGTGGAAACTTTACACTGGACCTCAAGCAACGTGGATTGTGTGCCTCTCCTCTCTTCCTCCAGGCTCTGGGACCCTGATTTCCAAAGGAAATGCAACATTTACTTTCATCAGAGAACATAACTTTGGACCACTTTTTTCCTGTTTGTCTTTAGCACAGGCGAGACGCTTCTGACGCTGTCTGTTGTTCAAGAGTGGCTTGACACAAGGAATGCGACAGCTGAAACCCATGTCTTGCATACGTCTGTGCGTAGTGGTTCTTGAAGCACTGACTCCAGCTGCAGTCCACTCTTTGTGAATCTCCCCCACATTTTTGAATGGATTTTGTTTCACAATCCTCTCCAGGGTGCGGTTATCCCTATTGCTTGTACACTTTTTTCTACCACATCTTTTCCTTCCCTTCGCCTCTCTATAAATGTGCTTGGACACAGAGCTCTGTGAACAACCAGCCTTTTTTGCAATGACCTTTTGTGTCTTGCCCTCCTTGTGCAAGGTGTCAATTGTCATCTTTTGGACAACTGTCAAGTCAGTAGTCTTCCCCATGATTGTGTAGCCTACATAACTAGACTGAGACTAACTAGACTTTGCAGGTGTTTTGAGTTAATTAGCTGATTAGAGTGTGGCACCAGGTGTCTTCAATATTGAACCTTTTCACAATATTCTAATTTTCTGAGATACTGATTTTGGGATTTTCCTTAGTTGTCTGTTATAATCATCAAAATTAAAATAAATAAACGTTTGAAATATATCAGTCTGTGTGTAATGAATGAATATAATATACAAGTTTCACTTTTTGAATGGAATTAGTGAAATAAATCAACTTTTTGATGATATTCTAATTATATGACCAGCACCTGTATACAAAAAAAACCAAAAAGTTTTAATGGCTACAGCTGGAGCTCATCTATTTATAGCCTCGTGTAGCAGGTGCGCGTATGACGTCACCGGCCGAGGCTATAAATACCTCCGGGTCAATTTCATTGACGTGTTTACACACTATTTCAACAGCTGGTCACGATAAGACGTTCCCATATGCATAAGCTTCATGCAGCATCTCGTTCTGCTTTATCAGGGAACAGGGTTACAGTCAAGTAACCCCAAGCGTTTTCTTTGCAAATAACCTTTCATTAATTAAGATTAATGAAACAAACCTTTTAACTGACTTAAGATATAGAGTAATAAAACCAAATATTTTGTTGACAAGAGCATAATCTTTAACTTTTGAACTTTTTGAAAGGTTGTTGTTTTTCAGTTCTTTGGAGAAATCGGATTCACCTGTCCCCAGTGTTTTGTCCATGAAAAGTGACAAATCCATGAAAATACCAATTCAGTTAAAAAAAGGAGATCCTCTGGTTGATCAGAGGTAAATATAACTATTTATATGTTACATAGCTTTGATGTTTTTGGTAATATTGTGAGATAAAACAAAAACTTTGCTTTCAAGTGATATAGTATTGTCCTGGATCATTTCTTGAAAAATCTTGATCACATCAGCTTTTACTTGGAAGCACATAAATGTTGTTCAGTGGTGAGATTGAGATTGATTAGGTCGTCTTTTTCAGTTCTAAGGAAAGATCACATTCACCTGATCCCAGTGTTTGGTCCCTGAAAAGTGACAAATCAATGAAAATACCAATTCAGTTAAAAAATGGATATTCTCCATTTGACCAAAGGTAAATCTATTTATCTTTATGTTTGCATCTGGTAAAGCTGTGATAATCGTAGCCTTACGGCTATAAATAACATTTTGTTTGTGAATGTTTTAAATATTTTTCCTCAATCCCTTACACACTAAATCAGATTATAATATTTTCAAACCATTTCTTTATTTCTAAAATCAAAGATGCATTTCTAAAACATATAAATATATAAAAACTTCACAAAGAACTGTCTCAGTCTCATTCAGAATGAAAGAGAAATGGATATAGATATAACAAACCAAACTCAAATAACACATTTTCTACTAGCTACTGTTCATTGGTTAATTTTTGTGAAACTGATGCCAAAGTTGCAATAGAACAGAGTTTTTGAGTGAAGTTTTTTATTATTTAACATTTTTTGAGAATGTTTATAGTTTTGACCAAATATTTTTTTAAGAAATGCATCTAAGCAATGGAGAGAAAACTCAAATCAATATGAATTTAATGTATATTAATAATGTATTTTTCAGTTCCCTAGAGACATCAAATTCACCTTATCCCAGTGCAGTACAAACGAAAGATAAATCAAAAATACCACACCAGAGGTAATGTTTCATTATATGTTCATTCAATGTTTACACTAGAAAGGTGCACTTCCTGTGCTTCTCAGGTCAGAGAGGGTGAACGGGGGTCTGATGGCTCAAGGATAAAACAAGGTTGAGTACAGAGTATTTGCCATTAACTCTTGCCAGCTACAGGGTTGCAGCAATAAACGTCAGGGCATTTCTGACTTCCTCATTGTTCATTTGCCATCATGCTGATCTCACACATTATTGTTATTTAGAAAACTGAGAAATAATGCATAGTAAATCAAAATTTAAGTACTATTCAATTAATACTGTATCTTGCTTATGAGAATAATCACTCTTCTATTTTTAGCAATTTGTTCAAATACAGAAGTCACAGTCTTCATTAGTAGAAAAAGCTATCTAATAAAATTTTCCACAAAAATGTACGACATTACTGAGATTACAAAAGAGGAAATACACATGATATCCGTGTTTAGGATATTTATCTGTTATAAATCAATTGATATTGTTGAATATAATGAAAAAGTTTTTCAAGTTTCCACTTAACTATATAGCCTACACAGGCTAGAGGCACTGTAGTTTTATTATTTGCTACTAAAAAGATTATGTTTTTAACAGACATGATGCTCCTCATCCAGAGATCCACAAATTATTCAAATATTGCATGAAAATGAAGCACCGGTATATTTTTGAAGGGCTGGCAAAGCAAGGAAACCCAACACTCCTGAATGAGATCTACACTGAGCTCTATATCACAGAGGGTGGAAATGGAGAGATCAGTAATGAACATGAAATTAAAAGGATAGAAAAATCATTGAAGGCTGCAGAAGGAGCAACAATACCGATCCAATGCAATGACATCTTTAGACCTTTACCTGGACAAGACAAACCCATCAGAACTGTGCTGACAAAGGGAGTCGCTGGCATTGGAAAAACAGTCTCTGTGCAGAAGTTCATCCTGGACTGGGCAGAAGGGAAAGAGAATCAGGACGTCCAGCTCATATTTCCACTTCCTTTCAGAGAGCTCAATTTGATGAAGGACAAAACACTCTGTCTTTCAGATCTTCTTCATGTCTTTTTCCCTGAAACAAAAGAAATGGAAATATCCAATGATAAATATAAAGTGTTGTTCATCTTTGATGGTCTGGACGAGTGTCGTTTGTCTCTGGATTTTCAGAGCGATGTGAGGTTGTGTGATGTAAGTGAATCAGCCTCAGTGGACGTGCTGCTGACGAACCTCATTGCGGGGAATCTGCTTCCCTCTGCTCTTATCTGGATCACCTCCAGACCAGCAGCAGCTGATCTCATCCCCTCTGAGTGTGTTCATCGAGTGACAGAGGTACGAGGCTTCAATGAGCCACAGAAGGAGGAATACTTCAGGAAGAGAATCAGTGATCAGAGTATGGCCAATACAATCATCACACACCTGAAGTCATCGAGGAGCCTCTACATCATGTGCCACATCCCAGTGTTCTGCTGGATCTCAGCCACTGTTCTAGAGAAGATGTTGAGCGAAGCAGAGAGTGGAGAGATTCCCAAGACTCTCACTCAAATGTACACACACTACCTGATGGCACAGATTAGCATCAAAAACACAAAGTATACTGAGAAGGAGGACAAAGATAAAGAGATGATTTTCAAACTAGGTAAACTGGCATACGAGCAACTGGAAAGAGGCAATGTGATCTTCTATGAGGAAGACCTGAGAGAGTGTGGCATTGATGTGACAGAAGCATCAGTGTACTCAGGATTGTGCACTCAGATCTTCAGAGAGGAGTTTGGCTGGTATCAGGGGAAAGTCTTCTGCTTTGTTCATCTTAGCATTCAGGAACATCTAGCGGCTCTATATGTGCACCTCTCCTTCATGAACAATGGCAAAAACGAGCTTGAAGCACATGAATCTGAAAAGCCTGTGACAATGCTCAGCTTACACAAATGTGCAGTTGATAAAACTGTAGCAAGCATGAATGGACATTTTGATCTTTTTCTTCGTTTTCTCATGGGACATTCAATAAACGAGAGCCTCCTAAAAGGGTTTTTGGTGAAGAGGACAGGAAGTTCCCTGGAAAGAGAGAAAACTATTGAGTATATCAAGGAAAAGATAAAAACAATCCCTTGCTCAGAAATGACTCTTGTTATGTTCCACTGTCTGAATGAACTCAATGATCATTCTCTCATTTCTAAAATCCAAAGCTACATAACCTCCGGAAAAATAAACAGCGACACTCTGTCCCCACATCTCTGGTTGGCTCTGGTGTACATCTTAATGACATCAAATGAGAAGTTCAATGATTTTGAACTTTGTAAATATGGAAGATTGGATGCAGCCTTGATCTGGCTGCTTCCTGTGATCAAGTTGTCGAAAAAGATTTTGTGAGAACATCTAACTTCTTATATGACCTGTTTAATATAAATAATATAAAAAAATAAATAAACGCCCATGTCTATTTACACTGAGTGCGGCTAATCGACTATATTGGCGAAGGCCATTTTCACTAATTTGGCTCACCATTGTTCAGATATTTTACCTTTAGTACAAATAGCAAATTACTTCCATTTACACTTTGCATGAGTAACATTTATCACTATTAGCATTTAGTCAAGGCGACCACTAGTCACTGCTCTATCCACTTTGCATTTGGGTGGTGCCAACCTTAGTAGTTGGTGCCCTATGCAGGCTCTGTATGCTGCGTATATTGAGTGGTGGTACTGCACTTAGTGTAAATAAGGTGCCAATTGTTGCTATTTATACTTGGAGCACACAGTATCTACCACAACTTAAACTCAGTGTAAATAGTATCTCCCTTTTTTACATTCAGTCTAAAGAGCCACTGCCAACTAATATAGGCTACTTGTACTTTTGGCAGGTTGAATGAATGCAATATCACATATAAAGGCTGTGCAACCCTGTCTATGGTTCTTTCATCACAATCCAATGTGAGAGAGATGGACCTGAGTCACAACAACCTGCTGGATTTAGGAGTAGAAATACTCTGTATTGGAATAAGGAGATCACAAGACATGGCATCACTGTATGTTTCTGTGGAAAAAAGCTAAACATCAGAACATTATTACAAATGACATTGTTTACAAAAGAAGCCATTTGATTGATGAATGTTTCAATCTCATTTCAGTGTGAAGGAATGGTTCATCATTAAGCAAATTGATTCAGATGAACTGTGTAAGCAGGGGAACTATGAAGATTATATATGTCTCACTGCAGGACTACAGGACACAGAGTGTAGACTGGAAACTTTGAAGTAGGTTATCTTAAATACTTTTAAATTATTCTTTATCACGCAAATTGTGCAACCTGTTTTATGACAACATGAGTTTTACTATATGATTGAGACTACATTATACTGCATATATTTCTTCTCTGTGTAGTCTGAAGAAATGTGGTATAACAGAAGCAGGCTGTGTTTCCCTGAGCTCAGCTCTGAGTTTAAACCATTCTCATCTGAAAGTGCTGGACCTGAGCTGGAATAACATAGGAGATTCTGGAGTGAAACATCTCTGTGCTGCTCTGGAGAAAGTTCAGTGTGCATTGGAAATACTAAAGTGAGTTATAACAAAATTGTATCTAAAGAGTTAATAACAGGTGTCATCCAAATGCTATTGTATGGAATAATGTCAATATAAAACATGTTAATAAAAAAAACAATTCTATTTAAATTTTGTTGATTTCAGGTTGGACAAATGTGGAACGACAGAGAAAAGTTGCATGCTTCTGGCTTCAGTTCTCAGCTCAAAGACCTCCAATCTGACACATCTGGATCTGAGTATTAATGATCTACAAGACTCAGGCGTGAAGAAGCTCTGTGTCGGACTGCAGAATCCTCACTGTACACTGGAAAAGCTGAGGTAAAATCTGGAAAATTTGTACTTGTATTACTCTAGAAAACGTGCAAAATTGGATTAAAAAACTATTAAAATCTGACCATGCATCTCTTAAACTAAAAAGTAATAAAACACTGACCTGTGCTTACACATCCATTCTGCTTTCTTCAGGCTGTCCAACTGTAATGTTACACATGAAGGTGTGGCGGCACTGACCGAAGCTCTGAAATCAAATCCATCCCACCTGAAAAAGATCGATCTGCTTGAGAATGATCTAAAAGAGTCAGACTTGAATGTGCTTTCAATGATCTTGGAAAATACATCATAAAAACAGAAAAAAAGGGAAAAAAAACCCCGACACTAACACAAACCTTTAAGACACCTAAAGCAATATTTAAGCTTTTGATAAGTTGTATTCTGAATTAGATTACATATGTAGCCTAGGGGTGTCGCAATATACTGGTATTGGCGATAACCATGATATTCAAAGCACAAAATATCGACATTGTGTTAATTTAGGGTGTGGCAATATACCGGTATTGGGGATAACCACAATTTTTTAAATGAATAGTCCAGTGTCCCGAGTCCAACTGGAGCCTGTGTTTTTTTTCTCTCGCTCTCTATTACACACTGTTGCAGCCATAAACATAGTTCAGCTCTGTTTTTAATGTCAAAGTAGTTATATTTCTATATTTATATTGTCTATTTTTGTATTTGTATTTGCAATCAAGTCATGGCCAATAACATTTATGTTAATATTTATTCATCATTGGCTATTGTTGAACTTGACAGTATTTTCTCTCTTGTTATTTCATAGGGAGCTTCAAAGAAGATTGATCAGTAACAGAGTATTACCCTGTGTTTATCAGTATCCAATTATGTTTGTTGGGTAAAAAAGAAAAACTAAATAAACAAAGTCAAAATGTATTTGAAATTTTAACTTTTTCCCCAAAAGTTTCTATAGACATCGCAATATATCGGTATTGTGATTTTTTTTTGGCCACAATAACCGTGGTGTGAAAAATCTAATATCGTGACAGCCCTAATGTAGCCTATGTATACAATTTGTTTAATAAACATGAAATATACCATATACAAACTATTTGTTAAATTGCTTTATGATCTACATGCAAAATAACATAATTTACGGTCATACACAAGAAACACCAAAAGAAGTAGTAGAAACTGTGAAAATGAAAATAACTCATTTACATGTTTTAATATGTTTTTATGTGCTACTGCTTGAAATGAGAAAGAGATTAACGGATCTTCGTGGACCACTCTCAATATAGGGCTTTTCACACTTGAAATAGTTAACCCTGGTTCATTGTAAACCCCGGGTAAACGGTATCCTGGGTTATTTTTCTTCACCTTTCACATCACTCATAATTCAGCTAGGGTTAACAATTGCTGCCTCCACGTGCTAGAGGAATTATCATACACAAATTTCCCAGTTAAAAATTGGACACGAACGCCCTCTCAAATCAAAATTTGAATGTGATGAGCAAGTAATCACGGCTTCAGAAGTGGGAAGTATGAAATTTCCGATAGCACGTGAAGGCAGCATTAATCCTGGATATTCAAAAGCTGATGGGTTAATTTTATGCTGCATTCCAGGCAGGTTTTTGAGCCCGTAAATTACGACTTCAAACCACGACTCACGACATTGTAGCGTTCCAGGCAAAGTCACGCCAAACTGCCTGAGCGCATGGCGGCCTGTACGGGGCTTATGCTCATTTACATTTACATTTAACATTTACATTTAGTCATTTAGCAGACGCTTTTATCCAAAGCGACTTACAAATGAGGGCAATAGAAGCAACTAGAACAGTCAAGGGCAACAATATGCAAGTGCTGTAACAAGTCTCAGTTAATCTATTACAGAACAATCATTTCTATCGCCAAAGGTGCTTAATGCTGCGTTCCAGGCAGAACAAAAAAGAAAACTCAATACTACAGTTTCCACAAGTAGCAACATTATTATTGCTCTATAGCAGTGATTCTCAATCAAACTTGGTAGACATATTTATACAGTATCTGCTCCATCTGTTAGGCTGATGAATTACAAACCTGTCAGTTTCAGAAGATTTAGCTCCGCCTTCACAGAGCAGGTAAGCAGTGAGAAAAAGGAAAACACATTCATTCTGTTATTTAATGAGACGGCGAATGGAGTCCAGGGGCCTCATTTATAAACGTTGCGTACGCACAAAAGAAGGCGTACGCTACTCTCTACGCAATAATTGGTATTTATAAAAAGCAAACTTGACGGGAAAATGTACGGTCCTTCATGCAAGCTCTGACCCAGGCGTACGCACAAAAACGGGTGAAATGAGAAATGGTGACACCGTCGGCAGATGGAAGAAACACGTGAAAGTGTGTGAAACTGTAGAGCGTTATGTAAAAGAAATGGCAATACTGCCTCTCATAAATAACTTGAAGACTTCATAAAGCAAGTATTACAATTAACAGCCTACACGAACACCCGGTTGATCGTTCTGCAGTGTAAAACAAACAAAATCAAACGAAAATTACAACAGAAATGCAAAAAAAAAAAAATGGTAAACAGAACGAAATAATGTACAAAACTGATATTCTCGTCAATGTGTCCGTCTGGCGGAGCAGATATAGATGCAATTAGATAGACAGATAGATAGATAGATAGATAATTAGGGAGATATATAGATAAATAGATGGATAGATGTATTAATTGTCCACTGGGGAAAGTTGTTTTCATAGTAAAAATTTCTTCATCAGCTACGGAAGCATGGTATTCATGCAAATGCCTTTAGTTTGTTTTATTTTCGATAAAATAACATATGACGTATGTCTCAACCATTCAGAAAGCTGCAAGAAATTACATTTGCACTAACATCCTGATGTTATTAATGCCTCAGTTACACTGAGTACGATATATGTGTGACATCATTATCGCGAGACTAGCAGATGGTTGAAAAACCCTGTGTGTGAAGAACATGAAGCTTGAGTAAACAGTGATTGAAGCTACACCAGTCTCTTCTCTTTATTGCATATAAAGCTAGAAAACCTGCCAAAGGGCAAATACAACATGGTGTCAGAGTAACGAAGACCCACGCACAGCGAAGATCATGGAAACGTATGGCATTCCCGCACCGCGGATGGATTGGAATTCAGCCAACTTGCCCGAAGCATGGAGGCGGTTCTAACAACAAGCCGAGCTGATGTTTTCTGGCCCATAGCGGGAGAAACGCGAATCAGAGAAGTGCAGTTACCTTCTTTTATGGATCGGGGAGAAGGGACAGGACATATACAACACCTGGATACTTTCAGAAGACGAAGCTCAAAAGCTACAGACATACTACGATAAGTATGCAGCTTATATTACTCCCAAATCCAACCCAATATATGCCAGATATCGCTTCCATGATAAAATGCAGGCCGACGGCGAAACATTTGAACATTTTATAACTGCTGAAGCTACTCGTGAAAGACTGCGGCTACCCAAACAGTGACGAAATGGTCAGGGACCGCATTGTGTTCGCCACGAACTCCCCGCGGGTCCGTGAAAAGCTGTTAAGTCAGGGAGCCGAACTAACATTAGAGAAGGCCATAGATATCGCCCGCTCCCACGAGCTTGCACAGATGCAATTAAAAGAGATGACTGGATCAAAAGACGCCCAAAAAATTTATGCTGTGAATGCAACAAGACAACGACAAAATGCACACAGATACATTAAAACGAAAGATCATAAACCAATGCACAGAGAATGTGACAGATGTGCAGGCTCACACAGCCCAAGGGAAACGTGCCCAGCTCAAGGCAGACAGTGTATGAAATGTAAAAAGTACAACCATTTTGCAAAAGCCTGCAAGACCAAGAATGCCGCTCCACCAAAGCCTCAGAGGAGACCTGTGCATGCTATTGAGCAAAATAATGAGGAAGAGCAGTGTGAATTGTTTATTGACAGCATCACAACGGTGAATACAAACAAAAGCAATGTACAGGCTTATGCAGACATTAAAGTTGGACCTAGCCAGCAACAATCAGGTTCAAAATAGACTCGGTGCGGAAATTAATGCAATACCAAATAACACTTTTAATGCATTATTTAAAAGAGTGCCCATAGCACCACCCGCACAATCTGTTACAGCCTATGGAGGCAACGCATTGGAAATCCGAGGCACCTGCACGCTAGAATGTGAGCACGACAAGCACTCAGCGCTGCTAGAGTTCCACATTGTCAAGGCCAAAGCACCGCCCATTTTAGGTTTAAGTGCCAGTTTAGACCTAAACCTCATTAAACTAATAATGGGAGTAAGTAAAGAGGAAACAAATACGTACAACGACCCGGAGACCATACTAAAGGAGTATGCAGATGTTTTCCAGGGCATTGGAGAATTCGCTGGAGAATGTACATTCCGGGTCAGCCCACATGCAACGCCAGTGGTCTACCCTCCACGCAGAGTCCCCATCGCACTACGAGCTCGGCTGAAGGAGGAGCTCGACAAAATGGAGGACAACAACATCATTGTCAAGGTAACGGAACCCACTGAATGGGTTAATGCCCTAGTGGTAGTCGAGAAACCTAAAAGCAAAAATCTGCGAGTGTGACTAGACCCCAGAGACCTCAATAAGGCTATTCAGCGGCCCCACTATCCACTCCCCACACTTGAAGATGTCACCACAAAGCTCACGGGAGCCCGCTACTTCAGTGTCCTAGACGCAAGGTCAGGCTACTGGGCCATTAAGTTAAGCACAGAATCATCAATGCTGACCACATTTAATGCACCGTTTGGCAGGTACAGGTTCCTCCGACTGCCCTTTGGGATCAATTCGACACAGGACGAATTCCAGAGGCGCGTAAATGAAACGTACGAAGGCCTCAAAGGTGTTGCTGCCATAGTTGACGACATCCTTGTATTCGGTAAGGACAAAGAGGAACATGACACTAACCTAAGAGCCATGCTACAACGCACAAGAGAAAGAGGACTAAAACTGAACCCCGACAAATGCCGTGTTGGAGTCCAAGAGGTTAGCTATTTTGGCCACAGGCTCTCATGTGAAGGCATCAGCCCAGACCCACAAAAGGTAAAAGCCATACAAGAGATGCAGCCACCACAGTCCAAACCTGAGCTAGAAACCTTGCTAGGCATGGTCAACTACTTGGCCAGATTCACGCCACACCTCTCAGAGGTGAACGCACCGCTCAGACAATTGCTAAAACAAGATTGCGAGTTCATATGGGATGCTATCCACGACAAAGCGTTCAAGCAGATCAAAGAACTGATCACAAATCACCCAGTATTGACATACTTCGACCCAAAGAAGGAACTCACATTGCAAGTATATGCCTCAAAGAGTGGCCTAGGTGCAGTTCTACTCCAGCACGATAAGCCTGTCGCCTACGCATCCAAATCACTTAACAGTACAGAACAGAATTACGCCCAAATAGAAAAGGAGCTGTATGCTGTACTGTTCGGGTGTAAGCGTTTCCATGAGTACATGTACGGTAGAACAGTAACTGTAGAATCCGACCACAAGCCACTGGAGGCGATACTCAGGAAGCCTCTCGCCTCAGCCCCCCCTCGTCTCCAGAGGATGATACTCCAACTCCAAAAGTACAATATTCACATCCTCCACAAACCTGGGAAACAGATACCAGTGGCCGACACTCTGTCACGCAAAGCCATCGAATATCATGACGACAGCTTAAGCGAAGGCATGGATGCGCAGATACACACCCTGATAACCAACCTCCAAGTAAGTGACAACAAACTGAAGGAAATAATAGCAGCGACAGTACAAGAGACCCAACTTATGGCACTGAAGCAGGCCACAAAGACCGGTTGGCCCGACAAAGGCAAACAATGCCCACTACTCATTCGGGAGTATTGGAACCACCGATGTGAAATTTCCGAAATCGACGGCATAATTTTCAAAGGAGAGAAAATCATAGTCCCCCAGAGCTTACGAAAGGACATGCTAGACCGCATTCACATGGGACATATGGGCATGGAGAAATGCAAGAACAGAGCACGAGACCTTTTATTCTGGCCGCGAATGGGACAGGAGATTGAAACAATGGTGGGACAATGTAACATTTGTCAGGAACGACGCAGTGCCAACACCAAAGAACCCTTAATATCACACATCATCCCTGAAAGACCATGGCAAGTGGTAGGAACTGACCTGTTCACGTGGAACGAACAGAACTACATCGTCATAGTAGACTACTATAGTCGATACTTTGAGATGGAAGGGCTCCACAGCTGCACTGCAACAGCTGTCATCACCAAACTCAAGGCAGCCTTTGCGCGCCATGGCATACCCGAGCGTGTCATCAGCGACAACGGCCCCTGCTACAGCGCAGAGGAGTTTCACAGATTTGCAGCGGCATGGGATTTCAAACATACCACCACAAGCCCCAGGTATCCTCAAAGCAACGGCCTAGCGGAGAAAACCGTCCAAACTGCAAAGCACAACCTTGGAAAAGCGAGAGCTGATGACAAGGACTACTATCTTGGACTCTTAGAATACCGCAACACTCCCGTGGATAACCTAAATTCCCCAGCTCAACTCTTGATGAGCCGCAGGTTACGATCAATTCTTCCCATAACTGCTGCACGACTCCAGCCCCAAGTCACCCCTCAGCATGTATTCCGGAACCGCAGAGGAGCATGTCAGCGCAGACAACAGTTATACTACAACAGGTCTGTAAAAGCTCTACCCCCTTTAACAGCAGGGACACACATCCGTTTCCATCAACAGGATGGCTCATGGCAGCCAGCCAAGATAACACAACCTGCTAGCACACCCAGGAGTTACCATATCCAAACCGAAGACGGACAAATGCTTCGACGCAACAGACGACACCTCCGCAAGACAAGCGAGAGCCCAAGTACACCAGAGAACCACCAGCCTACACCACCCCACAGTGATAACCCAGACCCGCAACCTGAACTCGTTCAACAGCCAATTAGCCAGCCACGACAGGAACAACCTGGCTATATCACAAGATTCGGCCGTGCAATTAAGCCCAGACAAATTCTTGACCTATGACCACAAGACTAACCAGTCATGCAGAACGAAATCGCTATTATACGTTCAAGCTAGGTTAACATGAATCGTTCATGCTGTACTGCCCTTAAGCAATACGAAAGTGGAAAGTTATGTTTCCAAGTTTTTCTACCAGGTTGGCATCTAAATGCATCCAACGCCATAAGGAGCCTAAGGGAGTATTTCATACCCTTGTTGTTATATCAGACGCATTTGATTTAACCATTTGAGGATTTTCATTTCTATCAAGGGTTGTTAATAATTCAAACCCAATTTGATGTTGAGTCATGTTTAAAGTTTGTTTGCGTTCTGTAAAATTGCTTTAGTCAGGATCTGCACACTTAGAGATCATGCCATGTTTCTTTAAAGAGGGAGATGTAACATCCTGATGTTATTGATGCTTCAGTTACACTGAGTACGATATATGTGTGACGTCATTATCGCAAGACTAGCAGATGGTTGAAAAACCCTGTGTGTGAAGAACATGAAGCTTGAGTAAACAGTGATTGAAGCTACACCAGTCTCTTCTCTTTATTGCATATAAAGCTAGAAAACCTGCCAAAGGGCAAATACAACACACTGAACTATTTCCCATTTCCACGTAGATAATAGGGATAGGGATTAATAGGGATTCCCCAATAATTGCCGCCAGTCTCTCATCAAGAGGGGTCAGCTCCGGTGTCCCCTTTCCCCCACCCGTGGCAGACACTCTGGCGATGGAGCACTAGACGCTTTTTTGCCTCGACTTTGATGTCCGACCATTTCTTTTTTTTTTCGGCCATGGTCCGAGGTTGTGAGGCTACAGCATACGGCGTCTGCAACCTTTTGCACCTCAAGTGCCTTTTTGGCATTAGTAATGCCCACACTGTGCCCTCCAAAAAATATTTTTCTCCTCTTTTCCACCTTGCCAACGATAATTTCTACTTCACATTGAGTGAAGTTAAGTTTTTTTGATTTCCTCTCTGTATTTGCCATGATTTTGCAATCGATGAATATTAACTTGTGGGCGTTTCACAGACTATTTATGGGCAACTATGGGCGTGACATGAAGCCGCAAAAGCTGCGCTACATTTAGAATTGATTGTGATTTATTAAGGGAAAACTGCGTAGGATGTGCGTGCGCACAGTTTTATAAATCCGAATATGTGCGTACGCACGTCCTATGTTTCATCCGTACGCCACTTCTGACGCAAATCCTACGCAAAGTTTTATAAATGAAGCCCCAGATCACACATGGTAAGTACAACTGCACAGACTGAGAGAAGAATGTTTGATATGTTACATTAGGCAGGATCAATCATTTTGGGTTAAAACGTAAAGACTAAAAATACATTTGACACTGTCTAATCTGAAGCTTTTCAGTTATATTATTTGCAGAATGCATTTGAGTTCAAGTGTTATAAAAAGCACAAAATAAATACTATGATTCCACTACAACAATCTAATTTTATTATCACAAAATGTGTATTTAAATTGTGTATTTATGTTTAATCAGAAATACCATGTTTTTAATCTGAAAGCATATTAACTACATAACTAAACCAGGAAGAAACTTTATACTGACAAAACTCAAACCAATCAAACCAGCCTCTGAAATTTTTGTGTCCTTTTCTGTTCCCTTTCGTTCAGTCACTACGACGTACGTTAGTGACTAACGAATGGGGGTTTCGCTTAGAAGCCAATCATCTTCATCGTATTCAACAGCGCCCAATGGCAGTGCCAATGCCATGGGCATGCGGAATTTGCATGCGTAACTCCGCCCCACCTCGTGGGTATATAAGGAAGTACGCTGCGAACATCGCATTATGTTTCTGCTTTGGAGCCAAGAGGATCTCTTCACTCCTACAAGCCTGAATTCTGAAGTCTTCTCTTCAGTCTTCGAGAGACCAGCGGTTCTCCAGGGTGTTGGTGTTACGGCGCGTTCCAGCGATCTCATGCTGCCTGCCTGCTGATCTGTGCAGTGATCTGCAACAGCTGTGTGTGTGTTTCCCTGGGCGCTTCGGCACTCTGCAGAGCTTTCCTCTCACAAAAAGAGCTTGCGCGTGGCACGTCTTTTTCAAGACGGTTCGCCCGTGCACTTCCGGGTGCGATCGATCTCCGTTGCTGTCTATGGGCACATTCACTGCTCGATGTGTTTGGGCTTCAGCACGTTCGGGCAGTGTTTGTGGATGCGTCATGTTCCCACTGCGGGAACGTGACCATCGCGATGTTGCGGTCGAGACTCAGTGATCTCCGTGAGGAGAGAGAGTCCCCTCTGCCACACCCCAATCTACCGTCTCCGAGTGAGGCGGTACTTTGGCTGGTGGCCAGGGTGACCTGAGTGCGGTGCCGTGGTATTAAGAACCCCGACGATCATTCCTCGGGCCACGCCCCCTCTTGCACATTGCTTAAACCCGCGAGTGTTGGACTGAAACAGCGGCCCGTCTCTGACGCCTCGTTCGTTTCGTTCACGCTCCAGATAGCAGTGAGATGTCGATCGCCGCATCCCAAGGTGGGCTGGAGTCCTTTGGGGATGACGATTAGGAGTTGTGCTCCGCCTCCGGGTGTATCAGCGCTGCCTGATCCGACCTAAGGTTGACAGCCATGTTATCTCGGGCAGCCGCGAGTCTCGCGCTGGTGTGGAACTCCGCCCAGTCGCGAGTGCTCGTGGTTGCGCGATTGGTTTTTGGGGACGGCACCCGACAGCTGTTGGGCCCCGCCCCCAATGCCTTTCGCTCCCGAGGTGCATGAGGAGATCACGCGGTCCTGGAAGTCCCCGTGCTTCCCGCGATCGTTTGGTGGCCTCCTCCGCCTTCTCTGCCCTTGATGGGGCCGCGGCCTAGGGTACACTGGGGCCCCCTCACCCCCACTGTTGAACTCTCTGTTGCGCACTACGGTGTCCACAGGGGGCTTGACGTGGCGTGGTGTGGCTGTCCTAAGCACCCTCCCAAAGCCTGTGGGCTCGTCTACTTCGGTGGCGTGGTCCTGCAGAGCTACGGGCAGGCCGCCGCCCCTTTGCACATGCACAAGGGTGGAGCCGACCCAGGGCTCTTCATTGAGCTGCGTGCCGCGACTGATCCCGCCCCCGGGCGGTGAAGGTGGCCACATGCTCCCTGGGTCGGGAGATGTCCACAGCTGTGGTCCGGGAGAACACCTGGCCTTACCTGGTGATTTGGAGGACGTTGAGTGGGCCCGCCCCCTCAACTCACCCATATCCCAGGCTGGCCTCTTCGGCGGCGCGGCTGGGAACTGCGCCCAACAGTTCTCGGCCGCCCCAGAGCAGACTGAGGCTGTAACACGTACTGCCCCGGCGGCCAGCTGCTGCACCAGCCGCCGGCTCAGTCGCCTCAGTCCGCTCGCCGCCGAGGGCGCCCTCCCTCTTCCCGCCCGGCCCCAGCAGCAGCCTTAACCTGGGCCGCGCCGTGGAGGTGGTTGAGGATGTCGCCCAGTCCGCTCCCCAGCCTGGTTAAACGCCACGCTGGAGGTGGACAACTCAGAGATGGGTTCCAGTTCTTCCCAGGGGATGGTAGCAGGGCCTCTCCTTCCCCCGGTGGAGGGCCGGGGGAAAATCCTTCCGCTGCTGGCCCCCGGGCTAGCAGCGCTTGGGAAGAACTCATGTTCCTGTCTCTGAGGACCCAGAGACCGGTGATGACAGTGCGCGCCACCCACGGGTCCCGCCACTCGCATCCCTCTCTGTCGCCAGCCTCCTGGCAGAGCAGACCCCAGTGGAACGCGCGTCCTTCCCTGGTCTCCTCTGTCAGGACGCAGCCGTTAACCGCACCCCCACACCGGGACGCCCAACAGCCTCCCTTGTCCGGGTCGGTAACGCTGCATCGCTGCCCCACTCCGGGTACACCTGTAGTCCGATTGACCCCGCTGGTGCAGTTCCTGGGAGCCTGGCTTCAGATTCCAGGGCTGTCCCGCTGGGTCGCGAAGACAGTCAGGTGCGGCTACGCGATTCAGTTCGCGCAGGTTCCTCCCCGCTTCCGGGGAGTCCGTTCCACTATGATCGGGGCTAATGCCCCCGTCATGCGGGCGGAGGTTGCCACCCTACTGGCGAAGGGTGCGATCGAACCTGTCCCTCCAGCCGAGGTGAATTCCGGGTGTTACAGCCCGTACTTCATTGTACCCAAAAAGACCGGTGGGCTTGACCGATCCTGGACCTGCGCGTCTTGAACCGTTACCTCCACCGGTTTCCGTTCAAGATGTTGACAGCGAAACGCCTTTTCGAATGCGTTCGTCCAGACGATTGGTTGCAGCGATCGACCTGAAGGACGCCTACTTCCATGTCTCCATTCTACCTCGACACAGACCGTTCCTACGGTTTGCTTTCGAGGGGCGGGCATATCAGTACGCAGTTCTACCATTCGGGCTATCTCTGTCCCCTCGCGTCTTTACGAAGATTGCCGAGGCAGCCCTTGCGCCCCTTCGGCAGCACGGGGTTCGCATCCTGAACTACCTCGACGACTGGCTCATACTGGGTCACTCTCGAGAGCAGGTTTGCGGACACAGAGATTTGGTGCTCCATCACCTAGCCCGTCTGGGCCTTCGGGTCAACTGGGAAAAGAGTAACTTTGCCCCGCGCAGAGGATCTCTTTTCTCGGTATGGATATCGACTCGGTCGCCATGTGCGCGCAGCTTTCGAGCGAGCGCGCGCAGTCTCTGCTGACTTCCCTTCGACAAGTCGAGGGCAAGAGTGCGGTTCCACTGAAATGGTTTCAGAGGCTCCTGGGGCATATGGCATCTGCAGCCGCGGTAACGCCGCTCGGATTGCTTCATATGAGACCGCTTCAGCACTGGCTACGCGATCGAGTCCCGAGATGGGCATGGCGGTCTGGCACGCTCCGGGTTCAAGTGACTCGGGCCTGCTTACAGACTCTCTCCCCGTGGTCGAACCTCAGTTTTCTACGGACCGGAGTGTCCTTAGAACGAGTTTCCAGGCATCTTGTTGTATCAACAGATGCGTCATCCATGGGCTGGGGTGCCATGTGCAATGGACAAGCAGCCGCGGGCTCCTGGATAGGACCCCAGCGCCTTCTGCATGTCAATTGCCTCGAGTTGCTGGCAGTACGGTTCGCCCTGCACCGCTTCCGAGCGTTGCTGAAGGGTCAACATGTACTAGTCAGGACAGACGACACGGCCGGGCAGTCTACGCTCCCGCCGTATGTCTCAACTCGCCCACCATCTCGTTTTTTGGAGTCAGAAGCATCTGAGGTCCCTTCATGCTGTCCACATCCCGGGAGTCCTGAACCGTGCAGCCTACGAGCTCACGGCTTCAGCCACTTCCTGGAGAATGGTGACTCCATCCCCAGACGGTCCAGCTGATATGGGAACGGTTCGGCGACGCACAGGTAGTCCTGTTGCCTCCCAGGACTCTTCCCATTGCTCCCTGTATTATTCCCTGACCTATGGTCGGCACGGATGCACTGGCGCACAGCTGGTTGTCGGGGCTACGCAATTTTGCGTTTCCCCCAGTGAGCCTTCTCGCACAGGTACTGTGCAAGATCAGGGAGGACAAGGAGCAGGTCATGTTGGTCGCCCCATTGGCACGGCCGGACCTGGTTCTCAGAACTGCTACTCCTTGCGACAGCCCCTCCCTGGCCTATTCCTCTGAGACTCCTCACTCAGAGACGGGGCACCTTTTGGCACCCGCGTCCAGCGTTCTGGAAGCTCCACGTGTGGCTTCTGGACGGGACGCGGCTGGTTTGAGTAGCCTCCACCTGCGGTGGTCGCTACCATCACTTCCGCTAGGGCAGAGTCTACATGACACCTCTATGCGTTGAAGTGGGACCTCTTCGTCACATGGTGCTCTTCCCGCCAGGAAGACCCCTGGAAATGCCCGATCGGGTCTGTGCTTCGTTTCTCCAGGAGGGGGTGGGACGAAGGCTGTCTCCTTCCACCCTTAAGTGTACGTGGCCGCAATATCTGCCTACCACGATCTCCTGGGAGACAATAAGGTAAGTAGCAGCACGACCTGATCATCAGGTTCCTGAGGGGGGCGAGGAGACAGAATCTTCCTCGCTCTGCTCTCGTTCCCTCTTGGGACCTCTCAGTAGTCTTAAGTGCTCTGTAGAGGCCTCCCTTGAGCCTTTGCGGTCGGCCGAGATTAAGCTCTTGTCTATGAAGACGGCTCTGCTGACCGCATTGGCCTCGCTTAAGAGGGTCGGGGACCTGCAAGCATTTTCGGTTGACGAAGCGTGCCTTGAGTTCGGGCCGGCTAACTCTCACGTGATCCTGAGACCCCGGCTCGGATATGTGCCCAAGGTTCCTACCACTCCGTTCCGAGATCAGGTGGTGAACCTGCAAGCGCTGCCTTTGGAGGAGGCAGACCCAGCCTTGGCATTGCTCTGTCCAGTACGCGCTCTCCGCGCCTACGTAGACATGACGCAGTGTTTCAGGACCTCAGACCAGCTCTTTGTCTGTTATGGTGGAGAGCGGAAGGGAAGCGCTCTCTCAAAGCAGAGGCTGTCTCACTGGATAGTGGACACCATTGTTTTGGCATACCAGCAGCAAGGCCGACCATGTCCCCTTGGTGTGAGGGCACACTCCACCCGGAGTGTGGCCTCCTCTTGGGCTCTAGCGCATGGCGCCTCGCTAACAGACATCTGCAGAGCTGCAGGCTGGGCGACACCCAACACATTCGCCAGATTCTACAATCTCCGAGTGGAGCCAGTGTCCGACTATGTACTCGCCCCTACGGGTGGCCGGTAATGGGCCAGGCTCAGGTGTCTTCGCTTGCTCGCCATTCCACTCCCATGACTGGATACGTGCGATATTTCCTCAGGTGAGCTCCCCGAGAGCCCTGAGCTCCTCCAGCACTGTCGACGCCGACATCAGTTCAGTCTGCCCTTTCGAGCCCAGACCCTCATGTCCGGCCAGGTGCTCTGTGTGCATGGTTCCCCTCCGGCGACCCCCACACGAGTATTCCCACCGTAAGCCTCCTCAGTGAGCAGGTGTCTTTCCCTTGGCAAGTCCCTGCCACCCCTAGGGTTAAAAATCCACCTTCGGCTGGTACCCTAGAGATCTTCCATATGCAACCCTCAGCGGGTCATATGTGTATTCTCTAAGTCCTCCCTACGGTAGGCATCTTGGCATTCCCTCACTGGGATATGCTTCCCAGTGTACCTTGATAATCCTGTGATAAGTGGGAGTCCTAGGGCCTTAAGTGGCGGGATCTCACACTTACGCAGGGCACTGGATGACAGCTGAGTGGCGTTGTTGAATAGGATCCCCCATTCGTTAGTCACTAACGTACGTCGTAGTGACTGAACGAAAGGGAACGTCTCGGTTACGTATGTAACCCTCGTTCCCTGAGGAGGGAACGGAGACGTACGTTTCCTTAGCCACGTCAGCTGTGCTGCCTGGAACGCGGAGTTCAGTCTTGGCTCCTGCAGCAGTAACATAATGCGATGTTCGCAGCGTACTTCCTTATATACCCACGAGGTGGGGCGGAGTTACGCATGCAAATTCCGCATGCCCATGGCATTGGCACTGCCATTGGGCGCTGTTGAATACGATGAAGATGATTGGCTTCTAAGCGAAACCCCCATTCGTTAGTCACTAACGTACGTCTCCGTTCCCTCCTCAGGGAACGAGGGTTACATACGTAACCGAGACGTTTTTCTTCCTCATTCCCAGTCATTCGATTTCATAGTTTTTGAGAGAGTAAAATAAGCTGTTTTTTTTTTCTTTTCTTTTTTTTTTCTTTATATGATTATGATGGACATTTGAATAAATCTGTTCAGCAGTTAGGAAGACACAAACACCATAATGAATGCTGAAGAAGACACTGATTATCACAATGGAGAGAAAAGGTGAGAGAAATGTGTTTTGATCACTTGTACATGTATCCTATTTATATAGATATAAATCTAATATAAAATAACATTTTAAAGAAGCATATTCGTTTTATTAATATGCTTAAGCGACAGATTCAAATTCAGTTCAAACAAGCTCAGTTTAAAATTGGAGATTAAATTATACTGTTTATAACTCAGCACAGCTCATTACATTTTATTACAAAAGACATTGATAATCTTAACATAATTTGAGTGAACGCGATGTTGCTTTGAACTATAAAGATGGACTTGTATCTGACAGTGTTCAGCAGGAGAGAGCACATTCACCTGTCCTCAGTGTTTTGTCCATGAAGAGTGACAAATCAATGAAAACACCAATTCAGTTAAAGGCTGAAGATTCCGTGGTTAAACAAAGGTACATTTAATTACATTTATGTTTGCATGTGGCTTTGTATGCTGTTTTGCACTTGATCCTATAGTAGCGAGATGAAAATAATGCTTTCTTTAAAAAAAAATTCATTAATAAAGATGAATGAAACAAACTATTTAGTATTCAACTTTTGAGAGATATAGATTAATAAAACTAAATATTTTGTTGACAAGAACATAATCTTTAAATTTTTGAAAGGTTGTTGTTTTTCAGATCTCTGGAGAAACCGGATTCTCCTGTCCCCAGTGTTTTGTCCATGAAAAGTGACAAATCAATGAAAATACCAATTCAGTTAAAAAATGGTAAAAAAAGGTAAATCTAACTATTTATATGTGGCATAGCTTTGATGTTTTTGCCACTATTGTGAGATAAAAATAAAATTTTGCTTTCAAATGATACAGTATTGTACTGTATCATTTCTTGAAAAATCTTGATGACATCGGCTTTTACTCTAAAGCACATAAATGTTGTTCAGTGGTGAGATTGAGATTGATTATGTTGTTTTTTCAGTTCTGAGCAAAGATCACATTCATCTGATCCCAGTGTTTTGTCCCTGAAAAGTGACAAATCAATGAAAATACCAATTCAGTTAAAAAATGGAGATTCTCTGTTTGATCAGAGGTAAATAAAACAATTTTTATGTGACTTCGCTTTGATGGTTTTGGATATATTTTAAGATAAAATTCAAATTTTGTTTTCAAATTATACAGTATTGTGCTTGACAAATTTTGATGATTTTGACTTTTACTTGGAAGCACATAAATGTTTTTCAGTGGTGAGATGGATTATGTTGTTTTTTCAGTTCTGAGCAAAGATCACATTCACCTGATCCCAGTGTTTTGTCCCTGAAAAGTGACAAATCAATGAAAATACCAATTCAGTTAAAACATGGTGATTCTCCGTATGACCAAAGGTAAATCTATATATCTTTATGTTTGCATGTGGTAAAGCTGTGATAATTGTAGCCCAACGGCTATCAATAAATTTTTTTTGTGAATGTTTCAATCCCTTACACATTAAATCTGATTATATTATTTTCAAACCATAACTTTGTTTAGAACTGTCTTCATTAAGCACAGGTTTAACCTCAGTCTCATTCAGGATGAAATATATGGATATAAATGGATATAGATATAACAAACCAAACTCAAATAACACATTCTCTACTAGCTAAGTAACTGTTCATTAGTTGATTTTTGTGAAACTGCGGCCAAAGTTGTAATAGAACAGAGTGTGTTTTTTGTTTTTTTGAGAATGTTTAGTTTTGACCAAATCTTTTTTAAAGAAATGCATCTAAGCAATGGAGAGAAAACTCAAATCAATATGAATTAAATTTCTATTAATAATGTATTTTTCAGTTCCCTGGAGACATCAAATTTACCTGATCCCAGTGCAGTACAAATGAAAGATAAATCAAATATACCACACCAGAGGTAACATTTCATTCTGATCCCTGTTAAACGTTCATTCAATGTTCACACTAGAAAAGTGCACTTCCTGTGCTTCTCAGATCAGAGAGGGTGAACGGGGGTCTGATGACTCACCATATCAATTCATATAGTGAACAAGGCTGAGTGCAGAGTATTTTTTGTTGCTAACTCTCTCTGGATGCAGGGATTTACTGAACTCTCACCTGCAGATGCAGATTTTCAGGATTGAACTTCCTCATTGTTCAGTGAAGTTGTTATCATGCTGATCTCTCATGATCTGTTTTTGAAAACTGAGAAATAGTAAAACACAATTAAATCCTTTGCACAATTAAGAATGTATCTTGCTTATTAGAATCTTATATTTTTAGCAATTTGTTCAAAAACAGAAAACACAGTCAGATGAAAAAGCTACCTAATTACATTAGCCACAAACAAAATTATATTACTTACAAAAAAGGAAAATACATATGATATCATAAAATATTTATCTTTTATAAATGAATCGATGTTGTTTGAATATAATGAAAGTAATAATAATGAAGCTTTGTAGTTTTATTATTTGTGACTGAAAAGATTATATTTTTACAGATATGATGCACAAACTCCTGATCCAGAGATCCACCAAAGATTAAAATCTTGCATGAAAAATAAGCAACGGTATATTTTCGAAGGACTGGCAGAGCAGGGAAACCCAACACTCCTGAATGAGATCTACACTGAGCTCTATATCACAGAGGGTGGAAATGGAGAGATCAATAATGTACATGAAATTAAAAGGATAGAAAAATCATTGAAGATTGCAGAAGAAGCAACAATACCGATCCAATGCAATGACATCTTTAGACCTTTACCTGGACAAGACAAACCCATCAGAACTGTGCTGACAAAGGGAGTCGCTGGCATTGGAAAAACAGTCTCTGTGCAGAAGTTCATCCTGGACTGGGCTGAAGAGAAAGAGAATCAGGACGTCCAGCTCATATTTCCACTTCCTTTCAGAGAGCTCAATTTGATGAAGGACAAAACACTCAGTCTTTCAGATCTTCTTCATGTCTTTTTCCCTGAAACAAAAGAAATGGAAATATCCAGTGACAAATATAAAGTGTTGTTCATCTTTGATGGTCTGGACGAGTGTCGTCTGTCTCTGGATTTTCAGAGCGATGTGAGGTTGTGTGATGTAAGTGAATCAGCCTCAGTGGACGTGCTGCTGACGAACCTTATTGCGGGGAATCTGCTTCCCTCTGCTCTCATCTGGATCACCTCCAGGCGTACTCAGAGGTACGAGGCTTCAATGAGCCACAGAAGGAGGAATACTTCAGGAAGAGAATCAGCGATCAGAGTCTGGCCAATACAATCATCACACACCTGAAGTCATCGAGGAGCCTCTACATCATGTGCCACATCCCAGTGTTCTGCTGGATCTCAGCCACTGTTCTAGAGAAGATGTTGAGCGAAGCAGAGAGTGGAGACATTCCCAAGACTCTCACTCAAATGTACACACACTTCCTGATGGCACAGCTTAGCACGAAAAACACAAAGTATACTGAGAAGGAGGACAAAGAAAAAGAGATGATTTTCAAACTAGGTAAACTGGCACACGAGCAACTGGAAAAAGGCAATGTGATCTTCTATGAGGATGACCTAAGAGAGTGTGGCATTGATGTGACAGAAGCATCAGTGTACTCAGGGTTGTGCACTCAGATCTTCAGAGAGGAGTTTGGCTGGTATCAGGGGAAAGTCTTCTGCTTTGTTCATGCTTTGTTCAGCATTCAGGAACATCTAGCGGCTCTATATGTGCACCTCTCCTTCAACAACAATGGCAAAAACGTGCTTGTAGAAGATGAAGCAAAGGAATCTAAAATTAACCTGACAGTGCCAATCATACTCAAATGTGCAGTTGATAAAGCTTTAGAAAGTAAAAATGGACATCTCGATCTCTTTCTTCGCTTTCTCATGGGACTTTCGATGGAGTCAAATCAGGCCCTCCAAGAAATTATTTTTAAGAAAAGAACATATATCCCCCAGGACACAACAGAAACTACTGAGTATCTCAAGGAAAAGATAAACGTCCGCTGTCCAGAAACAGCTTTACTTATGCTCCACTGTCTAAATGAACTCAATGATCATTCTCTAAAAGATGAAATCGTAAAGTACATAACCTTGGGAAAAGTTCAAGACATCCAGTCCCCAGAACTTGGTTATGCTCTAATGTTCATTTTAATAACATCGGATCAGAAGTTTGATGAGTTTGAACTACGTAAATATGGTAGATCAGACGCATTCCTCACCTGGCTAAATCCTGTGCTTAGGCTGTCTACAAAGGCACAGTGAGCACTTTTCATAATTGACTGTGTGTGAGGGCAACAAATTGTTAATATATAATGAAAGAGCAGAAAATAAAACACACAACAAATAAACAATCTTGACAGTCTTTCTTACTCTTCCAGGTTGCAAGACTGTAACATCACAGAAAGAGGCTGTTTAAAGCTGTCTACACTTCTTTCATCATCATCCAATGTGAGAGAGCTTGATTTGAGCCACAACAACCTGCAGGATTCAGGAGTGGAAATACTCAGTGTTGGAGTAAAGAAATCATGCAACGCATCACAGATGTATGCTTCTATAGAGTAAAGTTAAATATTAATGCATTATACTGTATTATTAATACACTATTTATGAAGATATTTAATGAAATCATTCTGTCATTTCAGGATTAAGGAATGGTTCAGCATGATACCAAATGATCCAAACAGACAGTTTTTGTATGACGCTTTTATATGGCTCACTGCTGGACTACAGGACACAGAATGCAGGCTGGAATCTTTCAGGTTGCTATCTCTTAAAAAAAGACATAAATGAGTCCTTATCACATAAATTGTGCTATACTTGGATTTTTGCCAATAGATTGAGACAACATATGTATATTCTCTTCTCCGTAGTTTGAAGAACTGTGGAGTAACAGAAGCAGGCTGTGTTTCCCTGAGCTCAGCTCTGAGTTTAAACCCTTCTCATCTGAAAGTGCTGGACCTGAGCTGGAACAACATAGGAGATTCTGGAGTGAAACATCTCTGTGCTACTCTGGAGAAAGTTCAGTGTGCATTGGAAATACTGAAGTGAGTTACAGCATAACATAAGCACATACACTGAATTGTGAAATTATTTGTAGTTAATAATGACTAAAGAGCCTTTAATTGCTTTATTAACAGGTTAAATAACTGTAATATAACACACACAAGTTGTGCAGCACTGGCTTCAATACTAGAAACAGATTCAAACCTGAAAGAACTCTCTCTAAGCAAGAATGAGCTCCTGGACTCGGGTGTGACGCTGTTCTCTGTTGGACTGCAGCACCCTCACTGTAAACTGGAGATCCTGAGGTAAGATGATTCTGAATACTTAAAGATTCACCATTAAACAATGTTGCTCCATGGGCTATTTGTGTTTTGTTTATAAATTACAGCGTATGTTTAAGGCCAAAATAACAGGGACATAAACATCACATTGGAGAACAAGTATAGGGATTATTGTAGTATCCTCCTCCAATATTCAGATCAACAAATATGGGTTTTTAATGGCTGATTATTTAACTATTAAATTAATGTTTACATTTTAGAAGCTATTCCTAATTACTAATGCTAAGCCTAACCCTACAGCACTGCATTATTTAACTTCTAAAACTACAGAGACTTGGCAAATATAACTACAAATTAATTTAATAATAAGAGAACAACACGGTCTCACACCCAACTCGTCACATATTGACGCTTGGTCAGTTCCACTTTTTAACGCACAGAGTACCCATTTAGTGCCAATTTCTGATGCGCAGGGAACTCCATTGATTTCAGTTATTTGCCCAATGCGTCAGATCAAGACACATTTAATTCTTTGCATTTGTAAATGTAGACATGATGGCTACTTTTATATTTTGGAGCAACTAACCCCACTCCTACCCTAAATCTACCTACTTCTCAATAATATAAAACACATAACAGGCAAATACAAGTACAGTCACAGATATTTATTGCAAAAACTGACCAAAAACAGTATAAAAGTATTAATTTATGTTGCATTCCAAGTCTTCTGAAGTCATACGATATCTTTATGTGAAGAACAAAGTTGATCAGAAATGATGATCCCGCCGCTCCGTGAACGCACACACTCCACTCAGTCATATCTCATTCAAATGATACACCCGACTCTTTAGCATGACGCGATCGGTTACGAGACACACAAGAGCCAATGCCATTTTACAATCAAAGCTGACGTAATGACGCAATTGGTCACGAGACATACGACAGCCAATGCAATTTCACTATCAAAGCTGATGTAACGTTTCTTCGGGCGGCATTATGTGACGCCGAAGGGAACTGACCAAATGTCAATGTGACGAGTTGGGTGTGAGACCATGTTGAAGAGAAACGTACCTCTGTTCGAACCACATTCCATGGAGGTCAGAAAGATAAGGCACCATTTAACAACACAACACAACTTATTACATGAATGCTTTCACTACCCTTAAAAGGCGCGACTAAATTGACAGTTTACAGCCTTGTAGGACACTTATTTCTATCACTGTATCAAATCAATCAAATAAGTTATGAATGTTTGTACTTTTCTTTCGATAGGCTTTCATGTTGCAAATTTAAAACAGAAGGCTTTGGATCTCTTACTTCAGCTCTGAGGTCAAACGCTCAGCTGAAAGAGCTAGACCTGGGCAACAACAGACCTGGAGATCAGGGAGTGGAGCTGCTGTCGGCTGTTCTCCATGATCCAAACTGCAGACTGAACACACTGAGGTTAAGATATCAAAATCAGGGAACACATTTATATTTGATGAAGTTGGAACAGTGTATATTATAATACATTTCTTTCTCAGGTTGGACAAATGTGGAATCACAGAGAAAAGTTGCACTTATCTGGCTTCAACTCTCAGCTCAGAGACCTCCAATCTGACACATCTGGATCTGAGTATTAATGATCTACAAGACTCAGACGTGAAGAAGCTCTGTGTCGGACTGCAGAATACTCACTGTAAACTAGAGAAGCTGGGGTAAATGTCTGGAAAATACTTATGTAGTGCAATCTCAGATCCAAAGCTATTCGAAACAGAATGTTTGTGTTTATAATACCTGTGCTTACACATCCATTCTGCTTTCTTCAGGATGTCCAACTGTAATGTTACACATGAAGGTGTGGTGGCACTGACCGAAGCTCTGAAATCAAATCCATCCCACCTGAAAGAGATCGATCTGCTTGAGAATGATCTGGAAGAGTCAGACTTGAATGTGCTCTCCATGATACTGGACAAGTCATCATAAAAACAACAATCCTTAAAATAACTAATCACACATTTGAATTTTTCAACGCGCAGGGTACTCCATTGATTTCAGTTGTTTGCCCAATGTGTCAGATCAAGGCGCATTTAATTCTTTACATTTGTAAAAGTAGACATGATTTTATAATGTGTCACATTATAATTGCATTCGAGAGCCAATGCAATTTCACTATTAAAGCTGACTTATGTTTTTTTCGGGCGGCAATTTTTGAATGTGTGAATGATCTCGGATGGAGAAGCTGATCGCTTTTGGGGAGTTTCTTCACACAAAAAACGGAACACTTGTAATATTTGTACTTTTTTAATAAATTGTGCCTGCAGTCGTAACTGCCTGTTATATCCTGTGTTTTATATCATATAATACACAAATGGGTAGGTATAGGGATGGGGTTGGGTTACGTGTTCAAATGTGTCTAAATAGCGTAAATAAAAAAATAAAAACATGTAAATAAAATTATGCTGGCTGATTAATTTGAGAATCACACTCCAACATAATGTCATAATGTCAAAATCATAACCCAATACATAATTTCATCATGATGAAAACATTTTAGAAAAGCCACAGATGACAATATGGAACACTGTGTTTTAATTATGTCATGTTATGCTATGTATATCAGCTCAGTTATTAAAAACATTAATATTACAATATAACAACGATAAAACACATATTTTAGGAACTATAACGGTAGTTACATATATGCGGAAACCTAGTAGCAATATGGACTGGGCTTTGCTGGCCCATTCTCCTCATCACTGCTATCCCTGTCACTTCCACTGTCCTCTGGGATATTCTCTATTATTCTGCACTGAGTGCTTGACCTGTGCTGTCTCTATTTGGAAGGCAAAATGCAAAATTGTCTCGGTATGTATGTGTAAAGTTGCCATTTAATGCTGTAATATGTAATTTTGAATGGTTATTTATGTTGATATATTTGTTAAATGTCTGTTTTATTACAATATAATACAATTCAAAACGTATTTGCAAAAATAGAACAGATATACTAGCAGGGTACAGAAATTATGCAATCTGACTCCACTGTTGCATGACGTCCACATACGTGGACAGTTCGTTTTTGGTGTATAAAAACTACATTTTACTCTAAATTTTAGTTTATAAAATACTAACCTATTCATCATACTTCACTGTACATACTAATATATTTTTTTAGCTCAATTGACCTCGTATAAAAGTTTTTCATAGATATGCCTGGAGCATTTGGCACATGGCTATCACTGTCAGCCATATTGGATTAATAATGTCATTGTCATCAAGCAATGAATATTTGGAATACAAGACAGTAGCCACTGTTACAATATTGCTGTCAATCTACTGACACTGACCTCAAGTGGTTTGGAGAAAATTACCATGATAAATGAACCCTAGATGGAGTTAAATTAACTGTCCCCAAATGTGGACACCATGCATGAAAGGGCATTTATTAATCTTAGTTAAATGCAAAATGTACTAATACATTATTAAAATCAAAAGTTGTATCTGTTAATATTATCTAATGGACCAGAGCAAACATGAACTAAGAACGATTTTTGTATTTTTATTAACTAATAAACAAAGATTAATACTATAACAAATGTATTGCTCATCGTTATTTAATGCATTAATGAACGCTTAATAAGACCTTATTGTAAAGGGTTACCACTTTTATAAAGGTTTATACATATACGGTATGCTATAAACATAAATGTACAGTATACATACATAAACCTCCATCCTTTAAGTCTGAGAATTTGACCCTTGCTGTGAAAAATGCATTTAGGAAAACTCACAAGGTTGATAATCCCAGAGTAGAGATCTGAATGACAATAAGAAAGACAAAAGATAATGGGGGAAGGGGGTTTAAATAATGGTGGTTGTATTTGTGATAATATAATCTACTTGTTACAGAGATTTAAACATGATTTAGTTTCCAGGTAGACTTGTGTCAGGTGTGCCCTTATTTGGGCTGCACTAAAACTAGCCAATTAGATTCAATTTATTACATTGAGAAGCTGCTTTCCAGTTTTGTGTGCTGTTAGCAGTAGGCGGTTAGTGGGAGTAATGCCTGAGACTGTAGGCCATTGCCAACTTCCTTCATGCCACAACATCGTCACATGTGGAGGAGCAGGCTACCCATGACAAAAGAACATTGTTCAGTTTGACTGATTCACGAGGACTGGCAAGTTGAATTCAGAAGACACATGGTAAGTACCACTGCAGCGTTTGATAGATCATAGACAACATGGATCCTCTTGAGTTAGAGCTAAAATACACCTGACACTGTGATTTAAAGAATTATCAAGTTTTCAATTATATTATTTGCAGTATCTTACAAAACATTGAGTTAAATGTATTACCAAATACATCGGAAGGAATTACCATCCAAAACCTTACAAAAAACCTTACAATGACTAAAGTAATTACTAGTGGGTTACCATGATCTTCACTTTAGAATGAATTATACATTAAACATTATTCACATTAATTATGAATCTGTATATAGTAGTTCTTAGTAAGCCTCTGGGAGATATGAAAAAATAGTATTATTGAGCAAATAGTGAGCTATCACATATATACAAGCACTACTACTTGCAAATGAAGTAACGTCTCGGTTATGTATGTAACCCTCGTTCCCTGAGGAGGGAACGGAGACGTACGTTAGTGACTAACGAATGGGGGTTTCGCTTAGAAGCCAATCATCTCCGAGAATTCAACAGCGCCCAATGGCAGTGCCAATGCCATGGGCATGCGGAATTTGCATGCGTAATTCCGCCCCACCTCGTGGGTATATAAGGAAGTACGCTGGCAACATCGCATTATGTTACTGCTGCAGGAGCCAAGACTGAACTCCGCGTTCCAGGCAGCACAGCTGACGTGGCAAAGGAAACGTACGTCTCCGTTCCCTCCTCAGGGAACGAGGGTTACATACGTAACCGAGACGTTCCCTTTCGTTCAGTCACTACGACGTACGTTAGTGACTAACGAATGGGGGTTCCAATACAACAACGCCACTCAGCTGTCATCCAGTGCCCTGCGTAAGTGTGAGTACCCTGTCGTAAGACTAGTACGGACGAAGGACACACAGGATTATCACAGGATTACCAAGGTACACTGGGAAGCATATCCCAGTGAGGGAATGCAAGATGCCTACCCGTAGGGAGGGCTTAAGAACACACTTATGACCCGCTAAGGGCTGCATAAGGAAGATCTTCTGGGTACCAGCCGAAGGTGGATTTTTAACCCTAGGGCGGCAGGGACTTGCCAAGGGAAAGACACCTGCTCGCTGAGGAGGCTTACAGTGGAAATACTCGTGTGGGGGTCGCCGGAGGGGAACCATGCACACGGAGCACCTGGCCGGACATGAGGGTCTGGGCTCGAAAGGGCAGACTGAACTGATGTCGGCGTAAGCAGTGCTGGAGGAGCTCAGGGCTCTCGGGGAGCTCACCTGAGGGAAAATATCGCACGTATCCAGTCCTAGGAGTGGAATGGCGAGCAAGCGAAGACACCTGAGCCTGGCCCATTACCGGCCACCCGTAGGGGCGTGTACATAGTTGGACACTGGCTCCACTCGGAGATTGTAGAATCTGGCGAATGTGTTGGGTGTTGCCCAGCCTGAAGCTCTGCAGATGTCTGTTAGCGAGGCGCCATGCGCTAGAGCCCAAGAGGAGGCCACACTCCGAGTGGAGTGTGCCCTCACACCAAGGGGACATGGTCGACCTTGCTGCTGGTAAGCCAAAACAATGGTGTCCACTATCCAGTGAGACAACCTCTGCTTTGAGAGAGCACTTCCCTTCCGCTCTCCACCATAACAGACAAAGAGCTGGTCTGAGGTCCTGAAACATCGCATACTGTCTACATAGGCGCGGAGAGCGCGTACTGGACAGAGCAATGCCAAGGCTGGGTCTGCCTCCTCCAAAGGCAGCGCTTGCAGGTTCACCACCTGATCTCGGAACGGAGTGGTGGGAACCTTGGGTACATATCCGGGCCGGGGTCTCAGGATCACGTGAGAGTTAGCCGGCCCGAACTCAAGGCACGCTTCGTCAACCGAAAATGCTTGCAGGTCCCCGACCCTCTTAAGCGAGGCCAATGCGGTCAGCAGAGCCGTCTTCATAGACAAGAACTTAATCTCAGCCGACCGCAAAGGCTCAAAGGGAGGCCTCTGCAGAGCACTTAAGACTACTGAGAGGTCCCAAGTGGGAACGAGAGGAGAGCGAGGAGGATTCAGTCTCCTCGCCCCCCTCAGGAACCTGATGATCAGGTCGTGCTGACTTACCTTTTTGTCTCCCAGGAGATCGTGGTAGGCAGATATTGCGGCCACATACACTTTAAGGGTGGAAGGAGACAGCCTTCGCTCCACCCCCTCCTGGAGAAACGATAGCACGGACCCGATCGGGCATTTCCAGGGGTCTTCTTGGCGGGAAGAACACCATGTGACGAAGAGGTTCCACTTCAACGCATAGAGACGTCTAGTAGACTCAGCTCTAGCGGAAGTGGTAGCGACCACCGCAGGTGGAAGACTACTCAAACCTGTCCAAAAGGTGCCCCGTCTCTGAGTGAGGAGGTCCGGTCTCAGAGGAATAGGCCAGGGAGGGGCTGTCGCAAGGAGTAGAAGTTCTGAGAACCAGGTCTGGCCGTGCCAATACGGGGTGACCAACATGACCTGCTCCTTGTCCTCCCTGATCTTGCACAGTACCCGTGCAAGGAGGCTCACTGGGGGAAACGCATACTTGCGTAGCCCTGGCAGCCAGCTGTGCGCCAGTGCATCCGTGCCAAGGGTGCCCTTGGTCAGGGAATAATACAGGGAGCAATGGGAAGAGTTCTGGGAGGCAACAGATCTACCTGTGCGTCGCCGAACCGTTCCCATATCAGCTGGACCGTCTGGGGGTGGAGTCTCCACTCTCCGGGGAGAGGCTGAATCCGTGAGAGCTCGTCGGCTGCACAGTTCAGGTCTCCCGGGATGTGGACAGCACGAAGGGACCTCTGGCGCTTCTGACTCCACAAAACGAGATGGCGGGCGAGTTGAGACATACGGCGGGAGCGTAGACCACCCTGGTGGTTGATGTACGCTACTACGGCCGTATTGTCTGTCCTGACTAGTACATGTTGACCCCTCAGCAACGCTCGGAAGCGGTGCAGGGCGAACCGTACTGCCAGTAACTCGAGGGAATTGACATGCAGAAGGCGCTGGGGTCCTGTCCAGGAGCCCGCGGCTGCTTGTCCATTGCACATGGCACCCCAGCCCGTGGATGACGCATCTGTTGATACAACAACATGCCTGGAAACTCGTTCTAAGGACACTCCGGTCCGTAGAAAGCTGAGGTTCGACCACGGGGTGAGAGTCTGTAAGCAGGCCCGAGTCACTTGAACCCGGAGCGTGCCAGACCGTCATGCCCATCTCGGGACTCGATCGCGTAGCCAGTGCTGAAGCGGTCTCATATGAAGCAATCCGAGCGGCGTCACCGCGGCTGCAGATGCCATATGCCCCAGGAGCCTCTGAAATAGTTTCAGTGGAACCGCACTCTTGCCCTCGATTTGACGAAGGGAAGTCAGCAGAGACTGCGCGCGCTCGCTCGAAAGCTGCGCGCACATGGCGACCGAGTCGATATCCATAACGAGAACAGCAGGGTCATTCGGACTACAGACGTACCCGGAGTGGGGCAGCGATGCAGCGTTACCGACCCGGACAAGGGAGGCTGTTGGGCGTCCCGGTGTGGGGGTGCGGTTAACGGCTGCGTCCTGACAGAGGAGACCAGGGAAGGACGCGCGTTCCACTGGGGTCTGCTCTGCCAGGAGGCTGGAGACAGAGAGGGATGCGAGTGGCGGGACCCATGGGTGGCGCGCACTGTCATCACCGGTCTCTGGGTCCTCAGGAACAGGGACATGAGTTCTTCCCAAGCGCTGCTAGCCCGGGGGCCAGCAGCAGAAGGATTTTTCCCCCCGGCCCTCCACCGGGGGAAGGAGAGGCCCTGCTACCATCCCCTGGGAAGAACTGGAACCCATCTCTGAGTTGTCCACCTCCAGCCTGGCGTTTAACCAGGCTGGGGAGCGGACTGGGCGTCATCCTCAACCACCTCCACGGCGCGGCCCAGGTGAAGGCTGCTGCTGGGGCCGGGCGGGAGGAGGGAGGGCGCCCTCGGCGGCGAGCAGACCGAGGCGACTGAGCCGGCGGCAGGGTGCAGCAGCTGGCCGCCGGGGCAGTACGTGTTACAGCCTCAGTCTGCTCTGGAGCGGCCGAGAACCGTTGGGCGCAGTTCTCAGCCGCGCCACTGAAGAGGCCAGCCTGGGATATGGGTGAGTTGAGGAGGCGGGCCCGCTCAACTTCCTCCACATCACCAGGTAAGGCCAGGTGCTCTCCCGGACCACAGCTGTGGACATCGCCCGACCCAGGGAGCGTGTGGCCACCTTCACCGCCCGGGGGCGGGATCAGTTGCGGCACGCAGCTCATTGAAGAGCCCTGGGTCGGCTCCACCCTTGTGCATGTGCAAAGGGGCGGCGGCCTGCCCGTAGCTCTGCAGGACCACGCCACCGAAGTAGACGAGCCCACAGGCTTTGGGAGGGTGCTTAGGACAGCCACACCACGCCACGTCAAGCCCTCTGTGGACACCGTAGTGCGCAACAGAGAGTTCAACAGTGGGGGTGAGGGGGCCCCAGTGTACCCTTAGGCCGCGGCCCCATCAAGGGCAGAGAAGGCGGAGGAGGCCACCAAACGATCGCGGGAAGCACGGGGACTTCCAGGACCGCGTGATCTTCTCATGCACCTCGGGAGCGAAAGGCATTGGGGGCGGGGCCCAACAGCTGTCGGGTGCCGCCCCCAAAAACCAATCGCGCAACCACGAGCACTCGCGACTGGGCGGAGTTCCACACCAGCGCGAGACTCGCGGCTGCCCGAGATAACATGGCTGTCAACCTTAGGTCGGATCAGGCAGCGCTGACACACCCGGAGGCGGAGCACAACCTAATCGTCATCCCCAAAGGACTCCAGCCCACCTTGGGATGCGGCGATCGACATCTCACTGCTATCTGGAGCGTGAACGAAACAAACGAGGCGTCAGAGATGGGCCGCTGTTTCAGTCCACACTCGCGGGTTTAAGCAATGTGCGAGAGGGGGCGTGGCCCGAGGAATGATCGTCGGGGTTCTTAATACCACGGCACCGCACTCAGGTCACCCTGGCCACCAGCCAAAGTACCACCTCTCTCGGAGACGGTAGATTGGGGTGTGGTAGAGGGGACTCTCTCTCCTCACGGAGATCACTGAGTCTCGACCGCGACATCGCGATGGTCACGTTCCCGCAGTGGGAACATGACGCATCCACAAACACTGCCCGAACGTGCTGAAGCCCAAACACATCGAGCAGTGAATGTGCCCATAGACAGCAACGGAGATCGATCGCACCCGGAAGTGCACGGGCGAACCATCTTGAAAAAGACGTGCCACGCGCAAGCTCTTTTTGTGAGAGGAAAGCTCTGCAGAGTGCCGAAGCGCCCAGGGAAACACACACACAGCTGTTGCAGATCACTGCACAGATCAGCAGACAGGCAGCATGAGATCGCTGGAACGCGCCGTCACACCAACACCCTGGAGAACCGCTGGTCTCGAAAACTGAAGAGAAGACTTCAGAATTCAGGCTTGTAGGAGTGAAGAGATGCTCTTGGCTCCAAAGTAGAAACATAATGCGATGTTGCCAGCGTACTTCCTTATATACCCACGAGGTGGGGCGGAGTTACGCATGCAAATTCCGCATGCCCATGGCATTGGCACTGCCATTGGGCGCTGTTGAATTCTCGGAGATGATTGGCTTCTAAGCGAAACCCCCATTCGTTAGTCACTAACGTACGTCGTAGTGACTGAACGAAAGGGAATCAGAGTTTCTTGTTAATAGCAGTTGCTAGAATAATAATGTGTTACTCATTTGTTCCTGTGTAGTTATTCATTAATGACGGAAGAGTATTCTAAAGTGTTACCAACAAATCTAGTAAAGCCGGTTCTTAAAAGAACACTTGCATACATAACCATATGTTTCTTTCATTTTACCAGCATTGTATGTTAGAAAAAAACAGTCTGTAGCCTACAGACGAACAGCATGTCTCTAATAATTGGTGATACTGATTCCTGCACCTCTGTCAGTGGATCGAATGGGTGAGACATATTTATTTACTTAAATTTTGTACATGCATGACCGACCAAATGTTTCAATTCACTTAAAAAAATCAACAACAACTAGGTATTTTCACTAGGGCTGTCAATCGATTATTTATTTTTAAATCTAATTAATTAGGTACTCTGTGATTAATTAATCTAACTTAATCGCATGCATATTTTTTGCTGTGAAAGTATTTTAGATATTTCAATTCAAATTAATCAATGAATAATCAGCATTAGTGACATTCAAGTTCAAAAACTCTTATTATTTTCACTGTTCAAATTTTGGCCATAACAATAAACAATATGACCTAATATGCTGAGGAAATAAATTCAAAAGTGCTTCAGGAAGATCTTGATTCAGTATCATTTCATATGTACTGTACATAACGAAAAATAAGTTCACCTTAGCCCTATTTTAGCAATATTTTAAACGTTTCTTGGGTTAAATTATATGTGCTTGAATTCATTAATATTCACTTGTGTGTCCTTATATAAATATCATTAAAATATTAGGTTTAAGTATATTTGGTATAAGTTATTAACGTTTTAAAATTTCACATTTAAAGAAATCTAGTGTTTGATCATGTCTAAATATTTATTAAAATGCAAAACCTAAAAATAAGTAAGCAGTTATGATCTGCAATACTTTTTTGAGCAACTACATTAGATACATGTATATTTATTAAAGAGCCATACAGGAACCTGGTGGGTAATGGCATTACAAATTAAAATTATTATTTTTCTAGCCACAACATGATTCTAATTTTCCTCTTTGATTTGGATTTCTTTATTGTAACTTTAATTACTACTCTAAATGTAATATAAATAATACAAATATTAGAAGAAAAATATTTTAAGTGGTCATTAATTGACAATAAGTATTGCACAAATAGTTTTATACTAGCAAAAGATCTCCTCAAAATGTTCAATAAATATTATTGAACTAAAATATAGAACATTTATTTAATTGAAAAATAGTTAAGGTGTCTGGTCACATTTGACCATCAATGAGTATGAGTGTGACCAATTAAGGAATACCTCAGTGCTAAATACAAGAAAAACATTAACATTAATGTTAACAATGTTGGATCTCCATCACTCTCCATAATAAAATGATCCTGTAAATATGGTTGACGTAATAATCAATGCACACTATGCTGTACTGTTTACCAAAACTAGTGAAGCAGTTGTCTATCTGCTTAAGCCATTCAAATGTATCGACACAGCGCTAGAAGTATTGAGAGCTCCATGAACCACGTGACCATGAGCTCTGGCTTTTGTTGTGCCTCATTAAAGGGATAGTTCACCCAAAATTGAAAATTCTGTCATCATTTACTCACCCTCAAGTTGTTCCAAACCTGTATGAGTTTCATTGTTCTGCTGAACACAAAAGAAGATATTTTGAAGAATGTTTGTAAACAAGCAGATAGAGCAACCATTGACTGCCATTGTAGGGAAAAAAATACTAATGTAGTCAATCTGCTTGGTTACAAACATTCTTCAAAATGTCTTCTTTTGTGTTCAGCAGAACAAAGAAACTCATACAGGTTTGGGACAACTTGAGGGTGAGTAAATGATGACAGAATTTTCATTTTTAGGTGAACTATTCCTTTAAGTGCGCCAAAACAATATTTATTATTTGAATTTTGTATTAAAACATAAAAAAAAGTAAAAGCTTAGACTTTGTTTAATATCAAAATCAGGTTTGGCAAATGTGTGAGAGTTGGCAACCCTGGCTAAATTTGCGTTTCAGTGTTTGCTCCAATGTGATTTGAAGATGACGTTGACTGCTAGAGTTGGTATCACAGGATGTGCTAGGTCGTACCTCCGGATTAACATTAACTCCTGGATGCTTTGCATTGATGTGGTACTAGTTGACTAACTCAGGTGATATGCAAATTCCTTGCCGCAGACCAACACGATCACATAATGCGTATCAATAGTTTGAGTGTGCAATGTTGTGGAATGTATACAATATATACAAAATGAGTTTTGGCGTGCAGCTTTTCGCGTGCATATGATACGCACTTTATGGCGTGTAGGCTATATGACACGCTCTTGGGTAGGATGGGGGTGGACATCGCAGACGACTATTTTTATCAACACTTCCATCAGGCCGTTTTTTATACGTAAATTTTCCAATCAATGATCCAGGCAGCACGTTCGCATCTCTCTCCTTCATTTTACAGCTCAGGGTCAAAGTCCAATACGGAATGGATTAGTCTGCGTTATTTTTTTTAAATGTTATTTTTTCTCAGATGAATTAATCAAAATTTCCTTATTTTGACAGCCCTAATTTTTACATAATTTAGGGAACTCCTTTCTTGGGAACTTGTGTTGCGTCGAGATTGATGCTGTAGGAATGCACTGCATGATTGTGTCGTGAAGCGCTCTGTGTGTAACTGTCTCTGTCTATTTATTGTTGTTTGTCCACAAGCATAATATATATCTAGACAGGAGTATAATGGCGAGCAAACAGCATTTTGGATCGTGTGTTCCTTCCTGCACTCGCTTCAGTACGAGTGGGGATACACGCCATGTGTTGTTTGTTTTGAAGTGAAGCATGCACAGTCAACTCTAGTAAAAAGGGGCTGACAGTGTTCATTCATAAATTCCCGACTTGTAACATATGCACTATCGAGAGTTTTAGCTCTGCTTATGATTCTCGAGGAATCTCGCGTTTGCCGAGGCAGCACGTATATTACGGGTCAGCAATACAGACGTGGTTGTGCATCTGTACATGGTTTCCCTGATTTCCGGGAGTTTTGGAGAACAGAGTTATGGAAGTGTGGGTTTGGTCTCTGAGGGGGCCCAACTCATAGACTCAGGTCTCTCAACTGAGGTTGTTTAGGCCACGATCACTCTAGAGCTTCCTGTGCAGGAAACAAACCGGTTTCCCCCGTGGTGCTTTGGAGCAGGAGGAGTATGGCAGCTTTGCAACCTTGTATTAGGGGTATCCCTACAAGAGGTGTATGATTTGGTGGGCTGTTCCTTTCCGCACACACTCGTCGGGTTCACAACCTAGTTTTGGGCTTCACCCCTGGGTCCCAGGTGTTTCTGTCTTTGTTCTGCTCGCCTGATTTCACACAAGACAGGCACTGTTGGTATAGACCAGTGGTTTTCAAACCTGTCCTGGAGGCACCCCAGCCCTGCACATTTTGTCTCCCTGGTCAACTAATGAGCTGATGAGATGAATCAGATGTGATAAATGAGGGAGACACAAAATTTGCAGGGCTGGGGTGCCTCCGGGACAGGTTGGAAAGCCACTGGTGTAGACATTCCCACAGCGTCAATCTCGACGCAACGTTGTGTTCCATCTTCAGGGAGCCAAGGTTACAGCCGAGGCGTTTTGTAATCACCATTACAGTGAATATTTGAACCAAATGAAGCACCATTCAGTGTCTGTCCATGGTGCCCAGCTACGACTATGAGCTACGAAATCATGACCATATTCTGCCTGCATTCATTCATTCCAGCATGCGAATTATGCAAGAGTGGAGGCGCGAGCATGGATATGAATCGATGGCACCAGTTGAAGAGATGTTGGCTAGCTATCTCTCGCTGGGGGAGGCATCAGTGTTGAAGGCTCCCACTCTGCCGACCAAACCGCTGAATGTGACGAATGTTTGAATGGCAGAATGTACGCGGCAGAGGGTCTGGCCTGGGCTGCCTTGCACACAATGGCTGTCGCAGAACAGCGTCACACCACATACCTTGCTCTCTGTGCCACCAAGAAAACTGCTGCTGTGATCAAATGATTGATGGTTGCAATGGTGGCCATGAAGAGGCATCTCTGGGTGAACAAGGCAGAATGGTCACCGGCCAATGTTATTGTCGTGTTTTGACTTGTGCTTCAGACACCGGTCATACTAGAGGCATTCCCCTATAGCATCCTAGGACGCAGGGAACTATGGTTACATTTGTGACCAGAGATGTTTTCTACAGTAAAATATACTTGCTATTTGAGCTGTAATGTAACATGGAGCTTGATAACATTAACCTTAAATTTACATAATATAGCATAACGTAATCTTGTGTTTCCTGTTGCAGTTTGATGGAGAGATCAGACTCTTCTGGCCTTAGTGTTTTGTCCATGAAGAGTGACCGATCAATGAAAATACCAATTCAACTGAAAAATGGATCAGCTCTCATGGTAAAAAGGTAATGACGATTTATGCTAAAGGTAGTCAGAACTTCGGTGCTGCAGTAGAAGGCACACTCATAAGGAGGATGGAGTTTCCAATTATTTTCTGATACATTCTTCATCTCAATGATTTGTTGTTAACTTTTTCTAAAACACTACAATTATATTTCACTAAAACCAAAAGTTTCACTGTCAGTCTTCAGCAGGAGAATTCAGAGTCGCCTGCCCCAAGCGCTTTGTCTATGAAGAGCGATCGATCAATGAAAATATCAATTCAACTAAAAAATGGATCAGCTCCCATTGGAAAAAGGTAATGACGATTTATGCTTAAGGTAGTCAGAACTTCGTTGCTGAGGTAGACAGACACATACAATGTCTCTGTAGTTCTCAGACAAACAAATACATTTTAAGAATGCGAAAGCATCAGAGTACTTTACATGGACTTGACAGATGAGAAGATGACAGCTATGTGGTGTGGCTGGATTATTTCAGTTTCTCTTTGTGGCTTGTTGTAAGTTCATGTAAGAGTGAGACCAGCAAAGATCAAGGGCAGAAAAAAAACAAAATGATTAATACAATATAAGATGGTCTCCTCTGAATGCTGGTCATGTCTAAATCCTTTGTAGTAAAGATAAGTGACTAATATCAAACTTTTTTTTTTTTGTCTATAAGGGATTTACACATAAAATCAGGTCAGGACGGTGAGAAGAATGGCAACGTTCCTGGAAGATGCATGGGATATCAGTAGGTTAAATGTATCTAAACTCATTTATAGTGTCTGAATTTGTGCATAGTTGTTGCTACTAACAACATATTTTCAACAGGCATGATTCAGAAACACAAGACGTCAAGATACAAAGGTTAAAATCACACATAAAAAATAATCACCACTACATTTTTGAAGGATTTGCAAAGCAGGGAAACCCAACACTCCTGAATGAGATCTACACTGAGCTCTATATCACAGAGGGTGGAAATGGAGAGATCAGTAATGAACATGAAATTAAAAGGATAGAAAAATCATTGAAGGCTGCAGAAGGAGCAACAATACCAATCAAATGCAATGCCATCTTTAAACCTTTACCTGGACAAGACAAACCCATCAGAACTGTGCTGACAAAGGGAGTCGCTGGCATTGGAAAAACAGTCTCTGTGCAGAAGTTCATCCTGGACTGGGCTGAAGAGAAAGAGAATCAGGACGTCCAGCTCTTATTTTCACTTCCTTTCAGAGAGCTCAATTTGATGAAGGACAAAACACTCAGTCTTTCAGATCTTCTTTGTGTCTTTTCCCCTGAAACAAAAGAAATGGAAATATCCAGTGACAAATATAAAGTGTTGTTCATCTTTGATGGTCTGGACGAGTGTCGTCTGTCTCTGGATTTTCAGAGCGATGTGAGGTTGTGTGATGTAAGTGAATCGGCCTCAGTGGACGTGCTGCTGACGAACCTCATTGTGGGGAATCTGCTTCCCTCAGCTCTCATCTGGATCACCTCCAGACCAGCAGCAGCTGATCTCGTCCCCTCTGAGTGTGTCCATCGAGTGACAGAGGTACAAGGCTTCAATGAGCCACAGAAGGAGGAATACTTCAGGAAGAGAATCAGTGATCAGAGTCTGGCCAATACAATCATCACACACCTAAAGTCATCGAGGAGCCTCTACATCATGTGCCACATCCCAGTGTTCTGCTGGATCTCAGCCACTGTTCTAGAGAAGATGTTGAGTGAAGCAGAGAGTGGGGAGATCCCCAAGACTCTCACTCAAATGTACACACACTTCCTGATGGCACAGATCAGCATCAAAAACACAAAGTATACTGAGAAGGAGGACAAAGAAAAAGAGATGATTTTCAAACTAGGTAAACTGGCATACGAGCAACTGGAAAGAGGCAATGTGATCTTCTATGAGGAAGACCTGAGAGAGTGTGGCATTGATGTGACAGAAGCATCAGTGTACTCAGGATTGTGCACTCAGATCTTCAGAGAGGAGTTTGGCTGGTATCAGGGGAAAGTCTTCTGCTTTGTTCATCTGAGCATTCAGGAACATCTAGCGGCTCTATATGTGCACCTCTCCTTCCACAACAATGGCAAAAACGCGCTTGAAGCACATGAATCAGGAATGCCTGTGACAATGTTCACCTTACACAAGTGTGCAGTTAAAAAATCTTTAGAAATTATGAATGGACATTTTGATCTTTTCCTTCGCTTCCTCATCGGACTTTCACTCGACTCGAATCACAACCTCCTAAAAGGGCTTTTGGTGAAGAGGACAGGAAACACCCTGGAAAGAGAGAAAACCATTGAGTATCTCAAGCAAACTATAAAAACAATCCCTTGCTCAGAAATGACTCTTGTTTTGTTCCACTGTCTGAATGAACTCAATGATCATTCCCTCATTACTGAAATCCAAAGCTACCTAACCTCTGGAAAAATAAACAGCGGTACTCTTTCCCCACATCTCTGGTCAGCTCTGGTGTTCATCTTAATGACATCAAATGAGAAGTTCAATGATTTTGAACTTCGTAAATACGGAAGATCGGATGCGGCTGTGTTCTGGTTGCTTCCTGTGATCAAGTTGTCGAAAAAGATCTGGTGAGAACATTTAGTTGTTAGCTTACATGAAGTCAATGATATGAACAAGCAGATATTTTCCCTTTAGTACAAATAGCATATTACCTTTATTTACATGGTGTAAATCACTATTTTCATGATGCTATTTTGTGCCATTTATACTTGGTGCAAAGGTATATACTATTTTACACAGTAAATAGCATCTACCTTAGTCTAAACAGCTGATGCCATTAATATATTTGTGCTGGCAGGATGCATGACTGTAATATCACAGAAAAAGGCTGTGCGGTGCTTTCTGCTGTTCTTCCATCAATATCTAATCTCAGAGAGCTGGACTTGAGCTACAACAACCTGCAGGATTCTGGAGTGGAAATACTCTGTGTTGGATTGAAAAGATCAGGCTACAGCTTAGAAAAATTAGTGTACGAGTTTTCAGTGATCCAAAACACAGATACATTATGTCTATACAAGCCCTGTTTACGTTTAAAGTTTATAATCAACCATATAAATCCATTGGCAGGAGGAGTCTGGGTTCTGAAGATTGTGACCCTGATCTTAATTTTGTCGTTCTTCCTACTGCTGGACTACAGGACTCAAAGTGTAGATTGGAATCACTCAAGTAGGTTTATTCTCTAAACTCAAGATATTGTACATTCAGGATTACAAGCTTACAAATGATAGATAGCAGCATTAAAGGCACAATTGAAATATCCAAAAACTACATGAACAATGTTATATATTTTGTTGACTTGTGTACTTACATTATATCCCAAATGTTTCCAAGAATGTTTCAATCCAGAGAAATTAGCAATTTTAACCAGTGCGTCGCCTATCAATGACATCATACCCGCGCTACCCTAAATTTCCGGTTTTATTTTGTAGAAACCATGGAAACACCAAAGAAGCTTTGATATATTATGTTTTATTAGACAGGTGAACAACTGTTTGGAGACATTTCTAGACAGAAAAGTAATTAGGCTTTTGTACAGTAATACAGCATTTTCTCCGTCATACAATATGTCTTAAAATTAATTGCATGCCATTTAGCAAGAAATCCATCCGGCATTTATTAATATGATATTCTAATATCGATCTAGCTTACTGCAGTGTGCAACAAGTGTCTCATAGCAGCCGCCGAGCGAACGCACAGAGTAACGTTATAACATAATTTTCAACACACTCATTAACACTCATCTCTTCAGCGGCCTCGTTCAGCTCCCGCAGCACTCAGCCCTGCTCTGCTTCATACTACAGTAACATTAATAATCTCATCCATGAATATGGTTTCTGCCCGAATCCCGTCCACTGGCTGTAGAGGTGAAGACTACATCTCCCATGACTCCACGCTCAATTTCATCATCATCAAGCTACGCCTTTGTTTTGAATAGGCGACCTCTAGCGGCGAAAAGCTACATAGTGTGCCTTTAAATTACACCTTCTCATTAAGAATGATAATGAAGACTGAAATGAGACTTTTTTTTCTATTCTCTCTGTAGTCTGACGAACTGTGGAGTAACAGAAGCAGGCTGTGTTTACCTGAGCTCAGCTCTGAGTTTAAACCCTTCTCATCTGAAAGTGCTGGACCTGAGCTGGAACAACATAGGAGATTCTGGAGTGAAACATCTCTGTGCTGCTCTGGAGAAGGTTCAGTGTGCATTGGAAACACTAAAGTGAGTTACAACAAACTTAAAATTAGTAAGCAGATAAATTAATAAACTTTATCTGAATTATTGATTATTTTAAAAAGTGTTATGCAGTATAAACAGTCAATGCAGAGAAGACCTGCTCTAAATCTCCTTTTGTAGCTTATTGTTTCTACCTTAAATTAATACATTCTTAGCTAACTGTGTGATTTGTATGTGTACATTTCTGAAATAAATTAATTGGACACAGCCACTCTGATTACAAATCCCTCTAAACAAGAGTTTAGCTAAACTTTAGCTAAACTATCAGCTTGAAGCACAAGCATGAGCCCAGCCCTTCCCATCATGAAATAAAGACGACTATTGAATGTTTTGTACATTAATAACCTCACGCATTATGTTCATCATGAAAAACTGCTTTAACGATAAATTGAGTCCCGTGACAAGTATGACTTTATTGGTGTTTTGTTCAACAAACTTTTGCCATTGCAATTCATGAAATCTTTTTTTTTTTTATCTTTACAATAATACCAGCATCATGTAGTGCAAATGTTTAATTGTAATGGACGTATTGCACAGGCTTTCGGAATTGACGAATGGCTCCGTCTGTTTATTTGGCAGTATAAAACTTCAGGTCAGGGTTTTTTTTAACTTACTAGAGGTGCAGAACATCACATGGCAACTTTTCGGGACTGCACCAAGCAAAAAATAAATCGTAATTATTACAAAGAGTACAGGTCTACGTGGATTCATTCTAATGGCTTGTTTTACCCCATGGCATATGGCAGATATGACGTTTTGTGGGCATTCCCAGTAATGCCGACCAAGTCTATTCTCACACTGAATGACGACTTCAACTTTTTTATGTTTAAAACTACATTTTAATTAAATGATATCAATGTGGTCTACTTTTATGATACCCCTGTTTTGAGGTTGGAATTTAAATTACCATTAATTTTGTATGAAAAAAAAAATTAAAATGACAGAAAATTTTGGGTGAACTATTCATTTAAAGTATTATTGTGTATTTTGTACAATTAAGAACTTTTTGACTTGCTTGTTATAGACTTTTAACTTGCAAAATCAACGCAGAAGGCTTTGAATCTCTGGCTTCAACTCTGAGGTCAAACGCTCAGCTGAGAGAGCTGGACCTGGGCAACAACAGACCTGGAGATCAGGGAGTGGAGATGCTGTCTGCTGTTCTCCATGATCCAAACTGCAGACTGAACACACTGAGGTTAAGATATATAGAAATCAGTGTATAGTTTTTGAAAAAGTTGGAAAACAAAACCTATTTTAAAATTAAATTCTTTCTCAGGTTGGACAAATGTGGAATCACAGAGAAAAGTTGCGCTCCTCTGGCTTCAGCTCTCAGTTCAGAGACCTCCAATCTGACACATCTGGATCTGAGTATTAATGATCTACAGGACTCAGGTGTGAAGAAGCTCTGTGTCGGACTGGAGAATACTCACTGTAAACTAGAGAAGCTGGGGTAAAAGATGTGAAACCTAATCAGATTTCCACAAAAACTAAACCATTTATACAATTATTGGTTAACTTTTCCGCTGTCTGAAAATCCATTCTGCTTTCTTCAGGCTGTCCAACTGTAATGTTACACATGAAGGTGTGGCCGCACTGACCGAAGCTCTGAAATCAAATCCATCCCACCTGAAAGAGATCGGTCTGCTTGAGAATGATCTGGAAGAGTCAGACATGAATGTGCTTTCCATGATCCTGGACACAAAAACAAATGTTTAAGATTACTCTTTAAAAAAAGAGTGAGATAGAGAAGAGTAGCATTATTAACTCATGGAAAGGATGTCATTCTTTTTTTACACTAATGCAGAGGTATGTGGATGTTGTAAAATGGATATGCATTTTTATTCTGGATACATAGAGTGCCAACTACAAACAATTTCTTTGAAATTTTATTTTATGAACTAGATACAAAAAGGTCATAAATAAAGCTCATAAGTTAGGTGCACCTAAAGGTGGAAATACAGAAACGGTGAAATTAAGATTCCTCAACATGTTACCAAGCCATTCTTAATTGTACTGCTGTTTTACAATGTTAAATTTACTGCAACATGAATATTATGCTCACTGTGAAAATTAAATACATCTTCTTGCACATGTAAAGGAAAAAAGGAAGAAGACTCGGAAGCTGTACATGGAAACGACTGCTGGCATTTTGTACACCAAGAAGAAAAACAATTAAAAACTATCGTATGTACATATAAAATCCTAGATTATGTACAGTGAAAAAAGTTTCAAAAAAATAGATCTGTGTCTATGAAATTCTTGCAAGGATTCAGCAGTTTTGAACATTTTATCAAATTACATACACAGATTTAATTATTTGCGCATTACCTCTGGTTGTAGATTCAATGGTACTCAAAAGGTAAAGACATGGAAGTAAATTAAATGAAATTGAAAAGGGGGGGGGGGGGGGCAAGACTGAAGGATTGACAAAAAGAAACCAGGAAGAGTCGTCAGATTAAGTCATTTACTTTGCGACTTAAAAAATGCAACGATTGGATACACAGAACATGAGTAACTCAAGACTAAATCTTATCTGGATCTATCTTCTCATTCCCTTTATTTTATTATTCTTTTTTTCAACAAATAAAGCAATATAATTTTCCATTCTGCAATGCCTCTGAAAGCTCCATCTGGCCTTCATAAAACAAACACACACCGGCCAAAAGGTCTGTTGGATTAGTTTACAATGTCTCAAAATCTCCCGAGGCAAAAGATCCGTTTGAATATAATGTTCAAATTTGATCCACAGGGAACGATTCCTTCCTGCTGATGACGAGCGGCCATCCTGAAAAGATCCTGAGAAGAAAAAGCGTCGTAGTCTGTTTGCACTTAGTTTAAATGGTTCTTTCCACTTACACGAGGAGGACACTTCCCAAACTTTCTCCTGTCAAAAAGTACTGCCTCGCTGCCTGGATCAAGAGGGTCAGAAACATCTCATCCGGAGAGACACATTAAGTAATTTTAATTGTCGGCAAAAGGCCAGTTCAAAAATCCTTGAAGACAATCAGAGAAGAAAATGAAGAAATTCCTCGTAAAAGCACAAAGCAGTCCAGAAAAGTGCAGTTTAGCTCCTTCATTCTGATCTTCATACCGTTCATATTCCATTAAAGTGCAAGAGTGAAATATTCCGTCCCTCTTGTAATTCATGCTAACCAACATGATGCATAGTTTTTTTCCCTTAGTCCCAGATCAGACAGGCATCTTTTTATCTTGTCTCCGATGCATTCCAGACAATAAATCCTGCACGCTGCTCAGGATCTTCCTCTGATGTGCACTGCATGAGATTCCCATTTTGGCCAGATCCCTGTAAAAGAGCAGCACAGGGGATTTTTGGTAAGCTAAAGTCATCTTCAAGCTCATCAGGATGTGTAATTAGGTGTGTAATGGGTTGTGATGCTCACTCGTGACTCATGGGTATGACGCTCTCTAAGCTGCAGTATCCTGCTGTGTTGAAGTTCTCTCTGTATTGCTCAAGTCCAATGATTTTCAGCCATTCGTCCACGGAACTCAGAGAGGGGGCGGAGCCTTCAGAGGGGGCGTGGTGAAGCGTGGATGGGTGGGGCCTGAGGACGACAACATTACATAATATATTTTATTCCAGAGTTTTGCTACTCTCATAGAGATAACATTTCTAAAAATGCCCCTTAAAAGAACAGAAAAACCTGATTAAACTTTATTAAGGAACTCAATAAAATATTTTCGGGTTAAGAAACGTACACTACTGTTTATAAGTTTGGGGTCGGTAAGATTTTTCAACGTTTTTGAGTCTTTTATGCTCACCAAGGCTGCATTTGTTTGATTAAAATTTTTGAAATATTATTACATTTTTAAAGAACTGATTTCTATGTCAATATATTTTAAAATGTAATTTATTACTGTGATCAAAGCTGGATTTTCAGCATCATTACTCCAGTCTTCAGTGTCACATGATCCTTCAGATCCTTCTAATATGAAACATTTATGATTATTATCAATGTTGAAAACAGTTGTGCTTTGATTCTTTGATATAGAAAGTAAAAAAAAAAAACGGATTTTATCTTTTGTAACATAAATGTATTTACTGTCAACTTTGATTAATTTAATGCATCCCTTCTGAATAAAAGTATTAATTTCCAAACATTTGTATGCAATGCATGTATTGCAAAAACATGGTCCCATTGTACATGCGGCTAAACGGTTTCTCTTTAAACTGTTGTTCCTGACAGGATTTAACTAGAAGTCAACTAAAATGCATTTTGAAACATTTTGGGACATGTAATTGAGTATTTTGCAGGCCTTAGGGTTAGTGTACAGCAATTATAAGCGGTTTCCTGTCAAAATGAAATATATGTCCCCAGAACAACAGATAAACCTAATAAATGTTCATAAGGGATTTTTTCTTTTAATACACTGCCCGGCCCCAAAAAAGTCGCTTGGATTTAAATAGGAAATGCTTAAGAGTCTATGATTGGATCATTATTGCAGTGATTATTATGTTTCTAGCATGTTATATGTTCGGCAACAGTTTTTCTAACCCTAGTTGATGGAGTGTGTAGCTTTTCATTTCTTAAACAACCATGCAGGAAGACTCATCATGGCCATATTCCAGGATGACAAGATTCATCAGCTCAGACTGTGAAAAAATGGTTGGGAGTGGGAGCATGAAGAATCATTTTCACCTCTTGAGTCGAGACCTTAAATTCATGGAAGTCTTAGGGATATGCTGGAGGAGACTTTACAGAGTGCAGGACATTGTCAATACAATGACATATGGCATTGTCAATACAAGATCTTGACCAAAAATGTATGCACCTTATGATGGAAATAACATCACAACATTTATCTCCATCAAGAGGTGCATCAATTTTTGGTCAAGATCTTGTATTTACAATGCAATGCAACCATTCTTACACAATTTGAGGCTGATGAATCTTGACTGTCATCCTGGAATATGGCCATGATGTGGTTGTTTAAGAAATGAAAAGCTACACACTCCATCAGTTAGGGTTTGAAGAACTGTTGCCAAACATATAACATGCTAGAAACATAATTATCACTGCAATAAGGATCCAATCATGGACTCTTAAGCATTTGCATATTTAAAGGTGCTGTATGTCGGAATGACAGCTAGTGGTTGAAATGGGTAAGCAGTCCAAATTAAAAATATAGTTTGCCCTACTCCCTCCTTCTCAGACTCAACGCTTATGTAGGATGCCAGTTTAAGGACACGCAACAGGAACAAGAACAACTGACAATGGAAGGCGAGGAGTCTTGCACACTGTAAGTTGATGAGTTGATTTATCCTTGTTTTAATATGCTCTCATTCATAGAGATTTTAGATGGATTCCGAGGCTTTTTAGATCGGGTAGAATCTGCGATCTCTGACCCAGTTTTGCTGGCTTCCATGGCAGAAATACACTGTGTTTTCTGCCAACTGGCAACCTGGGGGGTTGGAATACTATTGAGTAAACTGGCAATGTGCGGTATCGCACAGACCAAAATAAAACAGATATTCCGACACGGAGCGCACATTTCAAAGTAAAATAACTGGCTGTAGCATGTGAGTATGTGAACTCAGCATGTTTCCTAAATATCTGCATATGATGGTATTTGTATGCTTTAGTACAGTAAAACTTACATACAGCACCTTTAAATCCAAACAGCCATTTTATTTCGGCCAGGCAGTGTTAAGCACCTACAAAATGCCATATTTTAGGGATTTTACCAAAATATACCCAAAGTAGCAAAAGTCTCTACAAGAATAAAGAAGGCTGTGAGAGTATCTATAAGTGTTGATGTGCACCTGCTGGCGTCTCCTGCCGTCCTCTTGAGCGTGGCAGGATTGCGTATGAGTTTGTCCAGCATGTTGACTATCTGGCTGAATTTGGGCCTGTCTGCACGTTCCCTCATCCAGCACTCCAGCATGAGCTGATGCAGAGCCAGCGGGCACTCCATGGGCGGCGGCAACCGGTAGCCTTCCTCTATTGCCTTTATCACCTAGGAAACAGGGGAGAGGAAATGAGTGGCTGATCTTGCTGAACTACCGCATTCACTTGGTTTGTATAACTTGGCATGGCACACAATAGCACGATAAAGCAAAGTATTAATACTTTGCTAAGCATACCATGGGAACGCCAGTGCTGAAGGCGCGACAAGCTCTCGTAATTAATTAGATTTGTGGTGCAGTGCCACTTACATCCTGGTTGCTCATGTCCCAATATGGTCGTTCGCCATATGACATCACTTCCCACATGACGATGCCGTAACTCCACACATCACTAGCCGAGGTGAACTTCCTGTACATGATGGCTTCTGGAGCTGTCCAGCGGATTGGAATCTTCCCTCCCTGCGATTGACAGGTTCATGTTACTTGTAAAACTAACATCTCATTCTAAACAGAATTAAGGCCCGTTCACACCAAGAATGATAACTATAACAATATTAGCATCCACACCATCCATCTTTAAAGCAGAATGGATTTTGATTTGCTGTCTGTCTTTATTTTTCTTCAGCTTGTAGTAGTTTATTGCCATATCAGCATCACGATATTGTTTCTCTGTGCAATTATCGTTATAGTTGTGGTGTGATCTCAGCTATTCTTTTATATTTAGAACTATTTATAGAACTATATCTTTATCATCATCCTCACAGTTATCATCATTGGTGTGAACGGGCCGTTATGCAACAGTAAATTCCGATCCACAAATTTGAATAAGTGACATTCCCTAATTTGAATGAGTGACATCATTGTTGGTTAATGCATTAGCTAACGTTAACTAATAGGACCTTATTGTAAAGTGTTAGTGTTACCTATAAATCTAACATTGTATATGAATACATGTAAACACTCTTACCCTGGTAGTATACGCTCCTTCTGGTTCATCTTCAAGCACTCTGGACATCCCAAAATCCGAGACTTTGCACACCAGGTTGCTGTTTACTAGGATGTTCCGTGCTGCGAGGTCCCTGTGAACGTAACTCATGTCGGATAGATATTTCATACCGGACGCGATTCCTCTCAGGATGCCCACCAGCTGAATAACGGTGAAGCGGCCGTCATTCTTCTGAAAAAGGAAGGAACACTTCAGACCTGAATAGTGACACCTTGACAATAATCAAAGTTGCTCTAGTTGCGATTGTTCTTGCGAATCATTTAGGATCTATCTATTCTATATCGTCAAAAGTTTTGGGACGCCTGCCTTTACATGCACATGAACTTTAATGACATCCCATTCTTAATCCGTAGGGTTTAATATGGAGTTTGTCCACCCTTTGCAGCTATAACAGCTTAGACTCTTCTGGGAAGGCTTTCCACAAGGTTTAGGAGTGTGTTTGTGGGAATTTTTGACCATTCTTCGAGAAGCGCATTTGTGAGGTCAGGCACTGATGTTGGACGAGAAGGCCTGGCTTGCAGTCTCCACTCTAATTCATCCCAAAGGTGTTCTATCAGGTTCTACCAGTCATGTTCCTCCACACCAAACTCGCTCAATGGACCTTGCTTTGTGCACTGGTGCGCAGTACTCAAACTGTTTCCACAAAGGAACAGCAAAAATGCTGAAGCATTAAGAGTTCCTTTCACTGGAACTAAGGAGCCAAGCCCAACCCCTGAAAAACAACCCCACACCATAATCCCCCCACCACCAAACTGTACACTTGGCACAATGCAGTCAGACAAGTAGCGTTCTCCTGGAAACCACCAAACCCAGACTCGTCCATCAGATTGCCAGACATAGAAGCGTGATTCGTCACTCCAGCTGAGTTGCTGTTGTTCCCGATTGCTTCCACTTTGTTATAATACCACTAACAGTTGACCGTGGAATATTTAGTAGTGAGGAAATTTCACAAATTTACTTTTTGCACTGATGGCAACCTATCACGGTACCACGCTTGAGTTCACTGAGCTCCTGAGAGCGACCCATTCTTTCACAAATGTTTGTAGACACGTCTGCATGCCTAGTGCTTGATTTTATACACCTGTGGCCATGGAAGTGATTGGAACACCTGAATTCAATGATTTGGAGGGGTGTCCCAATACTTTTGGCAATATCGTGTATGTATGCATGTATGTAAACACAATCTTACCCTGAGAAACATGTCCAGTGAGCCGTTCTCCATATACTCAGTGATAATCATAACTGGCTTGCCTGCAATGAAAGAGAGAGACAAACAGAGAACAATTAAACTAAATAAATTCAAGTTTCTATAAAAAAAAAAATACAACAATTCTAGCCTGAACAATCGTGGAGTTTTGTATTATAGCATGTTAATGCCTTCTTAGGATGAATCATTTTGTTGTATTCCTCATTTGTAAGTTGCTTTGAATAAAGGCATCTGCAAATTAAATACATGTAAATCTATCTAACAAGCACTAAACCTTTCCCACTGACAGTATTTGAATGCCAGAGATGCATTGGGCGCTTGCAACACATCGCACAATCGTACAAAACAGTGTCAACCAACCAGATGTGAACACTAGGCACAGAACATGAATATCAGAATCCATACACACTCACAGGCCAGCTGATTGACACTCAGCCAATGCTCCTTTCCTATAGAGGAAGTGTGGTAAATAAAGCTCGACCAGACACATTGTCGGCCATCTTTGTTAGGCTGGCCTTTCTGATGACCTTGAAGCGAGTTTGACTGACAGCTCCTCCAGAGGGCCTGAGGAGCAGGTGACCTCTGACCCCTCCCACTCACTGTCGGAGTTTCCCAGCCCCGCCCCTTTCCACCCACCCTATTAGAATGCTAATGAAGTGTTTACTGACTTTGTCAAGTTTCTTGTGTATGGTTGTGCCAACATGTGTGTATGTTTGACAATGAACTCTGCAAGACGAGGGTTAGAATCTCCATCAAAACATAACTATTTTCCTCATAACTTCAAAAAACAAAAACACAGAAAGTACTAATAACTTGCATTTGAAACAAGAGTACCAGAAGTCATACGTCAAATAATCTCAAAGAAATGCTGTTGAATCATTGATGAGAGATACCGAGAGGCCCAGCGATCCCACACTACCTTATTTACATATTTAGATTCACTTCATACTCATTTACATTATGCAAATGAAGCATTCAACTCTATTAGCTCTGCTATAACACAAAGCAGGAGACTTAAGACGGCTTTATAGTTTCTTGGGGACATTTATGAGCTAAAATTAAATTAAACATTGACAGTGCTGGCTGGTATTCACCGGTTAGAAATGTCTCTCATCAATTTAATTTACTAAGGAATTATAAATCAACGGTTTTGATGTCACCTGCTGCTCAAGACATGAGACAAGAGTCTTTCTTGTACAGCCGAGTGTGGGAAATAAACACATACGTATACGTTATTATATTAATAACATACAAACAGAAACTGTTATATAAAACTATTATTTAAAAATAAATAAACATATTATTGTATATACAAAAATATGTATGTATGGTGATTTTAATCAACAATATACATACAAAAAAATATTTTAATATATTTTTTTGTTTAATATATTACATTTCTTTAAAAATAAATACATAAAAATTAGACTATAAGAACTTCTAAAAAATAACACTTTTTAAAAATAAAAATATTTTAATGGGTATTTTTAAATATTTTCATTTAGACAATTATAATGATATATTTTATTACTACATTTATTTTTAAATATATATATATATATTTCAACCTACAAAAATATTTAATTATTTATTATCACATTCTCTTAGGGATAAACTAATGCTGGTTTACTAAACATGAATTGACAGTTTGAAAAATAAAAAGAGACAAATAAAGTAGAAGGAAAGCCAAGACGAATAAGAAGCCAAATGTGTAGTGTGTGAAGGTTAACTTTCTCTCTCTCTCACACACACACACACACAAACAGCAGTGGCTGTAGGTTAGGGATATAGGGTGACACTCTAACCCCCAAACACATTTAGGTCTGACGACGTGATTAATGAGTCTGCTGTGCTTTTTAGCTCACATTAGCCCTCCAGAGCGGCCCACTCCATCTGGAGACCACAAGGGTGAGTGTGTGTGCATCACACAGCAGTTTTTGTCAGGACACGCTCAGCAAGCAAACACACTGATAAGCTGGACATGCATACATAAACACACACGACCATTAGCACATCAAAAGGAAAACGACATCACCAGCCTGTTTCTTCAAGGGGTTTAAGCCTACTTAATATCCAGACTTTTGACCATGTAGTGTTCAGGATAGGGTTGCACCAGGCAGCCATTCGTAAGTTCTTAAATTGGAACGTAAAGTCCAAACTAGCAACTACTAGCTTTTAACTACTAACCCTGTACTTTCTTCGGTTGGTCTATTTGTTCTTAAAGGGATAGTTTACACAAAAATGAAAAGTATCCCATCATTTGCTCCCCCTTAGGTGTTTATGACTTTCTTCTCTCAGCCAAACACAAATGGCTGTTAACGGAAGCCAGTGATTATAGTTTATAAAGTTATAAATATGGATAAAAGGCCTTTATGAACCCCCTAGAGCCGTGTGAATTACTGGATGTGCTTTTTTGGGCTTCAAAATCGGAGGTACTATTCACTGCTATTATAAAGCTGGAAAGAGCCAGGATATTTTTTTTAATACAACTCTGATTGTGTTTGGCTGAAAGAAGAAAGTCATATACACCTAGGATGACTTGAGGGTGAGTAAATCATGGGATAATTTTCATTTTTGGGTGAACTAATATTATGATATTACAACTGCTCTGTGCAAGCAGGGTTGTCATGTTGGTTTTGTTGACGGAAGTTAGCCTATTTTCAGGCGCTGCGTAATATCATTGCGCCACTGCACTCATGGTACGGCAGCAAAGATCCTTGATTATTATACAGGAATGAGAGATACTTCCTAGCCATATCGGCCTAGAAAATCACAATTTTTCGTTTTCCGTCAGTCTTGGTACACTATGTCAAGGGTTTTCAAACTGGGGTCTGGGGACCCCCAGGGGTCCTCCAGAAGGTCCTAAGGGGTCCCCAGAAAATTTCAGAGAATAAAAAGACAAAGAAAATGGATAAAGTCCACCGAATATTCTGTTTCATTTCTAAAAGTTCTCTCCTTTCTTGCCGTATACAGAGGCTACTTTCCAGAATTGTATGTTTTCTTTGTATCTTTCCCATATATATATGAGTCCCATTTATCTTGCTCACTGGGTTTGTAAGGCAGTTTTCTTAACGCAGTATGTAAGCTGCTTACATATATTTATTGGGAAAGTTGCTTATACAAATAATTTTTTATTGAAAAATTTTCTTCTTCAGGTTTATACATACAAAATGAAGTATAGCCAATTTATTACGTTTGGAAACAATATTTTATATTTATCATGTCACACAATTTAACTAACAGTTTAAATGTTTTTTAATAAAAATAGATGGAATTTAGGATGGGGGTCCCTCATAAAATAAGTATTTGGGGGTCCTTGACATCATAAAGTTTGAAAACCCCTGCATAATGTAACTACAGAAGAGTCAAGTTTTAAATAGGAAAAATATCGAAACTCTTTGGTCATTTTTGAGCAAGATGCTAACGGTATGATCAGATTCAATGATCTATGCTAAGCTATGCTAAAAGTTCTACCGCCAGACCCAGAGATCGGCTGAATGGATTCGAAAACGGTAAAACCCAACTGTTTAACTCTAGGGGAGTTGGAAAATGAGCCTATTTTCAAAAAAAGTGGTGTGTTCCTTTAAGGCAAGTCAAACCTCATGAAAACATTCCAAATTAAAAATGACTGCAGAAGACAAATAAAAGCCCTTGATGTCAACTTTGACTTACATTTGGTGACCACGCCCTCCAGGTGAATGATATTGGGATGTTCAAACTGGCCAATGACACTGGCCTCGCTCAGGAAGTCCAGCCTCTGCTGCTCTGTAAACCCCGCCTTTAGCGTCTTGATGGCCACGCAGATCTCACGCTTCCCAGGAAGTTTCAGACGACCGCTGCACACCTCGCCAAACTCACCTACCGAGACAGGAAGTGTTATTTACAAGCATCTCTCATCAATAGATGCCATGCCGAAGACATACAGTAAAAGGTTAACGTACCGATGCCGATCACCTTCTCGATCTTGATACAGGAGGTATTGATTTCCTTAGCGAACTCCCTGATGGCCTGGTTGGGGTCTTCGTAGGTGAAAGGGTCCACATATATTCTCACCCCTGCCGGCACATTAACAAAGGTTTGAGAATGGAACATTTTCATTTGTTGCTTCAGCTGTGGACTAATGAAAGGTGTCTGCTTACCTGGCTTCAGGTTTTTATCCTCGGCCTGTTTAGTTTTGCTGTATTTGCTCCTCCTGAGATGAAAATATCCACAATTATTCAGCATTTATTATTTTATTTGTCTATCACAGTGTTATTTTAGCATTATTAGATACTATTATAATATTTATTAATATTGCAAATTAGGTTTTATTCTTATATTTTCAGTTTTCATTTTAGTTTTATTTAGTTTTGTTTTTAAATATTTTAATTTAGCTTTAAATTCCGTTTTAGTAAGTTTACAAACTTTTTATCTAACATACATTTTTTATTTATTGCAGCTTTATTTCAGTAAATTTTTTAATAGTTGTAGTTTTAGTTAACAATATCAACACTGGTCTATCGCTATGAAAAAAAAAAAAATCAAATGTTCTGTCACCTTTTGGTGATGATGAAGATAATGATGAGGATGAGGAGGAGAACAACGCCACATCCGGCCACCAGCAGCAGCAACACGGCAGAGCTCATAACGCCTCCTACAACAGGAGCTGCGACTGAGAGAGACACAAACACTGCATTCATATACATTGATAAAAAAGTGCCTAGAAGAACCTAAAAAAACATTTTGTTCTCAGTATGAAAAATTGTTTAAAGGGTTAGTTCACCCAAAAAGGAAAATTAGCCCATGATTTACTCACCCTTAAGTCATCCTAGGTGTATATGACATTCTTCTTTCAGACGAACACAATCAGAGATATATTAAAAATGTTCTGGTTAATCCAAGCTTTATAATGGGAGTGAATTGTTGCTTTGTTTTTGAAGTCCATAAAAGTGCATCTATCCATCATATAACTGCTCCACACGGCTCCGGGGGGGGTCAATAAAGGCCTTCTGAAGGGAAGCGATGCATTTGTGTAAAAAAATATCCATATTTAAACCTTTATAAAGTAAATTATCTAGCTTCCACCAGATCACCTTCTGTATTCATTTTACGGAAAAAGTGTAGTGCCTCTCGCAGTTCAAAACGCTTACGCTACATCTGACGACATTGCAAACCAGTTAAATTTTTTTCCGATCTGGCGGAAGCTAGATATTTCACTTTATAATTTTTGTAATATGGTTATTTTATTTTTCTGCAGAAGCCCTTGATGTCAACTTGGACTTACATTTGGTGACCACGCCCTCCAAGGTAGAGGTCTTCACGGAGCCCCCGAGACCCGTGGAGCCAGGACCCGTACGGGTTCGGGTCTATATTTTAAATGATCAGCCGGGTCCGGGCCGGGTCCTAATCTATTACTTCGGGTCCCGGGTCTGTTTAACATTTGTGTGTAATACCCGAGTCGATCCGGACTCGGAGAACACCTGCCCGTGATCAGAGTCAGTCAGCACTGCTTGTGTGTTTTTTGTAACTTGCAACTTGTAAAATTAGGATAAGAAAAGTGTGAGCTGGGAAATAAGGTTTAAAAAAAAGAAAGAAGAAAAACACAAGCAATCTCTCTCTCGCTCTCAGCCGCTGCAAGCGCACTGTAATAATGGTTACCTTCATGAGTGATGTGCGAAAAAAGCTAAAAAAAAACGAATATAAAGAAGTTAAACCCACGGGCATCTCTTCTGTCTGGGCATCCTTCATGCATATTGTGGACAAACATGAGAAAAAAGTAAGTGCTGTCAAGTGTATTAGCCTACGTGTGACGCACTGTTGAAGTTTGATTTGAACTTATATTTAAATAATATATTTCAAATCAGCAACACAATCTCAGGTGAACTGTCACATAAATGTTTTCTATGACGTTTAAATTGCGTAAAAAAGCCGTTTCATGTTTCTATGGCAACCCGAGCTTCCGCTGTGACTGACTTTAATAATAATATGAATGAACTGTCTTATTTAATCTTAAAAGTTTTGGTGGTCAGGCTCGGCTCACAGAGAGTATAGCAAATAAATAATGCTGACGTCAGCGGCCACCGAACGAGCAATCGTTATTATAGTTCAAAAAGGCAAATAGTCAAAGTCATTATGCGAATTAACTAGAGTCGAAATGCAAATCTGCAAAGATGCATTTGTCATCCGTCACCGTGACATAAAGTGGACTTTTAAAGCTGAAATGATGAGTGAATTAAGCATCCTTGGAATAACAAGAGAGGAATAACATGGATTTAACTTTTTGGCAAGGATGTAACGTTAATGCATCACAATCAAGTAACGTTACAAGGAAGGGAGACGACGGCTAACATTATAACGTTAGGTAAGACAAAAAGTTATATTTTTCGCAATTTGTTTATTGACTTGTTAATATCAGTTTATTGTGGAATATGTGACAATCGGGTCCAGTCGGGTCTGTGTCTTCACGCCGGGTTCGGTTCCAGCTTTTAAATAATAGACGGGTCCAGGTCGGTTCCGAGTACTACATTTTTGGCATTTCTCGGATCTGCATGGGTTTTGAAATAATACACGGGTCTGGGTCGGTTCCCTTTAGCACATTACGGGTCTCTTCGGGTTCGGGTACTAATTTTTGGATCCATGAAGACCTCTACCTCCAGGTGAATGATACTGGGATGGTCAAACTGGCCAATGACACTGGCCTCGCTCGGGAAGTCCAGCTTCTGCTGCTCAGAACAACCCGCCTTCAGCGTCTCGATGGCCATGCAGATATTTTACTTCATAAAGTTTTAAATATGTATATTTTTCTTACACAAACGCACCACTTCGCTTCAGAAGGCCTTTATTAACCCCCCGGAGCCGTGTGGAGGAGTTATATGATGGATAGATACACTTTTATGGAGTTAAAAAACGAAGCAACAATTCATTATAAAGCTTGGAAGAGCCAGGACATTTTTAATTTTTAATCTTTGCCACTACAAACAATTTTTTGAACCATAAAAGGTTCTTAATGGAACATAAAGCCAAAAAAGAACCTAGTGTTGCACAAGACTGCGGTTTATTTAAATGGACACATGTGGTGCGTGTTTCAGAGTGAAACGCAGAACTCAGATCATTTGCACACGCGCAGCTCATGATCCAGTGTTTTTAGTGTCTTGATTCATAGTAAATGCTGCTCTAGATGAACTCATCTCTGCAGTTTGGGTCGTTTATAACATGCATTTATGAACAGAATGTGTGCTAACCCTTTTCCCAAAATTGTAATGAGAAGTGCTTATAAACTGGCTGTTTGCTGCGGTTTTCCAACAAAGTTAAAGCTTGATGGATTAACGTGTTAAAATCAAGAAATTAAGACAGTCATAAAAATTACGGTTGTAATTTTACATTTGCATTTTAATTATATTATTGTTTTCTTAAATGTGTAATTTAACAGTGAAATATCTCAATAGTAATATTTCTTATTTTGTTGAATACTTTATTTAGTAATAATAATAATAAAAATAATATCAAAACTGTAATAATAATAATAATAATTTTTATTTTATTTTATTATACATTGATATATCATTAAAACATTTCAAATTGTGCAGTCCTACAAACAAGCCTTTTTTCTTTCCTTCTTTTTTTTTAAAAGCAGCTTTCTAAAATGCAATTGCAATTTTTACCTAAAAAACTCGCAATTAGACCCCCCTCCCCCGAAAAAAATAATAATCATGCAGCCCATTTTTAAGAGTGTATGTCTTTTTTTGGGTAAGACTTTAGTTAGGGTCCAATTTTCACTATTAACTAGTTGCTTTTTATCATGCATATTACTACTAAGATATTGGCTGTTTATTAGTACTTACAGTATTAAGCACATATTAATGCCTTATTCTGCATGACCTTATTCTACATTCCTTAATCCTACCAATACCTAAACTTACTAATTATTAATAAGCAGTAATTAGGTTTATTAGGTTTAGTAAAAAGTTTATTGAGGCAAGTGTCATTGTTAATAGCTAGTTAATAGTGAGATTTGGATCCTAATCTAAAAGTGTGACCCTTTTTTTAAATGTCAGGCCTAAAATACTCCATATCAGTTCAGTGACCAATGCCAGTGACTAGCAGCTAAACAGATTTTGAATTTATTTCATTTTTTTTATTCACCCACCAGTGTTGGTGCTGAACTCGAAGGGGGCGCTGAACTCTCCGTAGCCCGCGGCGGTGCGAGCGCGCACGTGAAACACGTAGGAGGTCAGCGGGGTCAGATCTTTAATATCAGCATTACGAGACATCGTCTTTACAATGCGATAACTCCTCTCATTCTGATCCTGAGATTTATAAAGAAAGAAAGAGACAGAGAACGGAAGACAAGAGGAAGGTAAGAGGTCAATAGAGAGACGTTTGAGGGCTATTTTAACTCCAATAAAACTTCACTTCCTGTTTATCCCAGGGAACAGGGGACTGCTATACTGTATCTTAAAGGAACAGTGCACACTAAAATTAAAGTTCTGTCATCGTGAGGACTTTAGGATTAACTATTCCTTCTAAATATGGCAACAAAAAAAAAAACGATTTCTCCCATTATTCACCTTCTCGTAGTATTTAACCTCATATTCCAGTATGACACCGTTGGGTTTCTCGGGCTCATCCCAGAACAGAGAGAGCGTGTGGCGGGTGATGTCCTTACTCTCAACAGTCATGACCGTAGAAGGAGCTGAAGAGAGACAGAAGGAGTTAATATATTTATAAAAGGTTTATGTTTACTAAATTGTACTTTTGTCAGGTTTTCCTGAGACATCTGTCTGTCTTTTATCACATCAGAAACAAACAGAGAGAGAAAGGATAAACCCAGAGGACAAGGAGACCTTTTCTTCTTCTAAACTGTGGATTTGGAGTTAAGACCGCTATTGTCTGTTTGGTTTCTTTCCTCCCCCCGAAGCTGTTTTTGTTGAGGGTGAGAAAGTCAAACAAGACAGAATCAGAAACAACAGAGATCTGCGTCGTCTTCTCCGCTTTTCCAAAGACGCATCACACGGAGTCGAAAACACAATAATAAAAGAGAAAAACAGCAAAAGAAAGTGAAAACAGATCTGAGGGATGTGAAGGAAGAAGAAGAAGAAAAAAAAAAACACCATGTATTAGTTTCCTCTACCAAACAGAACGACTCCAGATATCAAAACCACAGAACGCTTGCCACATTTCCACAGAATTCAGATGCTGTCTTTGGCGAAGTCCTACACATCCCCTTCTGTGTATTTTGGCTAATTAAGGGTGTTTGTTAAATCAAGCATGAGTATAAGCATTGCTCATATTTGCCGTTGAACAAACTTCTAACTTTAAGGCCACAATATTTCAGAAAATTTGAAGTTTTGGCTTCACATCCACGTTTCAGGTGACTGAAAAAAATTGCTGCCTGCCATTCTGTTTTTTGACATAAAAACTACCTAGCAACCACCCAGAGCATTCAATCAATCATTTAACATCCACCTACCTAAAACCCAAGAAACCACATAGGCCACCACAACACCCTGGCAACCACTGACAACACCCTAACATCATGGCAGTGAGTTTTACATGGGTAAAACGTAGACTGTAAAAACATATGGACGTAGTGTCCGTGACGTCACCCATAGGGTTTTGAAGAGCAGTTTTGAAGCCTCAAAGTCGGCCGTTGCCATTGTCAGTGCGTCATCACGCGTCCCTCCTGGATAACAGAAAATGGGCAAAGAGGCAGGACGTGGCTGGAGCTGAGGTGATGTGATGACTTACAGACAGCAGACAAACGAAAATCCACCTGTCACTCAAAGTGGCCACGCCCTTAATTATACAGAAATTTAAGGCTTTATATGATGTAAACGAATGAGTCATAAAAAAATTCAGCTCCCTCACAGTTGTCATAAAGGGCAAAATTAGCCGTATAGACCAAAACCACAATTTGTACCAGGCTTTAAACATGTTTATTTCTGCTGTAAAGTTGGGCATTTTAACATGGAGCTCAATGAGATTCTGCTTCCTTCTGGAGCCTGTCTCTAGTGGCCAGTCGATGAATTGCAGTTTAAGTCACTTCCGTATTGGCTTCAAGAGAAATTGGGGGAGGTTGCCGCTTGGGGTAAACTCACACTTTCTTCCTCTTCTTCTTCAAAAAAACTTTATTTAAATCTTTATTAAAGCCAAATTAAATCTTTATTATTATAATTTTTTTAAAGCTTGTTTGTAGGGTTGCACAATTCAACCCAAAATTGTGCGATTAAATATCAATCCGACTATAAAATAATAAAATCATAATAATTTAAAAAATAATTAAATATTGGTTTTGTTAAAATAACTAACTACATAAGAAATATTACTACTGTAATATTTCACTGTAAAATAAAAAAATCTAGTATTTACAATATAATATTAATTTTATTTAGTTTTATTTAAAACTTTATATTAATTTAAAATCTGTAACATTGCAATACTAATATTTAAGTCTTAATTTTTCATTTTCAAACGTTTAAGCTTTTATTTTGGAGGAAATCTGTAGGAAGCCCTTAAAGCTCCTCTTTTGTTGACAACAATCGGTTTATAAGCGCTCTTAAAAGTTTGGGGAGATAATAGGCGGGTGTTACGTTTTCAAATGCAAGTTATAAACGACCCAAATTCAGAGATGAAGTTCATGCGGAGCTGCATTTACTGTGAATCGAGCCGCTCTGACACAGTATCATGAGCTGCTTGTGTGTAAATAAACACAGCTGCGCTTCACTCTGAAACATGCTGTGCATATATTTCATTAAATCGCAGCCTTTGTGATTTGATAATCAAAGTCATATTTCAGTTTTATTTCGATTAGTCGTGTAGCCCTAGGTTTGGGAATTGAAAATCAATTTAAATTCTGTAATCGGATACTTAAGGTCAGGAATTGGATACTTGATATAAAATTACATTTGAATTGCATTTCAATATGGCTTTAAAACATTCAAGTGCAAGAAGACCCTCTCATACTGAATTCATAGTTTTCAGTCACGTGACTGTCGCGAGCCCTGGAGGGCAAAACAGCCATAGAACTGCAGCACAAGCCTGTCAATTTTCCGTCTTAAAAACAAAAATATGTGAACAAGATGCTAGTTTTTGGCACTTGTGATCCATATACAGCACCTGCTGCAGTATTTCAATCACTAAAAACAGCGGGACGTTTTTAAAACGTTTAACGTGAAAAACACTATAGGGGGAGTTGAACCAATAAGGATTAAATTAAGCAAAGTTTAACGCTAATCACGGATTTATTGATCTGTGTTTTATTTTATATCGAGTTGTGTTGCACCACTTAATTTTAAACACAGATTAACTACATAGAAAGACCGTTAGAATTAAAGGGCTGATTGGGATGAACTGACGCCAGACTAAAGAATCCTTATTAGTGCAAACCCACCCTTAAAGTGCCTTAATGTACATAACAGTGATATTAAAAGATGATAAAGCATACTATATACAGGCGAGTAGATGAGCCAATAATATGAACGCAACGCGTTTTCTTTATAATGGTTTTTGATGGGAAAAACACTTCGAGAGAAACCTCGCGTTGCATTCATATTCTGTGTTCATCTGCTTGCCTGTATAAAAAAAAAGTATGCAACAAAGTATAATACTGACTACAAACCTGATAAAAAAATGACTGGCGGGCAATGCAGGAAAGCCTTGTTTTGCCCTTTGTTCCTATGGTGTGACGTCACGTGAAAACTACGAAGTATGCGCGATACGGAGTTCTCTTCTGCGTCTTTTTGCACTTGAACAGACAAATACACAAATATGTCAAAATATCCTTGTGAACACTGTCAACTCTTTACATTCACTTAAGACATAACTGACGTTAAGAAAACATTAAGAAAACGCATAACAGTAGCCCTATATTCGATCCGTGCAGCAGCGTAAAATTCCTGCTACCATTCCGATAATAACGTTAATCAAATAACAAAAGACAAAGAGAAAATTAACTCGCTGTTAATATCTTTTTAAACTATATTTGTAATGTATGTTTTATGTATAAAGCACAGTGTTATTTTACATTTGATTACAGTTTCTGTACCTGAATACTTTAAAACACTGTTTATTTCAGTCGTATCTTTGTTCAGTTGTATTTATTTGTGCGATTACTAATAATTTATATTAGGCTAGTTGTTTTTGCTATGGTATTTTTAAACCATAGTTCCTTGAGTAAGTGTTTTTTAGCCTGTTGATTTTTGTTCATGATATCTAACTTTTTTTAACTTTATTGGAATCAAAATCGATAAGAAGCGATAAGCAGAATCAGAATTAGAATTGTTAAAATTCAAACGATACCCAACCCTATGTAGCCCTAATATCTAGACCAACTGTCTATGAAAATGTACAAAAAGTGCACAGATCTATAATTGGCCTCTCTATAAGCATCCTAAATTCAAGTGCTAAAGCTAGAGTTTCATGCATTAGCGAGTGTGTGACTGTTAAACAATTCGATCCCCCACCAGCTGTAGCAGCAGCTCGACGGCGGTCCTCTTCCATCTCACAGATCCGTCTTCTTCTGCCAGACCCGACAGACTAAACGTGATTTAGGGGCGTCCCTCAGGGGGACTCGGAGACGACCCCCTCCAGCCAAAAACACAGGGGTCACCGCCCCCCTTCAACCACCTAACACACTCATCTCTAACACACATCCATCATGCCGTCTGCTCTGACAGATATGGGCCGTAATGGAGTTGTGGGTGTGTGTGAGTGTCTGGCTGAGATAACGTAAAAGGAAAGATGAGAATCTGCGCTCGTTCATCGTTAACACTCAAGCTGTAAAATTCAGTAAATATGATTTAGGAACATCATACTATACAGTATGTTCATTTGTTAAAGCTTTTAGTGCATGCTGGGATAGTCAGAATTTGCATAATACATAATTGTTTACATAATATTGTTTTATAGAAACACAAAAGCTAAGAAATGCAGTGTATCAGCTGTCGAGCCATATGCGTCTTCATTGCTCAAATACAAATTTCAGTTTTATAAATAATATTTCATTACTGATTACTTTTTTAGTTTTTTACTGTATTTTTTATTGATTTTTCAAGAAAAAGATTTACATTGTTAGGGAAAACAAAAAAAGAAGAAGAAGAAAAACAAAAAAATAGAAGGGGGGTATAAAAAATTTTTGGTGCAAGTATAGGTTCACATATACACTAGTCATTGATTGTTTACATTACAGTTATTATTTACATTACTCAATCCATTTCTTCCAGCATTTTATAAATAGGTCCTTTTGAAGTCTCAAGATGAAAGTTAATTCTTCCATATTGTATATTTCTTTAACAATTTCTATCCATTCTCCAAGTAAGTGGTTGTCCTGCTTATACCGATGTTTTGTAATACTCTTCATCAAAACCATGTTCCAGAAAGGTAGTATTTTTGGGCAACTCCAGAATACATGACCACACATCTTCCAGCATAACTGTGGTGTGGCTAATTGTTTACTTTTAATTTTGGGGGTAAAGAAAAAATGCACTAGATTTTTCCATGCAAACTCTTTCCATCTTTGTGAACAGGTAATTGTATGTTGTGTCTTGCAAGCAATATTCCATTCTTAATTTTGAATTGCTGCCCCTAATTCTCTTTCCCATTTCTGCTTAATATAGCTAGATGTAGGTGTGTTTTATTGTAACGGTTACTTCAAAATAAATGCAAAGACAATTATTTAGCATTTTTAAGGTTTTTATATGCGTATCTGGGCACAAAGTCTCATTATCGCTGCAGTGATGCTGTATCGTTTGTTAGCTAACAGTAATCTATAATGCAAAACAATTGTTTGATTTTACTATTATTAGAGGCGTCTGAATGATTTGAAAAGTGAACATAGGTCTTATCATCATATTGATTAATAAAGCAACGAACAGCATGTTACAGTACATTTTACTATGGTTAAGGAGGTTTTACACAGCTTCCCTTTCCTTGTGATGTTAAAAATCTCTTAATGTGACTTTTTAAAATGTTTTCACTATGACAGCAAGAATAAACTGTGTTTTGGATATACGTATTAAACATTATTTCAGTAGCAGCAACTACGTTAAAGGGTTAGTTCACCCAAAAAAGAAAATTAGCCCATGATTTACTCACCCTCAATTAATCTTAGGTGTATATGACATTCTTCCTCAGACGGATAAAATCAGAGTTATATTAAAAAAGTCCTGACTAATCCAATCATTATAATGCCATTGACCTGATGGGTCGTTTTTGAAGTCCATTTAAGTGCATCTATTCATCATATAACTGCTCCACACGGCTCCGGGGGGTTAATAACTTCTCTAATTTCTCATTCCAAGAAAAATATCCATATTTAAAACTTTTTAGATGAAAATAGCTAACTTCCGGTGGTCAGCAGTGTGCGAGTCGACTTGCGCTAAAAGAGTAACCCCCGATGTTTCTTTTTCTTTTGCTCTATCCTTTGCACTTCTGCATTCGTCAATACGAATGCGTCAAGGGTCAAGGGTAACTCTTTCGCCAGTAAATCAATTAGTACGGCAATCCGCCGGAAGTTAGCTATTTTAGTCTATAAAGTTTTAAATATGGATATTTTTCTTAAACAAATGCATCATTTCACTTAAGAAGCCCTTTATTAACCCCCCGGAGCCGTGTGTAGCAGTTGTATGATGGATAGATGCACTTTTATGGAGTAAAAAAAAAAAAAAACATCAAGTCAATGCCATTATAAAGATTGGAAGAGCCAGGAATTTTTTTTTATCTAACTCTGATTATATTCCTCTGAAAGAAGAATGTCATATACACCTAGAAAGACTTGAGGGGGAGTAAATCATGGGCTAATTTTCATTTTTGGGTGAACTAACCCTTTAAGAATATGTTAATTATTCTAAATATACCCACACGACTGCCCAGTGCACAACTAAGCAGGACACAAGTATTCAGGTCTTCTGTTTTATAGCCAAAGGCACGTCAATGCATGACAAAGCCCCACCCTTTCCCACTACGCCCTACACCCTACACCCTAAACTCCACACTCCGATCCCTCAGGCTGATTTACAGGCTTGGGCTGTCACAGAAAGTTCCGGATCTCCAGCTAACGCTCTATTCCGATGGAAACCCAAGACACCATCAAGAGCACAGACCGCATATCACAAGTCAGCAATTACACACACACACACACACACACACACACACACACACACACACACACACACACACACACACACACACACACACACACACACACACACACACACACAGTGTCATGAATCAAAATAGAGTGTATTTGACGCTCTACATGTGTGCGTGTGTGTGTGTAATGGAGCACAAAGGTCATATAGTAGTTCTCCGTAGGTGATTAGGCGAGTGAAATTGAACCTCGTGAAATGTTTTCTCTGAAGATTAGGCGAGAAATATAGTACACAACTGCGCAAAAGTTTTTAATAATTTTTTAAAACATGTTTTTGAAAGAATTCTCTTCTGGTCACCTAGGCTGCACTTCAAAAATACAGTAAAACAGTAATATTGTGAAATATTATTACAATTTAAAATGTTTTTTTGCTGCTTAATATTTTTGTATACAAAAAGAAACATCAAATTTTAATTTAAAATAGAAATCTTGTTAAAATTATAAACGTCGTTACTATCTATTTACTATTTATTGTACTATTGAGCAGCACAACTGTTTTCAACATTGATAATAATCATAAATGTTTCTTGAGCATCTAATCATATTAGAATGATTTCTGAACGATCATGTGACACTGAAGACTGGAGTAATGATGCTGAAAATTCAGCTTTGATCACAGGAATTAATTACATTTTAAAATATATTACAATAGAAAATGGTTATTTTAAATTGTAATAATATTTCAAATTTTTGTTTAAATAAATGCAGTCTTGGTGAGCAGAAGTGACTTCTTGTACATGTTAAAATATTAATTATTTTGGCCAGTAATGTGTCGCATGCAAACATGAAGCCTTATTAAATTTGAGCATGTTTGGACACACACTTACCAGCTTGGTTGGTGGTGAGTGTGACGGACACGGCCTGCTCCAGGCTGGGGTTGTGTTTGGACACCCCGTTGACGGCCCAGATCTGGAAGGTGTAGTTGGTGTGCGCCTGCAGCTGATGAACAGACACCCGCGTGGAGCGCAGACTCAGGCGCTGTGGAGAGTATCGCACATCGTCGCCGCACAGCGCGCATCTCTGCATGTCTCGCACACACTGCTTACACACCACGTTATAGGTGAGATCCTGACGGCCTCCGGAGGAGAGGGGCGGACTCCATTCCAACAGAACCGACGTCTCGTTGACATTAGATATCAGATTGTGTGGAGCGGATGGAGGACCTGGGATGAACACGGAGAGAAAGAGAGCTTTAGAGTGCACATCCATCACATACAAATAGGCTGCTAATTTAATTTTGCTAGAGATACAATTGGAAAATTGGTTTATTTTTGGCCCTGTTTACACCTGGTATTATGATGCGTTTTGGTTGATCGGATCACAAGTGAATGAGGCTAAATACAGGTGTAAACAGGGTCTAAAATGTTTTGAGCTTGTCCACTTTCGACCACTTCCAGAGGAAGTCGAAAATGCATTTGACCGGATTGCTTTCGTAGTGTAAACGCTCATTTGTTTGAATGTTTGAACAGCCACTCCGCCTACTGACTTAATGCGTAAACATTATGGGAAGCGCGCTAGCCAGACGGGATTTAAACCAAACTAAAGCTTGGTTTAAAGATGAAAAACATAAGCACAATGTTCTCTCACCATTCCTGATTTCTAACACTCACTCACAGCGTTCAGCTCGTCTTCCAGCTGTCAGAGCAAAAACGAAAGCTAGTGCTCTCCGTATGTAGAAAGATTCAGCTTTGATCACAGGAATAAATTACATTTGAGCATATATTGCAATAGAAAACAGTTATTTTAATATGTAATAATTTTTCATAATATTAATAGTTTTACTGTATTTATGATCAAATAAAGCAGCTGTGTTTGCCCACTGTAGGCTACAGATAATGATAACATAACCTTTTGAGTTAAAACTCGTAGATTTTTTTTCTAAACCTTGTGTCCATGACTATGGAAAGTGAATGTGTTTCCGTCAGTATGTCTGTGCCACTTAAATGTTTACATTGTGACTCAACTGGAAACACAGCTGCTCCGGATCGATTGGTTCCTGAAGTGTGTGTTTGTTTCGTCAGATGCGGTGCTGTCTCTGGAGGAGCTCCTCAAATTGGTCCCACGGACATTCGAAAGTAAGTGCGGAATCGGCGATGATAAAGTTTTAGCTCCAGTACAAAGATTAGCATACCCCCCTTCAGACTCTCTGTTCTTTAAGACCGGGTGGACTCAAAACCTTCTTTTCGGTATTTAAAGAAAATGAAAAGCTCGTCTTCACTGGATGATGAAGTGTCCGTGTTTTCTCAGCTGTCAAGGCGAATGTTTTGGAATGTTGGAGCTCTGAAATGTCACCGACATCGCGGCTGATGTGAATGGTTTTGACGCGAACTATTCGCACGCGAAATATTCGCTTTTTTGCTTCGCTTTTCCGTTACGCGTCCGGTGTGAAAAGGCCTTTAGTGAGCAGAAGAGACTTCTTTTCAAACATTACAAATCTTACAGACCCCTAACTTTTAAATGGTCTGTATATGTGCATGTTTGTGTACTTATCCAAGTTTAAAACTTTCAATGAATAGGAGGATGAGAGAAAGAGACAGAATAAGAGAAAAAACAAGAACAGAAGGAAAGGACAAACAGCGTCTGTTATACAAAGAGATAGAGCTGGTCATTAGTATGGAAGAGAGAGAGAGAGAGAGAGAGAGAGAGATGACAGACAGTTGGTAGAGTGAGACTGATTCGGTCTCATTTAAATTCATTTATTTGATGTGAGGAACATCTGCTGCACATAAAAGGATGTAAACAGAAATAATCACATGCCCATGCACAACATACATTAGAATTTTTGCTTTCAATTAGTTATTTCTGTGGATTTTAATTTGTCAGACAATACGTTTCAGCTCCTTTTTCATTTTAAAGGAATTTTGTAATGAATTTAAATGTATTTTTTTTTTTTTATATTAAATGACATTATGCAGCTATAGATTGTTCAAGATGGGACATCTGGCTTTTACAAATATATGTATCTTTTTTATTATTATTAATAAAGATGCTTATTAAAACTGTATTATTTGACCCAATTAAATAAAATATTCAAATTTACAGTAAAATCTTGAAAGAGTCACTCAAATACGCATTTACATGGTACATCATGGTACACCCACTTCAAACTGGTGCGTATGTTTGTGTTTAACTCACGTGTGCAAGGCATGGCAGCCGGATCAGTCTCCGATCTGTAATATCCCTGGTCACAATGACAGGAAGTGGCTCCTTCTTTCATGGAGTAACTGTGCAGTGGACATTTACGACAGCCGCCGTCTGAAGAAAGAGACCTGTAGTAGCCCACCTTACACACTACGAGAGAAGAGAGATACAGGACGACGTTAATTCTGTGTAAATGTGTAACCCAGATAACACAGTATGAATCAGATTATTATGAATCATTATTAAATGATTAAATTATGAAATTATTATATACGTACAGTATATAAGCAGACAAAGATGGAACATGAAAAGCCGCCAGGTTTCCATACACAAAACAATGATGCATTTATGATGGAGAGAGAAGCCAGGAAAGGGAGGTGAAGTCAAGAGAGCGAGAGACAGAGGATGATGAATGAGGAATTCTTGGTGTTTTCCCAGCATGCACCAGTCACCTTTAATTCTCCCATCCATATATCTGAGTAAAACATGTTTTGACATCATAAATAAAGAATGCGTGATGTTTAAATAATCTAGCGTGTCATGTCCTCCTACTCTTCCTGCCTGAAAAACATCACCGTTTTTCATCGTCCTTATCACTCACTTACGTGCAAACACATACGCGCCCATCGCTCTGTGTTTAGACGTCTGTGTACATATGGATGAAAACTGGGAGGATGAAAGATGCCTTAGACTCCAGCACACTACTATAAACTTCTATCCGACTCCAGAGACCAAACAGAAACGATGGAAACATGAGGTCAAGGTTTGGCTGGTTAGCATGACCCTGTTATCTCCTGCTGGCAGATGTGGTAACTACAACATATGATAGCAAAAGCATTTTTTTCCCATCAATAACCATTCAAAAGTAGCCATGAATGGGAATGCAAACAGATCCATTTCATAAATGTCAAATAAATGACTTCCAGCCACCTAGAAGTCATTTATTTTAGGGTACGTTTACAGGACAACGATGTACAAAAATGGAAAAGTTTTTCCATAGCATATTTCATGTACAGACGACAACATTGTCAAAACAATCCCCGTTCACATGAATCTGTTGTCTGGCTATCACCAGACCAAGCTCAATTTAAGATTGAACACTGGTCTGGGGAGTCTGCTCTGTATTTTCTACTGCACAAGAGGTGTGATCAACGGGCATAGTTCAAATGACTCTGTACGCCATAGGATAGTCCTTCAACCAATCAGGCCACAAGAGGCGTGATCAACGGGCAACAATCCATCGCTTCTCTATTCGTCATTGTGTCAAACCCTCCAATAGCGCGCCAGGTGGATAAGCCAGTCTGTGATTGGTTCCCGCAAAAGTGTAACAGAAGCAGCAGAAATTAATGTACAGGTTTCCAGACTGAGCTGCAGGGTGAAATCAAATCGCCCGCAGATCAGGCTGGGTTTACCCAGTCTAATCGATCTGTGAAAACAACTGAATTATTCATGCCAGGTCAGTAGTTGGCAATGTGACTTTGTAAAGAAACACTGCATGCACATGCCGTCACAATTTACACAAATTTGTGTTTTTGTAGTTTTCACAGAGACGAGAATGGTATCATTTTCAAAAACATGCACTTTGAAACCCATTTTCAAAAGTTGTAATTTTCAGGCCTCTACAAAGCCTTTGTTGTGTAAATGTTTTTTATGGTCATGAACTGAGAAATCAAATTTCAGAGCTGAAAACGTCCTAGTTTTTATTGTAACCAAGCCCAGAGAGCAACTCATTGTGGAATGTGCCTATCTATAGGTGAAAGACCGCCTCTGCAGAAGAAAATCAAGGCATACTTCTTCATTGCAACTTTGGCCCCGCCCCCTGCTGTGTTAGTGAGATGACGAGGAGAAAAGAGCTATACAGGATGGACTACAAATAACATCCCCTGCCAAAGGATCCTAATGCTAGGAATGTGGTTATTTATTCTCAACAATGTGAATGTCTCAGTTGAGCATTATTCATTTCTATTCGGTACATTTCACTGTGGATTCTTTGGTAAATCAGTCGCAATTTCGACGCAGGCTTTGTAAACAGACTTTTACGATATGGACTTGACAGTAATGCCACAACATGTAAGTAACCGTGTTAATTCTGATGCTTGATCTGTGACCAGTGATTTCTGATATGTAATGATTCATGTACAGTCAGATGTTCTTTGTCTATGTGTCAGTAAAATCAATCCAGTGACTAAACGCTCAACTTCCCATTGTTTCTCTTAGTAGGATGAAAATAATCTGTTGTTTAAATGGTTATTAAATTATATATAGAAAGGGTTAGCTCACTTTGCAATCGCTGGAGCTGTAAATCAAACAGCACGAGTTTATCAGTGACTGAGTTCTGGACTCGCGCCAAAACTCCCGTAATAATCAAAAAATATCTTATTTACATTTTGTTTGCACTGCAATGGCGCAATATAATGCCATAGGTCTAAATATAATGCTATAATTAACAATCAACATGATTAGTTAACCTTGAGATACTAACATTATAAGTGCATCACAGGGAACATTATAAATCAATAAAACAATGCTGTTCATGACCCCTTTGATAACTTAAGTCATTAATGCAAATGTTTTAGTTTTTTTTGCATTCAACAATATCACGTATAATACAAACACAATGAAAGTAATGTATGCATATTAACCCTGTAAAGCCTAACACACATGTATATATAAGATCAAAAGATTAATCGCGATTAATCGCATCCAAAATAAAAGTTTGTGTTTACATAATATATGCGTGTGTACTCTGTTAATTATTATTTATATATAAATACACACACAAGCATGTATATATTTAAGAAAAAAATATAATTTTTATATATAAAACATTTATATTTATATATATTATAGATTATATAAATGTATATACAGTATATACATGCAAATATTTCTTAAATATATACATGAATGTGTGTGTATTTATATATAAATAATAATTAACAGAGTACACACACATATATTATGTAAACACAAACTTTTATTTTGGATGCGATTAATCGCGATTAATCTTTTGACAGCCCTAAAAAAAATATTAAATCCAGTAAATTATCATCTTAAAATATTCCACTATAAAATGTATTCTTACATTTGCTATATAAAAATCAGATTTCACAGCAAAAAGACACATGTACCATGACCTGAAGGTGGACAAAAATGATACTAAAATGCTTTTTACTTGATGAGAACAATCAGACGACAGTAGAATTGTGTGAAACAGATTCAGCAGCGTTTAGAGAAATTCCTGCATCAAATATAATATCAAATATAATACTTTATAAGATTAAATGTTGCTGGAAACCTTCTAGGAGTAAAGAAAAACTTGACATTATAAAAACAAAACAAAACAAAACTGCCAGGAAAAAATAAACGCCACAAGGATTTCTTAAGGCTCTTAGATGTTCCTCTGCTAATCCTAAAGAAGGGAACAGACCTTCCGACAGATTATCACCATCAATCTCGGCCTCTAATCTCTGTTTAAGATTGATCCAGAGGTGCAGGAGACACCAAAGGAAGAGGAAATCATCTCTCATTCGCTCTTCCCACTGGACTTAATCTTCACTGAACTGAATGAGCTTTTCTGTAGGGAAAAAAACCTTCCCAGACATCCAAACACACACTATACGACACAACCCATCTGAGATAAGGGGACAAAGAAAAGTGTCTTCTGGTTTCCAACACGCATTCCAGCATTCCCTGACATCTGCAGGATGAAGAGCAGCTATATCAGTCACATTTCTGACCCCTCAAATCAACATCTTTCCATTAGTGAGACGCTGAGAGACGGACGAGTCTCGATGAGAGACGGACCGCATCAGTGGGTGGACTGAAAATCCGCAAAAAAAAAAAAAACACCACACACAGAAGACGCTTCAAGATCATCTTGTACTTTTATTAAACAACATCCTGAATGTCTCATCCTTCTCTCTTCTCTTGTTTAATTTCTTTACTCTACTCTAAAACAATGGTTTCTCTGGTCGTTCATGTTAAGAGGATAAATTATGTGTATAAAAATTTTACAATATAAAATCATGGAATTACTGACCCACCCGCATGTCAAACCTGTTTGACTTGTCTTCTATGAAACACTACCGGTCAAAAGTCTCTTATGCTCACCAAGGCTGCATTTGTTTGATCAACAATACAGCCTTATTACAATTTTAAATAACTTTTCTATTTGAATATATATTAAAATGTAATTTATTCCTGTGATCAAAGCTGAATTTTCAGCATCATTACTCCAGTCTTCAGTGTCACAAGATCCTTCAGAAATCATTCTAATATGATGATTTGATACTCACGACACATTTATGATTATAATCAATGTTGAAAACAGTTGTGCTGCTTCATATTGGAGCAGAAACTGTGATGCATTTAAAAGGATTCTTTGATGAATAGAACTTTTTGTGAACAGACCACAATTTAAGTCCATCATAAGTCCAGAATTTTTTTTTTTTCTTGAGTGATATCATGAGATAATTTTTAGGTTTTTAACTATCCCTTTTAAAATGACAGAAGTCAATGGGAAGTCTCAATTTAGATAGCTAGATAAGCGTGTGTGTGTGTGTGTGTGTGTGTGTGTGTGTGTGTGTGTGTGTGTGTGTGTGTTAATGATGGTTTGCAGAGCACTAGGATTTTTTTAGACAAAAACATCAAGATCAGGTTCCTCTCCTGAGGGCATGGAATATCTCTCTAAAACACACACACACACACACGCACACACGCACACACACACGCACACACGCACACACGCACACACGCACACACGCACACACGAAAAAAACCTTAAATTGGCTTCTTGTCTCACGGTCTGGCATCTGTTGTTCTACATGGTTTAGTCACTAATTAACAATTACCTTTGACCCTCCTCCCCCCTCACACACACACACACACACACACACACACACACACACACACACGGACGGGTCCATCAGTCTGATTGATGACAAACATGCGGAGGGCGGGCGGATCACATTGATTGATGACTCACTCGCTCCACATGTTGACCTTGACCCCACCCTGAGGCCTACAACACTAACCGATTCATACAAGCCCGACTTCACCTTAACAAACTCTATTCTCATTACCAGAGGAAGTCGTCCATCTCCTTGTGCCTCCGACGAGCTCTAGTAATAATATTAACCTGAACAAAAGCAAATGTCATTTAACTCTTGAGTAGATATCCACTGGTCCTCATCTGGCATCTTAACTACCCAAGCAGAGAAAAACATCAAAAGAGATCAGCGTAATATCTCAACTGTTGCTCATAGAAAGCAATGAGATTAAATGGAGAGCAAATAAAAACTCTCAGTTTCTCACATGCAGGGTTTCAAAAGAGATTCAGTTTTTGCTTAGATTTAGCAAGATGTCAATTTGAACTCAGATATTTCTCATCAAAATCACCAAATGATCTGAGCTGCTATTCACATTCATTTTATAGCTCTAAATTTTTACTATTTGGTCAAGAATCATCTGAGACAAACTTGGTACTTAAATTAAGCAGGATCTCCACTAAGTTCGCTGAGCTATAAAAGAACAACCTCTGAGCAATTCTGAACGAATCTCTTGAATGAATGATTCAATGACAAATAAAAAAATTTAACATTCTCTTGTCGCCACCAAAGGGTGTTATGATGTAATAGATACAATTCTTTTGCTCCATTTTGATCGCTTCGATAGACAGCAGTGTTTATATCTGAACTATAAACTTTTATCCCAGTTCATCTGTGATAGTATGAATATTTGTGACACAGAAATAAAAGACGTAGATAGCTTTACTGCTTGGTCAGCGAGCAGAGTCAAGATTGCGATCTTTTAACATTGTACAGCTCTGCTATAATAGTATATAAATAACACAAAAATAACAATGTTTTGGAAGGGATTCTGTGCCTGCTCAAAATTCAGGTGTCAAGACCAAGCGGCAACCTCCCTGTTTCTCTTGAAGCCAATACGGAAGTGACTTAAACGGCAATTCATCGACTGGCCACTAGAGACAGGCTCCAGAAGGAGCAGAATCTCATTGAGCCCCATGTTAAAATGCCCAACTTTACAGCAGAAATAAACATGTTTACAGCCTGGTACAAATTGTGGTTTTGGTCTATACGACTAATTTTGCCCTTCATGACAACTGTGAGGGGGTGAATTTTTTTATTTAAAGTTCTTCATAATTAAGGGCGTGGCCCCTTTGAGTGACAGGTGGATTGCCGTTTGTCTGATGTCTGTTAGTCATCGCGTCACCTCAGCTCCAGCCTCTTTGCCCATTTTTGCCCAGTTATCAGGGAGTGACGCGCTGCCAAGATGGCAACGGCTGACTTTGAGGCTTCAAAATCTCTCTTCAGAACCCTATGGGAAGCCTGACTAAATGATGCCTGCTCTGACCCCCTTCAGCTCTTAAAATAAAGGTTATTTATTGGCATTGATGGTTCCATTAAGAACCTTTAACATCCATGGAACCTTTCCATTGTACAAAATGTATTAGAGTAGAACGTTTAAAAAAAAAAAGATTACTAACATGTACTTCACAGTAAGAAAAACGTGGTTCTTTTAAGAGTGCAGTATCAAAAGTAAATAGTTATTAGAATTACTGTGCAAATGCATTTATGCCACCTCTGAGCAGCATTAAACAGCCTGTGTAGACACCTACACTGTAAATTGTTGTTACTTAAAAGTGTTCATGCTGCATTAAAATATCAGGTTTAGTCAACTTGAAGGGTACTATTTTAATGATCTGAGCACATGGTCTGAAGCGCACGGCACAGGTGCACTTAGGGTGTGTCCGAATCTACTTTTGCTTGTTTAACGACGGAAAAAAACGGTCGGCGCGCCAGGCACATGGTCCATAAGGGTTGTACCTATTCTCTTAAAGGTCCCATGGCATGAAATTTTCATTTTATGAGGTTTTTCAACATTAATATGAGTTCCCCTAGCCTGAATATTGTCCCCAAGTGGATAGAAATGTTGATCAGTGTAAAACCGAGTTGTGGCTGTCTTTCTCTGCCTTTGAGAAAATGACAGGCCAGACTAGCCAATCCTGAAGTCTCCTGGTTTGACGTCCAAGCAGGCACGGTTTCCTCCCTTTCCTCCGCCCAGAGAATCTGGCACGCCCATGCAAACGCTCGTCGAGAGATCATTGCATCATTGCTTGTGAACGAGTGAACGCTGGCAGTTTCTCAGTGTTTGGATGTACAAATGAAAACAGAAGTCTTTTTTCAGTTCCTTCTGATCTGTGATCAGTGATTTCTGATGTGTAGCTAATTATTTATTATTCGTGCACACAATGCGGCTTCTCTCTCTCCAGACAGAACGGTGTTTTCGTGTTTTATATCTTGTGAGTCAGTGTTTTTGTACGTCCTCGTCGCGTCTATCGGTTCTAAAATGTGCATACAGTCATGAGTTTCTGCTCAACATCAGCAGAGATAAACCTCACACACGCCGAAGCTCGGCCTTCAACATCCCCGACCCCCAGTACTGCATCTGGCCCACAGCGGAGGCACCAAACGCGGCGTGAGATTAAGCAGAAGGGGGGTAAGCTTGAGCATATCCGGGCTAGCCAGCCTAGCCCCACAATAAACTGGATTACATCCGATTACTGCTGTTGTGTCTTTGTTTGCGCTGTGTACTCAACGCGCGTCACTGACGCTTTTATTTTATTTTAAAAATAATGCTATTATCAACACTTACTTTTAACTCGTTCATCTCGACAGCTGTAATGGTACTTTGCATGTGTTACAAAGTTGGTAGAATAATGATGAAGAGACGGACTCGGTGTGACTGTTTATTCAGAACTCTCAGATACAAACACAATAAACTCGCGCTGACTGACAGCGCTCTCATAACTCTTAGTTACTATAAATAACTTTGTTAGCAATCGCTGAGCTCAGTCTCTGATACATTAGTGATGTCCGGTTCGCGAACGATCTTTCTTTTGAACCAGTTCTTTTTAGTGAACCGAATCAGTTCACCAAATCGGACTGAATCGTTCTAAACGGTTCGCGTCTCCAGTCAGCGCTGATCCATAATTTACTAAAGTTACTAACTTTCTGACATGAATGACAGCCCCTCCGACTAGAAATAGACTAATAACCTAAAGTATATGCTGTAACTAAAACAGTTCAGACATGCTGAGAACTGATGTGAAGTGAACTCAGGTCCATCCGTCTCCCTGGCAGACTCGTGCCTGCTCGTGCCTCGATAAACCACGCCCCCTCCGCTCATATAAAATGCAAAGATGTCAGCCAATCACAACAGTGGGTGTTTTTACTGAAGTCTCACAGCAGACACGCCTCTTGAAGCAGGGCATTCAGCCACAGGGCAAACAGCAGTATAGAAAAAATGCCTTTTATTTCTAAATTATGACATTTTATGATGTAAAAGTCATACTAACAATATAAGTACAGCTCAGGAAACATTATAAAATAATAGAAAAATGCCATGCCATGGGACCTTTAATGAGTCATGGGTGTGTTTTGGGCGTAACGTGCAATAAACCAATCAGAGTCTCATCTGCCATTCCCTTTAAAAGCTAGTTGTGCTCGCGCCATGGTGGATTCACTATTAACATGGTGGCATTGGCGAGCGGAACGACTGAACACTTCTCCAGAGAGGAATCCTTTTATTTTTAATATTTAAAAATGCTTGTGTGCTGCTGTGCACCCCTGTGTGTGTAATAAGCAGAGTGTATGCGTGTTGTGCACCCGCCTATAGGCACATATTACTAACACGCCCTTTAAATAACACAAAAAATACTGCGCTATTGACTTTAGACCAGGTTTTTCTTGGTCAATGGCTCAGTCATTTTCAGTTGCCTTAAAATAGCAATGTGCCAACAATGTGCCCGAACACACCTCGTTTTCAGACCAGCACGCCCAAGGATGAACAGATGGGCACGAATGCATTTTCCATTTAAACAATGTGGCGCTGGAAGTGAAAATGATAACTCTATCGGGGCTGAAACTAGCAAAAAACACTTGCCTGACGTTGCATTGCGCCGGGTGTATGTTAGGGCCCAAAATGTGAAATAGTGCCAACTTGGATATATTCGAGTTGACTAAACTTAAAATGTTGAAGCAGCACAATCACTTACTTTTTTACGTTGAAACCACAACATTGTTTTACAGTGTAAATGCCATTTCAGAAGTGCTTCTGTGCCACCTTTGCAGTGTAAATTTGACATTTGTCACCTGAGCTTGACCTCTCCTCAACAACACTCAACATGAACACATCATTTACTTCATTATTTATTGAATGCTGAACTATTTATTAATATACATTATGAAAGCACAATGCTGTTGGTATTATTGTGTCAAGGTGTATTGTTTTAATAAAACAGATTTGGCAGGTTTTTGAAGGTATTGATGCAAGACTTCCTGAAATGGCCTGAACGTCATGCCCCCTTGAACACGTACACCAACTTCCACCCTTCAGAGAGAGGAATTTCCCAAAATGTACTGCATGTTTATCAGCGGTAGAATCGCGTACACCCTGTAGGGCTGCGGGGGTCTTTAAAATCCGTACGCAATTAATAAAACCACAGGGTTTTAATAGCAACTACCGTGAAAAGAAAAGAATGGCGAGATTAGAGAGAGATGCTTGTCTGGCAAGGTCTGCACATATTGTTAAACATGAGAAGTTGTTGCAGTATTTTCTAATACAGGAAGTTTTGGCTCTGGAGGATATGCAAATGAGCTCAATACGCACAGATTTATTTCATGATAGATTGCATTTGTTGTGACACACACACATACACAGTACAGGTGAATCTATTAATACTCATCATGCACAACCATTTCTGACACTCCTTACCAAAACAAAAGTTTACAGCATGATGGGAATTTTTTTTTGATACCGTGTGTGTATGTGACTTATAGGGTCAGGGTGAAAAAATAAAGGGTGTGTATTTTTAGTTTGTTTATCTAAACCTCTGGAAATGCGGGACGACAGACAGTCTGGAGCTGCAACACCTTCCATTGTGCATGTGTGTATGTGCGTGTTAATGGGAAGTGGGAGAACAGCAGGGAATTTGGTACGTTTCTACTGATTTGTTGGGAAAACAAATACACACACCTACAGTACACACACTTACACGTGAACGTAATGATGCTGTGGCGGTGCAACATGATGACTATGGCAGCAGTGACATGACAAACTCTCTTATTTTGACCTTTAACCTTTCGGAACTTTCTCTTGACCTTTAGGAATGAGGTCAGAGAGACACGTCGTCAGTTCTCTCACTTCTGTGTATTTACTGTGTGGATGTCCTCAAAGATAAAAAAAAGGATATAATAAAGTAATTCAGTAATCTAAGTACATGACAACATACCATAGACTTCTATTGTAGCTATAGAGAAACGGATATTGCATTTTTAGAATTACTGAAACTTTTATTTTTGTATATTTACATGTTATGATGTGTATTGTGTACATTGTGTACTAAGACCGACGGAAATTGAAATGTTGGCGTTATTTTGTCACTTATTGAGCGGTAGGCTAGCTGGAGCCGTTTAGCTCCAGTCTTTGTGCTAAGCTAGGCTAGCGGTGGTGGCGTCAGACCGAGTTATGGCACGCACGGAGATGAGAATTGTCTGTATGGACTTATTTAACTCTGGGGGATACGGTAAATAAGCTAAAGTCCCAAAAAGTCGGCATGTTGCAGTTTATGCAATAATCTGAAAAGAACAACACAAAAAAAAGTTACTAAATATTTGTGTACTATGTATTTTTATGCTTATATTGTATTGCATTGTTACTGTATAGGTAGAAGAACAGCAATGGAGTTCACTAGGTTTTGGAACAGACTTATTAAAAAAACGAATATCTATCGAACGCATACATTTTTTACACCTCTTTACGTCCATCATTCCATCACAAAGACTAAAACTGAGAAAAGACCACCTACACACCTCCTACAGTTTGACGAGCTTAAGATTACAACTCAAAACCTCGCAATCACAGCCCATTGTTACAGGAGCGCGAAGAGAGAAACGGAGAGAGGGAGAAAGAGACAGCGTCTGTCATCACATCAAAGGGATGTTTAAAGGGAACGTGAAGTGAATGATGAGGAAAAGAAATCAAAGACCACCTAAAACCTCTCTTTCTCTAGACATCAGCTTCTTTTCATTCTCTCGTCTTTTCCTGTCTGAGAGGAGGGCGCTGACCTTCCCTGTGTGCTGACAAATCTGTTTTTCTCTGCGATCACCTCCTTTATTCTCGCTGTCTTTCTGTCTTTTGTTGTCCCCCCTTCCTCTTACTGCATGTCTATCTCTCTCTCTGTCTTTTTTAACCCCCTCTTGACAGAAAATAAAAGACAAATTCAAAGGCAGAAGGAAAGTGAGGGAGAGAGAGAAAACAATGCAGAACTTCCAGCAAGATACCAAAACTCAACACTGATGGTTAAAACACTACAACTAGTCTCAACGCCAAACAACATTATCCGAAATTACTAAAGCAGCGACACAGTTTATGCAAAAAACTGCTTTTTTCCCTCCATGAAGCACAAAATGAGAGAACCCCCATTTTTTTTGCATTCAACAATAATGAATGGGGACTCCAAAGTTTCAAGCTTCAGAAAAGGTGGCAAAGTACCGGAAAAGTAATTAATATCATGCACAATATACCAAGTTTGCTGAAGACAACTTCAAACTTTGAATGAGAAACAGCCTAAAATGCTGTCACTATTCACTGCTAGGTTTAAATATGAAAAAATGCACAGCATGTCATGGATTAATATTAGTGCTGTTGATCAATTACTTTTTTCTGTATTTAATCATGATTAAATCACACTTTTTAATCTATTTTTATATTTTATATCCCCAAATTATTATACAAACAACATAAAGACAGTAGCCTATATTTAAAATATTTTTTTATGAAAGAAGGCATCACTGATACCAATATGCGACAGATGTGTCTATGAAAAAAAAAAGTCCTCTCAATTTTAGCCATTATAGCCATTCATAATCAATTTTAACTTGTATTAGGCTTAACGACTTTTTCTAATTTAAGTGAACTTGAAACACTCTTCACATAAACCCATTATAATAAATGTCACATGTGCCCTTAAATATGTCAGGGCTCAATTTTTTTTCTAGTGGCCCAGTCAGACCAGTTCAGAAATGCCTTGTCAAAATGTACAAAAAATTGTTTTTGACCCAAGTAACCTTGTAAACAGTGCTTTAAGATTTGTAGGTAGGTCTAACAGGCAGGATATATACAGAAATTAAATAAAGTTGCCAAACACTTCTTCTCACAATATAGTCTATATTGCCAAACGTTTTGGGACGCCGGCCTTTAAATGCACATGAACTTTAATGGCATCCCATTCTTAATCTGTAGGGTTTAATATGGAGTTGGCCCACCCTTTGCAGCTATAACAGCGTCAACTCTTCTGGGGAGGCTTTCCTCAAGGTTTAGGAGTGTGTTTATGGAAATTTTGACCATTCTTCTTGGAACAGGAAGGGGTCATCCCCAAACTATTCCCACAAAGTTGGGAGCATGAAATTGTCCAAAATGTCTTGGTATGCTGAAGCATTAAGAGTTCCTTTCACTGGAACTAAGGGGCCAAGCCCAAACCCTGAAAAACAACCCCACACCGTAATCCCTCCTCCACCAAACTTTACACTTGACACAATGCAGTCAGGCAAGTACCGTTCTCCTAGCAAATGCCAAACCCAAACTCGTCCATCAGATTTCCAGACAGAGAAGCGTGATTGGTCACTCCAGAGAACACGTCTCCACTGCTCTAGAGTCCAGTGGCGGCATGCTTTCCCCACCGCATCCGACACTTTGCATTGCACTTGGTGTTGTAAGGCTTGGATGAGTTGCTCGGCCATGGAGACCCATCCCATGAAGCTCTACACACTGTTCTTGAGCTAATCTGAAGGCCACACGAAGTTTGGAGGTCTGTAGCTATTGACTCTGCAGAAAGTTGGCGACTTCTGCGTACTGTGACCCTCAGCATGTGCTGACCATGCTGTGTGATTTTACGTTGCTGTTGTTCCCGATTGCTTACACTTTGTTATAATACCACTAACAGTTGACCGTGGAATATTTAGTAGTGAGGAAATTCCACGAATGGACTTATTGCACAGGTGGCAACCACGCTTGAGTTCACTGAGCTCCTGAGAGCGACCCATTCTTTCACAAATGTTTGTAGAAGCGTCTGCATGCCTAGGTGCTTGATTTTAAACACCTGTGGCCATGGAAATGATTGGAACACCTGAATTCAATGATTTAGAGGGGTGTCCCAATACTTTTGGGAATATCGTTTATATATACACACTTTTAAATATGGGATTTTATGAAAAATGCATGACTTTTGAAGACTTGAAATACACTGTGTCATGTATGAAAAATGTTATGCTTAATTTTTGTCACTTAAATTTAGAAATAAAAAGTTTACTAAATATTTCTCAGCATGAGGGTGAGTAGGTGATGTTAGGGTGCACTTTCTCTTTAAGAGAGCTGAATCAGAGCTGAATTTGACTGAAACGAGAGAGGGAAATCCAGGTCAGCCGAGGCAACACGTCTCCTGTCGTTCCCTTGTAAGACTTCCAGAGAGTCCATTAAGTCTGGTTAATATAAGGGACTGTCAGCGGGCTGCAACATTATATCAATGTTACGGTGGTGCCGTCCCTCTCGCTTCTGTCATGCTCCTTTTAGAGGACCGTTGAGAGAGACAGTCGGAGATAAAGAAGTGAGGGAACAGAACACCATCCAGACCAGAAACCGCTCTCAACACCTCAGTAATGATGTTCGACTCATACACACAGGACTCTTTCTATCAGTTTCCTCTGGTGAGGAACTGGGTTGGGTTGTCCCAAGCTCTTTCAGGCAGAGGTAAACTCTGACCTGTTCCTTTTAGCCTGGTGTGTGGTTAAACCGTTCAGGCATGTCGGAGAAAAAAAAAAAAAAAAAGGAGGACACAAAAAGCTGGAACACGAAACATAGTTCTACACCGACTTTCCCTCAGCTCAAATAAATGACACGAGGAAAAAAAGCACAAGGAAAGTGATGAAGGTGAGAGGGATTGATTCCTTCCGCTCCGGTCCTTTCCTTCATTACCCAGAGGAAATTTTATGGCTAAGAGATTGTTCGTTCATAGCTCAGATTAGATCAAGCAAAAACTTAAGCCATAATAGCCACATGAACTTCATTTATAACACTACTGCAAAACTTTTTTTAAATAAATATAAAAAAAATGTAGGAGTTTTATGTGGTGATTCATAAATTACAATGGGAGTCGGGACAACAGACCCAGCATTTGCAACGTGTAATTTTTTCGGTCCTCTGCGATGGGTCTCATCACATCTGTGACATTGACCAATATGAGCACAGCAGCTCTTCCACACATACAGCTTTCAAACATGCCGACATGAAAGAGAAACAATGGCTTTGGTGCTGCTAGGTGGAATAATGCAATGGAGGAACAGATTGTGGAGCTATGGCAACAATACTCATGACTTTATTATGTTTTCTCGACGAGTGAAAAAAAGATAAATGCTGGCGAACAACAGCGGAGATTCTTCAGCAACCCAGTGAGTACTGGAATTAACTAGGGATGCACAGATATCAACATTTTGGCCAATAGGGCCTACTCTTTATTTTTGAAAGCCGAAAACAGATATATTGGCAGATAAATCTAAATCCAATCAAAAAAATACAAATAAAAATTTTTGAGTGACTGATTACAAAAACAAAAGTCTCACCATTAAAAGCCATGTCCCAAGCACACAACCATAATGTTCTCATTATAATTTTTGTAGTCTATATGACAGACTTGCACTGCACATGTTGCACTTCTGTATTTTCCTTTTTGAAGTGATTTCAATCGTATTTCAAGCAATTCAAAACCATCATGTTGAACAGTGCGTATCTGAAGTTTATCAGCTGAAGGAATAATCCATTATTTATCGGCTTTAGGATATCGGAGAGATTTTCTTATCGGTAACATTAAAAATGAACATATATGGGCCGATACCGATATGGTGGCATCCCTAGAATTAGCATTAGGCTAGTACAACCATTTTTTGTTAACGTTCTTGTTTCCAGAAGTCAGTCGTTAGTTTCACCTTCTCGATGACATCACGCACGTTGTGGTCGGGAAGCAACTTGTAGTCGGACATGTTTCTTGTCCACGACGCAAAAAGAATTTAGGACTCAAAAATCGCATAATCTTACAGGGACGAACATAACATAAAAAAATTGTGTAGTCTGAGCTCTCACGCTGCAAAAAATGCTTTTCTTATTTAGTATTTTTGTCTTGTATCCAGTCTAAATATCTAAAAAAAATTAAATCAAGAAGCATTTACCAAATAAGTAAAATGACATAAGATATTTTTTTATATTTTTTATATATATCTTACCCCATTGGCAGATAATTTAGCTTATTTTAATTTTGATTATTTCCCCCCAGAAAACTAATATCAAAGGACTAATATCTAATATCTTATGTCATTTTACTTATCTATTAAAAGCATCTTGATTTAAGAATTGATATTTGGACTGGAAACAAGTAATTACATTATTTTAAAATGTAAATGTAAATATGTGTGTATGTGTGTGTGTATTATACATACATACATATATATATATGTATGTATTCGGTAGGAGTTCAGTACAGCAGTTTTACAAAATTGCTTTTTGCTTTTACTGAAAACATTGCGTCTCCTTAAAATAATTCAATTATAACTAAAAGTTTCTTAAAGATAATGCTGTAAACTATATAGGGAGCCCTTACTTGCACATTACTATAATATTAAATTATTAACCTAAATTCAGTTGCTATTTATTTTTAGATATAATAATCAACACTCAAATAACACATTGTATGCAAACATGTAAACTTCACATAAGGCAGTTGTTGCATTAACTTCTAAATCTAATTTTAAAATTGTGTTTTTTCTCTAATTCGTTGTTGAAATCATTTAGCCAACACAGTGACTGTCATTTTCACGATGGATTCATTTATACACGCATTAAATAATCAATACATCACTAACAGGTTATGTAGAATATAATGAATATATAGGCCAATATAGTGCATATATTTAGCGAAAGAGTTCGTGGACACGCTGTGGACACTGAATGACTTCTGAGGTAAATGTAATGCAACATGACATTGTTTAAAAGCTGTTTTATTGACGTCTTTCCGCGATTGAAACACTTATTGAGTGATTACACGACATATGATATGTTTCAGTAAGTTGTAATATATCCTTAACATATATTAATTCATGTTTATTCTTTAGGAAGAGATGATCATTTTTAAAATGTGTATTTATTATAAAAAAAATGTATTATATACATTTTAACAACTGGTGCCTTTTTTCAGGAGAAAACTCTCAGAAGCAGGAGATGTTTCAAAAGAAAATCTCAATTAGTTTTGCTCTCCATGGTCTCACTGCCAGGAGAAACTATTGAGATTTTAAAGAGATTGCATTTGCAGGCCAAGCCAACAGTAGTGCAACTGTCCTGGAAGAGACAGAACAAAGAATATATTGCTCTATTTTTCATACAAATGTATATTTTATTTTATAATTCTTTATAGGTGTAATTTAATCCAATTTAAAGATTCTAATTAGCAATCTACTATCACTTCTAAAACTCTGTAATATTTCTTCTGCTTAATCTTACATAAGTATAAATCCCTATTTGTTCTCCCTTGAAAAACATCTCTTTCTAAAAAACAATTGAGACTGTAAAGATGTATCTGTCCTGTGGGTGTTGTTGATCATGCAACAGGCCGCTTTAAATCACACAGAACAAACAGCAGCTTCGTCCCCCATCGGGCCCATATAGAGACCAGGAGCCGAGATCACAGCTCCCGAGTCTCCATGGCATCCTGTGGAACCCCAGCTGTCAAGAGTTTTGATGTCTTAATAAATTTCTCTTCTCCAGCTGTCAGCCAAGCGTCAGAGATGGATGAAAGAGTCAGTGACCTTTGACCTGGCCCAGACCTCTTCTTCAGCTCCCCCCGGTGAACCCCCAAAACTCTCACAGAACCCCGAGACTCTATTGCAACTGCAGATTCCTTTCAGTACAACGTCAGCCCTGAAGAAGCCCAACAATAGAGTCGGCCGCATCCCACAGATAGTCTCACATGCAATGCAACTCTACAGAAGAAACTAGTAAAGTAATGCATTGCTTTTTTCACACTGTACTGTAAATACCGAGGTCACTTCTTCAAAATAATAACATACATTTACTTTTTAAATGTTTTTAGAAACCAACTGTCCTCATGCAGACCTATACAGTGTGAGATGATCTATTGTTAGACATGGCTATATGCTGTGCAAAAGTCTCACGTTTCACATTTGAAGTTTTCGCTTCATTTTCAAGTAAATGAAAGCAGTGATATAATGGTAAAAAAAAAAAAAAAAAAAAAAAAAAAAACTGTCCACAGTGAAACCAAAAAAAAAAAAACTAACATATGCAAGTCAAACAAAGCATTTCCATTTTGAAAAGAGGGTCTCAACAAGCTGATGATGACAAAAAGTAATGCAACTGTGTTACTTTGAAAAGAATTGTATTATAAAAATTATTTAAAAAAAATATATGTATATAAAAAACATGTATATAAGTACCGTCCAAAAATTTACTATTTGTAATGTTTTTGAAATAAATCTCTTATGCTCATCAAGCTCATATGCTCATCAAGCCTGCATTTATTTGATCAAAATTACAGAAAAAATGTAATATTGTAAAATATTAATACAATTTAAAATAATGGTTTTCTATTTTTATATTTTTTAAAAGGACCCACTTTATATTAGGTGGCCTTAAATACAATGTACTAACATTCAAATTAATAATTTGATACAATGCACTAACATTCAAATTAATAATTTGATACAATGCACTTATTGTGTACATACATGTTTTTACATTATACTTACATTTGAAAAATTACCAGCATGTTATTACATCTGTAATTCATTTCTGTAGTTGCATTTATAATTACACAGTTGACACTTCCCTTACACCTAAACCTTAAACTTACCCACCACACCTGTCATTAACTTTACCCATATCCACCTCAATATCAGCAAAAGTGTTTTGCAATACAATATGAACACAGTACATTGTACTTATTTTTTGATGTACATAGTAGTTAAGGCCACCTAATATAAAGTGGGACCCTTTAAAATATTATTTATTTCTGTGATGCAAAGCTGAATTTTCATCAGCCATGACTCAAGTCTTCAGGTGTCACATAATCCTTAAAATCATTACAATTGTGTTTTTTGTAACTCAGTTATTAATTGACGTTGGAAACAGTTGTGCTGCTTAATATTTTTTTGCAACCTGTACTTTTTTCAGGATTCATTGATGAATAAACCGCATTTATTCAAAATATAAATCTTTTCTAACAATATCAATCTTTAATATAATTTTTTTTTAACAATTTAACACTTCCTTGCTGATTAAAAGTATTATTTTCTTTCAAAAAAAGAAAGAAAAAGACTTTTGAATGGTAGTGCATATTGTTACAAAAGATTCAAATACCATCAATACTCATGAAAGCTAATAATCTGAATAACTAATAATCTGCCTGTAGCATCATTTTTCAAAGAAAATTCAACTCATCTTGGACTTGACGCACACTTAAGGAAACCTGAAGCAGCTCCAGATGACTGCACTTGCGGCCTGAGCGAGAACGTAACCTTTGATCTGTGACCTCTCGGGGCAAAGGTCAAGGGTGGCGCCGGCTTTCCCTCATCATCACGATGGAAACCACGCAAAGTGTTTGCAGTGCGTCTTTGCGGCACATCTACAAATAGCAGCACATGTCTAGAAGTCATTACGCACAAGAGAAGTCCGACTTTCCCTTTTCTCTGTCAACACTTCTGTGTGATGTGTATTTATTATTGTCACAGGCTCTTATTTGGCTTGATCTATGGCAGAATGAAATGTCAGTTTTAAAGATAATTACATTTTTTCTCCTCCACAGATCCATTCATCACACTCACGGCCCTCTGCCATTTTTAGATTCTTGATAACATGTCTCAACTCATTCCATCTTTCTGTCACGATCCCTCTCTCTCTCACACACACACATCCACAGTGAGTCACATCCTATTATGTGGCATGAAGTTTCCAAAAATCTGTTAATTACAAAGTCCAGAGCCGAACTAGTATGATTATAATGAACTTAGTTCCGTGAGAACGCTTGGTTGAGGACAGCACTCTTCTCTCTTCTACTCGGCGTTTGTAATCAAGATCTCTTGTTCTCACGTAACAGTCTCATGGGAGGAGCGATCTCAGTCCTCCTTATTACACAACCACAAACACAAACACTGATAAACCAATCAGAAGTGCTATTATTACCAGCTGATGAAAGACACTTGCTTGAGAGAAGGCAAAAGACGGACGGACGGAAGTGGTATTACAATAAATTAAAAATCCAAAGAAATTCATATAACTGCAATGATAGAATAGAAAAGCTTTGAAAATAGTTTAAACGAAACTTTATAGAATGCAACAGTCACCACCCTTTTTCAGCAGCCCTTTCCCATTTTTCCCCAAGTCTTCATTAAAGAGTTATAAGCCAAGTCAACCTGCTCTTAGATGAATTACAACATTACAAACTTTGATTCGAAGCAAAAAAGTATTTTGAAAATCGGACAAAAAGACAAAAGGCTACAATCCCATGAAGCATTCCGAAAGACAATCACATAACAAAAAATATGGATAAATACCAAAATTTTTATTCGAATATGCTGAGTATATATCATTAAAGGAATTTTACGGCTTTCAGTGTTTCCACTGTTATACGGTAGGGGCGATATTACACATCTTCTGGAAGAGTACAGAATCTCCTGATCAAAACACAGCCGAAGAAGAAGCGGAAACAAACGATAGCATATGTAAGCACATGTATAAGTAAAATAACATGATCATAGGGCTGTAACGATTTGACCAAAAATAAAAACCTTGATTAATTGAGCATTTTACCTCGATTACGATTAATGAACGATTATGTTGCTTTTTTTTTGTTTTCATTTTTTGCCCTCGTAAGGTTGAGTAATTTCCTGATAAGGTTTTTACTGTATATATTTTCTACAATTAAAGGTGGAATTTTTTTTTTTCTAATGAAAAAGTGCATTTCTTTGTGATTTTAAAACACTTGAAGGAAACTGTTCACTTTCAGCAGTTATTGTCTATGAGGCAGATTTCTGCTTGTTGTACTTCAGATACAGATACATTAACACAGTAGGCCTACATTACATTTATTTGAATGAATTAATGAGAGAGTGATTGTGTGTGAATTACTCATATCGTCTCTATTCATTATGAAGCTGTGGTTTGTACTTAGCCTACTTCAAAGGTATTCAAATATATGCTATAACGGTTGAGTTTCTAAGCTACTTTAGTGACTTTACTTTAGTCACAGGACAGGTTGACACTGCGTTTCTGCACTGCTCTCTGCGCGCGATCTTCACGTGATGTGCGAGCTTCTGTCTGAGTGTTCGTTTGTCACAATATATCAGGCATTAGTTCAACATAGCTAATACACATCTGATGGTCTAAACTCGCTTTAATGTTCAAACTGGCAGGGCTTAAAACACATACAAATGACAAAGCTTTGTGAGGACGCAGTTGAGGATGCGCGCGCATTGTCAGAGACGCGACACGGCTCGGCTCTCTGTGTCACAGAAAGAAGCTGAGCACTGAACGGATACGTATTATTTTTGAATAGTGCACAATCGCTTTAAATGTTGAAACTGGCACGCCTTTAAACGCATTTACTTGACAAACTTTATGTGCACGAAAGTGAAAGCGATCTGGCTTTGGGGCTTGCGCGCGCCGTCTGTGTGTGTGTGTGTGTTTGTTTGTCGGCGGCAGCGCGTATAGGCTATAAGAACGGTGATTAACTGACCTGTAACTGTGTAAAACATGCAGTTACTATAGTGAGTCTGGGCATCTATAAACACAGATAACTGCTCTTGCATCTCTGTGTGCCTGCAAACTGCACTTGATGTGACTGACGGGGCGGAGTCACGTGAAAACCGAAATAGACGACATGGGAATAATACGCCGGTTAGAGGTTCTGAATGTCGGTTTTGGTTATTTTTCGATTAATCGTACAGCCCTACATGATCATCAACATTAACGAGTGTGTAAATCAAAACTGCCCAATGTTAAAGATTGAAATGTCGACCCAGGACGAGCTACAGGACCGTGAAGCTTTGGGGGTGTTGATGGATTCGATCTACCCCATCTGTGTTTTGATCATTATCTTTGACAAAAACACATTATTCTCCGCTTTTTTGCTCAAAAATGCTGGCGCTGACTGGTAACTTTTTAAAAAAAAACACTGTCAGGGAAAGAGTTAAGTAGTGTGAGAACATAGAGAAACTGACTCTACGTCATGGGAGTGGGCGAGCGCTAAAGAGTTTTTAAAAAGAGATTTACTTGTCGTGATTTTCTGATAGGTGGATATTTCTTTGCAGAATCATGGGTAAAGTAGTTTATCATCCCCAGGAATAATAATGGCTAATGGCTTCAACAAAAGCATATACCATAACTTGATTATTAATCTTATAGCACAGTAGGTCTGTCTTTATAAGTTAGTATTAAAAATGAATGCTACTATGGAGAAAATATGGATTTTTTTTTTCTTGACTGTTGCACTGTAAAGGCTTTATGCCGAACATCACATGAACAGACCGGAAAACTGGTTTCATTGCATCCGCTTGATGGAGAAAGTGTTAACGGCAGCATGAACTGACTGTGATATCTATGGACTTTCATGTAAAAAAAGATAAACTTTTATATGTCAGCCAGCATATCAAATGAACATTGGTTTTACTCATATTTAATAGTCGTATTGAGAAAAACAGCTCTATTTGTAACGTAGCATGTTCAAAAGACCTGTACCGGAAGCAATGTGACCTGTTTTACAGTTTGTTGTCCATAACCCGCATAGGCCAGAGAGAATAACAAAACAATCAACTTCCTGTGGGTGTGGCCAATTCAATTCAAAATTCCAACTAAATTTAAAACCTAAAATTTGCCCTAGTTCTAAAAATAAAAAAAATTGCCCTAGTTAGACTGTAACATTGAAAGTGTCTTACCCTGACATTGCTCATTCCGCTCCTCATATCCAGGGTTACACAGACAATTCCCGATGGGCACCAGCCACTCTCCGTCTGCACCGCAGTACATTTTGGGAACCTCCTGCTCTTCCGAATTATTCACACAGGAGCCGCGCACCTCCACCAGGGATGACGTGTCCGCCCCAGTTACGGTGTCAGGAAACTGCGCTAGGTTCCTCACGGCTAATGGACACTTTTTGTAAAACACACGAACAGAAACCAGTGCGATACAGGCCCCTACATCCTGGAAGGCCAGATAGAAGCCAGTGTGGCTCAGAGCGCCGACATCCCGAACCTCAGTGTTCAGCTTCATGATCCGATCACCAATATCCACCTGCGTGAAGCTCTCGTCCGCCGCCACCGTGTCAATCTTAGCAAAGCGGCTCTCGTGAGCGTACCGCTCGTTATCAGAGTCAGACTCCAGGTAGTAGAGGTTGAACGTCTCTTTGCAGGTGCCGATGACGCCGGGCAGGCTGTTACAGTCACGCAGGGTGAATTTAATCTCGATGTAGATACGCTGGGCCGGGCCACGCTGTATCCAGTGAGTCCTGAGCCAATTGTTCTGACTGGGCTCCATTACATTACACACCTGGTATGTTCTGATGGGGATGTTCTTCTCGTCCATGATGCTCACCTCTTCCCACTGCATGAGACGGCACAAGAACAATGTTAGAAACGAGAAGAAAATTAAGAAAGTCATTTATTTATTAAATCTTCTCAATGTCAAATTGAAATCTTTTAATTGCAAGGTATACTGAACATTGATTTTTTTTTTTTTTCTAACTAAAACATATATGCATATATATTTTTACTTATTCCATGACAACTCTTGGAGTGTTTGGCATGCTAATGGGTCTGACAATCTTGATCTACACAGGTGGAGCTGGAGAAGGTGGAGGGTTTCTGAAAGCATGCTGCAAACTACTACAACAAATGCTGACCAAGTATTTTAAAGTTGAGCAGCGAGCTCATTGGCTACTGATACAGCAGGAACCAATCAACTGTGCCCTATAGAAAATGATGTGATTGAATAAAATGTAATGAGATAAAAAATACAGTCTACCATGAAATAATGACAAAAACACGTCTTTCTACTGAGTTGTCCTTTTCCGTTTCACAAATTTTTTTTTACTGAATCAGAAACAGCGCATCCAGTTTGAAGCCATTCACGAACACATGAGTTAGTTATGCTTTTAATCAATTTACTCACAAAGTCAAAGATAAAATACGAAGCAAATAAATGACAATGAAAATTATTTAATTTCACATGTGAGTTTTTTTTTTTTTTGTCAATTGCACTTTAAAAGGACAGTTCAAACAAAATTGAAATTCAGTCATTATTTACTCACCCTCATGTGGTTCCTAATCCGCAAGACTTTCGTTCATCTTCGGAACACAAATTTTATATTTTTGATGAAATCTGAGAGCTTTCTGTCCCTACACTGACAGTCGACACAACTCAACAACGCTTCAAAAAGTTCAAAAAGAGATCGTAAAACGAATCCATATGAATTGGGCGGTTTAGTCAAATTTTTCTGAAGAGACACGATCACTTTATATGATAAACAGATTGAATTTACGCTTTTATTCACATATAAACATTGATCAGCGAACATAAACAACCGAACCTGAACCAAACTTTATTGATGCGCAAGAACAAACCTCATTGGTTTTTGAAGAAGCTCAAACATGCTGTGTAACACACGATAATGAACCTCATTGGTTCTTGAGGAAGCTCAAATGTTCTGCGTAACATGAGAATGAACCTCATTGGTTCTTGCGGAAACTCAAACGTGAGGCGTAACACAAGAATGAACCTCATTGGTTCTTGCACTTCAACATGCTTGAGCTTCAGTTTACCACAACTGATGTGTGAGTTGATCAATGTTTATATGTGAATAAAAGCCTAAATTCAATCTGTACCTCATGTAAAGCGATCGAGAATCTTTTTTGAACTTTTTGAAGCGTCAAAGTGATAGTCACCTAGCTGTCTACGGAGGGACAGAAAGCTCTCAGATTTAATCAAAAAGATCTTCATTTGTTTTCCGAAAATGAACATAAGTCTTATGGGTTTAACACAACATGAGGATGAGTAAAATATTTTTTTTATTACTATCCCTTTAAATGTATTTTATTACTTTTTTGCTTATTTATTTGATTTTCAATAAATGGAAGAAGGTTATTTTGTCAACCAGCTATGGTACAACTCCTGATGAAACCAATAGATTTTTTCAGTTTCCGGTGACATGAAAACAGAAACGATCCCAACTTGAGCATCCCTATAAAAACTGATGACAAGTGGTTGACAGCTTAAAGTATGGTACTCATCAGACTCCCAAGAAACAGAAAACAACCGACCATTTAACTAAACAAACATGAGGTCATCCAGAGTGAAAACGGGATTGAACCATGTGAAGCTGTAGGGTAAATGTAGATCTAAAACATAACATCTGTTCCCCTCTTACAGGCTTGAGTATAAGTTTGCCTGAACTAACCTCAGAAAATCCCTACTATTCTTCTTCTTCTTCTTCGACTAGCCTCAGATACAATAACAACTCTAGACAGTCATTAATGTTGCACAGCCTAACACTTCTCAGCGTCTGCTAAACCAGAACTACAGCCACTGATTGGACTCATTGAGTTTTCATCATCTAATCAGCAGTAATGACTTTTATTACAGCAAATGAACGCCATCTAAACACATTCTAATACCCAAGAGTCTGACTGGGTATCACATATTAACTTACATTACCGGTTAAAAGCTTGGAATAATTGACATTTTTTAATGTTTCTGAAAGAAGTATCTTATGCTCACCATGGCTGAATTTAATTAATAAATTTTTTTTTAAATGCGGCAATATTGCGAAATATTTTTACAATTTTAAAAAAACTTTTTTCTATTTTTTATATATATTTCAAAATGTAATTTATTCCTGTGATCAAAGCTGAATTTTCAGCATCATTACTCCAGTCATCAGTGTCACATGATCCTTCAGAAAGTCTTCTAATAAGATGATTTAAAAATAAATAAATGAATACCATGAAAAGTTTGGAATAATTAAGATTTAAAATATATATATTAATCCTTTTATTTAATTTTTTTTATTGAAATAAATGTGGCCATGGTGAGCATAAGATACTTCAAAGGGAAAATTATTAATGCACAAACACTACAAAAAAAATCTGAATTATGTGCATTAATAATTTTCCCTCTGAAGTAGGGCTGCATAATTAATCGAATTTGTAAACGTGATTACAATTACGGATGCCACAATTATGTAATCGTTCAATAAAATGTAATTGCAATTACAAAAAAAAAAGTCCACTTATATTATTCTGTTTACTTTATGTGTTTTTTTTTTTCTTTCTACAGGTTATCTTAAGTTTTTTTTAGTATAACATTATAAAACAATGCATATTTTTCCTTTTTTTAATTAAAGAAACCAAACCAATGTATATTTGACTTTTGAGGCTTAATGCTATAGAATAATCTTAATTAATAATCGCAATTACCTTGTGAAATATATTTTAAAATTTAAAAGATTTGCATCATCATTACTCCAGGGTTCAGTGTCACATGATCCTCCAGAAATTCTTCTAATACGATGATTTAAAAAATAAATAAATACCATTAAAAGTTTGGAATAATTCAGATTTTTTGTAATGTGTGTTTTTTTTTTAAAATCATTATATTTACATTTTTATTGAAATAAATGCAGCCATGGTGAGCATACGGTACTTCAAAGGGCAAATTATTAATGCACATACACTACCATCAAAAGTTTGGAAAAATTAAGATTTTTTGTAGTGTATGTGCATTAATAATTTGCCTTTTGAAGTACCATATGCTCACCATGGCTGCATTTATTTCAATAAAAATAAAACATTCAAAAGCAGGAATATTGTGAATTTTTTTTTTTTATTTAAAATAATTACTTTCTATTTTTATACATTTCAAAATACAATTTATTCCTGTGATCAAAGCTAAATTTTCAGCATCATTACTCCAGTCTTCAGTGTCACATGATCCTTCAGAAATCCTTCTAATATGAGGATAAAAAAAAAAAAGTAATTATTCCAAAGTTTTGATGGTAGTGCATTAATAATTTGCCCTTTTATTGATTCAGCACACGATTTTATCCAAATGTGCACATCTCAGTTAATAGGCACAGATCGAATTACAATTTTACCAAGTGATTAGCAACAAAAAAAAAGAAAACATCTGTCAAAAATGTATTGCCTCAAATATGCACTGTGTAGTAAGTAATGTCCACTGAATGCATATGCACAATACCAATGTAATATTTTTCATTTCTGCCTATCATTAGCCAGAGTCCCACAAAGACCCTCCTGACGGCCCTTAATAATCTCCAGGAATTATTCACCATGCGCTAAACCTAATTGAGCGCTTGTGAGATAATAAGACTGACAGCAATCTGGCATCCGTCAGGGACCGTGATTGTCTCCGTTCGGCTCGTCCCTTCATCCGTGTAACTACGGAGGCCCAGAGGAGCAGCGCAGAGATAAGAGCCCGGAGCTGCCGATAGCAGGACGAGAGGAGAATAGGGCTAATTGGCCGTATTAAAGTCTGAATACCCGCCCACCGTCCGTGCCAAAGGCCTGTCCATCACGGGGAAGATCACAGAGGGAGAGGAACTCAGGAGCTCAATGAAACTTGGATCGATGCGAAAGGAAGCCGAGCTGCTCTGCAATGAAAGGGAATTCTGTGTGTTTTATTGAATCGCTGATTTGGTAATTTAGCTGCACCTGATCTGATGATGTTAAACGGCTAATTGGTGATGAGGGGCTCCGAACAGCGCAGAGATCCCAAGAAGCATACATTATCGGACAGAACCCGCTGACCCCCTCGATCTGAAATCTCTCTCACACACACACACACTCAAACAGACCTTTTCTCTGCCTCTGGGTTGCCAAGTCTCTCCCCCCTACCTCTTTTGAGAGAAAAGGGATAGAGTTTCCTAACAAAGGGCATTTCTGTCTCCCTCCACTATTTAGGAAATTTGACGCCCGTCGCTGTAACCTAGCTTTCCAAATTTACATCCGAGAGAAGTGGAGAGGGCTGGGTGATCTCATTCGTATTTGGAGGTATTCATACGTGAGAGGAACAATTTTGGACACTGAAACGGAGAATATCAACATGCTGACAGCTTCAGAAACGTAAACGCATATACATACGATATGTAAAAGTCTATATAAAATCCCTTTGGTTATACTGAAACGGTGACTTAAAGGGATAGTTCACCCAAAAAAGAAAATTCTGTCATTAATTACTGACCCTCATGTCCTTCCGAAAATGCTATTTTTGATGAAATATGAGAACTTTCTAAACCGTTCAATTCGGATCAGTTTTACGATCCCTATATGAACTTTTTGAAGCATCAAAGTGGTAGTAGTGTAGCTGTCAATGGAGGGACAGAAAGCTTTCAGATCTCGTCAAAAAGATCTTCATTTGTGTTCCGAAGATGAACGAAAGTCTTTCGGGTTTGGAACGACAAGAGGAAGAGTAATTAATGACAGAAGTTTCATTCTTTTGGGGGGAACTATCCCTTTAATACTCAAACACAATCCCATAGACTTGGTCGGCGTCGTTTCATAGCTGGGGGCGTGGCGTTGGGGCGGAGTCAGCGCGGGGGAAAAACACAATGTCAATTCCCCACAATGTAAATGGATGGTGTTAACCAAGTTTAGCCGCTGTAGAATCACTTTTGCCGCTCGACAGAGCAAGATATATAGAAAAACTGAACCTTATTGGGTCAGATTGTCCATTCAGTATCTGTGACTGATAAACGACCCAACGGAATCAATGGCCAGAGGTGTCATTTTCTCATCAAAATACTCCGGCCTGCTCCGCCGACCCCCATATAGGTATGACATGCCTACTTCATAAATCACCCAGTCTTTCCATGAAGACCTTAATTCAGTGTTCCTGAATTTAATGGATAAAAAGTATGTATTACATACATTTAACGTTTTAAAATGATCATAAAACGTGTCTTGTGCTATGAAATTGACATGTCAGTGTCACAATATTATTAGAATTACTGACAATAGCAACGTTTTTTTATTTACTTTTTTATAGCAACCGTCTTCATCAAAAGGCCGGGTGATTTATGAAGTAGCCTAGCTATTATGTTGTGTAATATTTGTGGGAGCAGCTGCATTCTGACGAGAAAATGTACAAGTGCTCATCAGCTTGAAGCACAACCCTTCCCATCACGAAATAAAGACTTTTGAATGTTTTGTACATTAATAAATTGAGTCCCGTGACAAGTATGACTTTATTGGCGTTTTGTTCAACAAATTTTTGTCATTGCAATTACTGAAATCTCTTTTTTAATCTTTACAATAACACCGGCATCATGCAGAGCAAATGTTTAATTGTAGTGGACGTATTGCACAGGCTTTCGGAATTGACAAACGGCTCCGTCTGTTTATTTGGCAGTATAAAACTTCAGATGAGGGTTTTTAACTTACTAGAGGTGCAGAACGCCACATGGCAACTTTTGGACTGCACCAAGCAAAAATCAATCGTAATTATTACAAAGACTAAAGATAAAGCGTTTAACGTGCATTCATTCTAATGGCTTGTTTTCCCCCACGGCATATGGCGGATATGACGTTTTGTGGGCGTTCCCAGTAATGCCGACCAAGTCTTTATAGCACTCAGTAATTGATGAGAAACTTTGCCAAAAAAGACAAATTTATTTATAAAAGAACTCCAGATGGGTCTAACAAAAATAGTCATCAGCACTCTTTGAAACTCTACAGAGTATAAAACAAAGATTAAAGCTGCAGTCTGTAACTTTTTGCGCTCTAGCGGTTAATAAACAGAACTGCATGCGTCTTGCGGAAGAACATTGCAGCCGGAGCTACTTCTCTCTGTTTATGTCTATGACGAGTCACGCAGGGACTGTGCTCCTCCACAGCGGCTCCTACCAGACCGGCCTGATATAGTCCCAATATAAACACTTATTATAAGTGTACCATAATGATTCAGGGTAAGACAAAAACACTGTTTGGAAAATGGATTCATGTTATACTTTCTCATTATATAATTTTTGTAAATCTTGAACACACACAAAAAAAGTTACGGACAGCAGCTTTAATTAAGCATGTTTTACCAGAAAATACTCTTTCAGTCTTTCTAATTAAAACGTTCATGTTTAATTCAATGTGTTACTTGTCATTATCTGATAAATTTAGCAGCAATTTCTAAGTGAAAATAGTTTCAAAGTAAATCCTACACTGGTTCAGCGTAATTTAATCATCAAAGCAGAAAATAATTTAACTGTTAGCACATCTGTAAATGTGTTAAATAATTGTGATGGTGTTTAACATCTTTAATTAATCTCATTTAATAATAATACAATGCAAATAACCAATTAATTAAACATCAAATGATTTGTTAACATCTGTACATCCTTTTAAAGGCATCCTTTTTAAATTTAATTTAGACGCTTTCATTACATTGATATTGTATCAGTAAAAATAAAGGTTCCAAAAGGGCGTTTTCACAGTGATGTCATAGAAGAACCATTCTGGGTTCCAAAAGGAACTCTGTTCAGTCAACAGAACCATTTTTTCTCTTAGTGTAAAGAACATTTTATCTTAATATTCTTTTTCCACTCTAAAGAACCTATAGTGCTATGGAAAAGCATGTTGAAGGTTCTTCATGGAACCATTGATGCAATAAAGAAGCTTTATTTTTAAAGGGATAGTTCACCCAAAATGTAATATTTCAAGATATTTTGAAGAACACTGGTCACCATTGACTTCCATTTTTCCTACTATGAAAGTCAATGGCTATCGTCAACTGTCTGGCTACCAACATCCTTCAAAATATCTTACAGAAATTCACACAGCTTTGGAACAGCATGGGTGAGTAAATGATGACAGAATTTTCATTTTTGGGTGAACTATCCCTTTAAGAGTGTTTTTATCTTACATTGATATTGTGTCGTATCTATCTAAACATATGGAAATGTGCTAGGACTATTCGTATGAATACTAAAGAGGTCAGGTTGGAGCGAGAGATGTTTTTTTTTTTACTCACCCCTCCTTCCGTCGGGCTGGCGACCCATGCCAGTTCTCCCTGCACTGATCTGGAATCCAGCAGCGGGACTGGAGGAGAAAAAGACAGAAGACTTGAGAATGAGATGGCCAAAGCGTGTGATTCTTACACATGGTGGAGAAAAGTGCTAGGATGAATTTAGAAGTCATAAATCTCTGATAAATAATGGCAACCACTGCAAACGACTCCAAAAAGTGTGCCAGACAAGTGCACAAGGGTTTGATCTAGTGAGAGAAGACTTGAGTAGGGAAATGGTTCATCATTAAACAATAGTAATTGACAAAGGAACGATCAAATTAAGAGACATTGAAAATTACTAAAAATTATTGTTCAACTAAAAGCACTCCAGACCACACAAGAGACCCTATAATAATTATAAAGCTCTTATTGTGAAGTGTGATATTATATGTAGGACAATGTTTATGTTTCCAGAAATCAAATTATTACTATATTATTCTTGTGACTGCAATACAAAAAAGTGCCAAGATAAAATTAAAGATACATGTCATTATAAATACTAATAAGGGAAAGGATAAACACAATGCTGAACAATTATAGATATAAACATATCTAAAATTTGTGCATATCTCCATGTATGAATAGTATTTTGTTTTTAAGCTGTTAACATGTCAATTGTCCTGCTGCGTGTATAGTAAGCTACATTATATTTCCATACATCACTTGCAACAAACTCCTTAAAAAAATGTAAGTAGGCTTTTCTTAATTTAAGTGGTTTGGTAACTGGCCACATCTCGTTAGTGTTTGGCTTGTATGTGCGCCTGAGTTTGACTTTGCGCCCTAAACTTTTCCTCTTTATCCCAACTCCTCTTACCTTCATTCGCCGGATGATTCCTCGGAGCGGACAGACCTGCACAAATCCCCAGGAAAAGCGAGGTGAGCGCGTAAATAATCCCGGCCCTGAGCGCCATTCGTCCTGTAACTGTCTCTCCGTTATTACTGTTTATTCCTCGTGCTGCTGCTCCGCGCGACTGAATCTGATCTTGAGGCGCACGAGACGCGCACTCAGCGAGCTCTGTTGGAGGGGGCGTGGCATTCTGTAGTGACGTACCCATCAATCAATCAAGAAAGAAGTGGTCATTTAAATTATATCTAAAATAATAATAATAATGTAAAAATGTCATGTATATATGTTATGCTTGTAGGTAAAAAAGAGTTAACAATTGCATAATGTTGGATGCAAATTACGCATTAATTTAATATGTGTATATGTAATATTTTATTTAAGTATAGTTATTATACCAATCTAATATTAATTTTAAAACATTTGTTTTAAATAACCTATTAAAAATATAATAGAAAATATTGCACTGTTTAAAAATATTTAAAAATATTTATCAACTAATAATATAAGGAATAAATAATGTGAATATATTAAATAATAAAAAGATAATGTGAAATATAAAAATAATGCTATTCAAACTATTGCAATATTATTATTATTATGAATAGTAGTAAAGTATTCGAGAATTCAGAAGAGCGGATGCTCAGTCTTGCTCATATGTTTATAATCTGTAAATGTTTATTCTGACTAAACGTAACTGTGACCTAATATTTTTTTAATGCTATTTTCATATTTTTATTCTTAGAATTTGTATTACTATGTTTTTGTTGTGTTTGTATTGTATATGTGCACTGGAAGCTTCAGCACCAAGACAAATTCCTTGTATGTGCAAGCACACTTTCTGATTCTGTTTCTTCGGGTCGATGAATTGTGCACTGATCTTATAGCGCCATCCAGTGTCCATTTTCCGACACGACAACAGGCCTAAGTAAAAACATAATTCCTTTCCCCACGCGCACACCAGCGCCAAATGAACCGTGACGTGGGCTGTTCTTTCATTTCTTTCATTCACTCTCGAGAGGGCGACGTGCCACATTCAAGACACAATAAAAGAAACCCAGCGAGTCAATATTAGACTGTTTGTGCTGAAAAGACACATTCTTATAGGGCATCTGTTTGGACTCAATACAGTATCCTGGGGCCTTACAGCAGGGACCCTCTGCATTTTATCATTCAACTCATTTTCTGTTTCATACTCATCTCAGTGTTAAGTAAAACGTTTGTATTGATTGAATTCCACCTGACACCTGGTTCCTCTCATGCATCCAGACGCTTCCTCAGGGTAATATGCTGTGGGAGATATTTCATCTCCAGCTGACTGAATCCAATAGTTTCCATGAGTGGATCCTGACCTCCATCGAGAGGGTCAGTAGCTGCTCTGTGGGCAGAGAGAGGCGGCGAGGCCCCTGGGGAACCTGTGGGACCTGTAGGTGTGAATGAGGGACAGCTGTAGCTTTATCTATCTTTTCAATCCATTCTGACCAGAGAGAAAGCCATTTTACCTCTCCCACTTTCTGTGGAATAAAGTAATGTTTAATTACCCACCATATTCCTAAAATTAACATCTGCACTGGACAAAATATTTAGCACTGTCTTTTATTCTTAATTTGAACACACACACACACACACACACACACACACACACACACACACAAACTGTTATTCATCCCAAAATATGAAATAAATGTCAAGAAAGCATTAAATTGAACTTTCTCATACATGTCGACCCATTGTTACAACATACATTTTATGTTTCAAAACAAATTATAAGTTTAGGTTTCTTGAAAATAATTACTTCAATTAATGTTTTGCAAGATAGAACAGCAGAATTTTTAGAATTAGAAGATTCTGCATTTGACCTGTTCCAAAAAAAACCATTTACAAATCTGAGAGGGTTTTGACATGTATCATGTATGATTGAGACTTGTTCCCCGTATAATTTTTCCTATATAATGCAACAACTGCTCAGAATGCAGAAGGAACCTTATAATTATACACTGCCATTTTTTATGTCAACAGGTTCCACGTAATTGGGTTATGTTGAATTTAATTAACATTGTTTATTTCAGTAAACTTGAGTTTTTTTTACATAAGGTTAATTCAATGCCATTTAGTTAAATCAGGTTACAATTCTTAATGTTGCCAAAACTATTACGTTTTATTTATTCTAAAATGAATATAAAAAACAAACAAACAAGTGATCCAGTTAAATTGATTCTTTTTATTTAGTGAAATACTATTTTTCCAACATTTACAAAACCTTTTACAAGATCTTATTGGCTAGCCAGAAGATGGTTTTGTTAAATCCATGGCATGCCCTGCATGGCCTGTTGCACAAAGCTGGTTTCAGTTGCTACCCAGGTAAGTTTGAGATTAGTTTGAGCAAACTCTGTTTTTTCGAAGTCAAGAAGGTGGATTGGTTTTTAGCAGTGTTCATCACCATAGGCTAACCTGCTCTGGAGCAGGTTTTATTCTGGTTTAGAGATCGCTAACCTAAACTGGACCAATCAGATCCAAGTAAAGATGCTCATGCAATAAATCCACACCCCCTGTATCTCTCGTTCTAAATTAAAGCAGTTTATAGTGAAAAAAAACTTTAGAGACAAAATTGCTCATCTTTTGGTGCTAATTATTTATTATATTTATTTATATTACATGAATTATAATTACTTTTAATTCATGTAATATATTCATATAATTATTATATTAATTGACAAGTAGCCTGATATTAATTTAAATATAATACATGCATTCATAATTCTTTTAAACAACGTGTATTAATTTGAGCTTTGTGAACCTATAATTATTAGGCATTTTTCTTTGATTTACATCATGCATTGATAGAGTCAGATATTCTTTATATACACAATGGTAACCTCCAAAAACACTAACATAACAAAAACTTTTTAATACCAACATAACAAAATATTAAGCATTAAATAGTCTCTACATTTTCTCATCTTGTTAAAATGCATCAAATAGCTGCAGCAGCAGTGTTTATTCCTGCTTTGTAAACGCATTTAATATCATGATAATTTTCAAAATGATCTCTCAATCTTCAGAAGAGAAGTGAATCAAATGGACAGTGATTGACTGTTTGTCGCACGTCACACATTCAGGTGAATGCGCTTCTGGGTTAAAGTAGTCAGAGAACGTTTATACCAATCTTTGAGAGACCGTTGAACCTGATCTAAACCAGGTTGGATTTATTTGGATTTGTCAACTCTAAACCTACTCTGAAATTTAGAGTTTGTTCAGCTAGCTTTATGCAACTTTCTTCAAAGTAACACCATGAATTGTTCTAAACAGGTTCTCACCCCAAGCACATGCTCTACACTTCACCACAATGGTAACCTCCAAAAACACTAACATAACAAAAACTTTTTAATACCACCATAACAAAACATTAAGCATTAAATAGTCGCTACATTTTCTCATCTTGTTAAAATGCATCAAATTGCACTTTATTTAAACATTTACTCTGCGAATTCAGCCCCTTTGCAAAGCATGATGGGAAGTGAAAGTCTTGTTTGATTGGGTTACTTTATTGTTATTTCAAAGGGAAAACATCAAGTTATGTTAAAGAGTAACGATTTTAAGTCAGTTTAACATGAAGCAATTACATTTGAACCAGAAACCTGATATAATTGTGTTAAATCAAGATGAATTGCTTAAATAAAGTGAACAGCATCATAAAATATTTTTGAGTGTAAAAAACAGTAATATTGTGAAATATTATTAAAATGTAAAAACATTTTTGTAATGCAATTTATTCCTGTGATCAAAGCTGAATTTTCATCACTACTCCAGTCTTCAGTGTCACATGATCCTTTAGAAATCATTCTAATATGAAGATTTGCTGCTCAAGAAACATTTATGATTATTATCAGTGTTGAGAACAGTTGTGTAAAACATTTTTATTCTTCGGTGAATAGAAAGTAAAAAAAAAAAAAAAAAAAATATTTATTTTAAATATAATCTTTTGTAGCAGTATACATGTATTTACTGTCACTTTTGATCAATGTAACGCATCCTTGCTGATTTAAAGGGATAGTTCACCCAAAAATGAAAATTCTGTCATCATGTACTCACCCTCAACTTGTTCCAAACCTGTATGAGTTACTTGTCAAAAGAACACAAAAGAAGATTTAGAAGAATGTTTGTAACCAAGCAGAGAGAGCAACCACTGACTACCATAGTAGGGAAAAAAATACTATGGTAATGGTTGCTCTATACTTGGTTACAAACATTCTTCTAAATATCTTCTCTTGTGTTCGGCAGAACAAAGAAACTCATACAGGTTTGGAACAACTTGAGGGTGAGTAAATGATGACAGAATTTAAATTTTTGGATGAACTATCCCTTTAATGTGTTAATTTCTTTAAGTTCTTTCCCCCCAAAAAATAAATAAATAATAATTCTTACTGACCCAAAACTTTTTGAACGGTAAATGTTGCAAAAGCTTTCTATTTCAGATAAATACTGTTCTTTTGAACTTTCTATTCAACTGAGAATCCTAAAGAAAATGTTTTACACAACTGTTTTCAACATTGATGATAATTAAATTATAAATGTTTCTTGAGAAGCAAATCATCATATTAAAATGATTTCTGAATGATTTCTGCATGCTTTCTAATTAATTATTTATGTATCATCTACATCTGTGCACAATATATTTGTAGCATTGCATATGTCACAGCTAATAACAGATAATGGAAGGATATCATAACAATAGAAATGACTGAATAACATATCACGTAATAATGTCTCTAGAGTGTTTAAATGTAATAATACTTGAACCACAAAAGATGCTTGATAAAAAGTATTTTATTTGCTCCAGCAGTTAGCAGACATGCTGACAATATCTAACAATAATTGGCATCTAATCAAGCACGCAATATCACATTTGCATTTTATGGATTATACATTTTATTTGCTAGTTTAAATGTTGTACTGGAATAGTCCCAGCTAAATAAAACTGTCTATAGAAGAAACTTATCTGTCTTCATACAGATGATCAGCTTTGTTTTCCCCACACTGATAAAATGGCAAATCAGGTGCAATCGCCTTCAGTCTTTCTATCACCGCATCGCTTTTATTCTCATCCTCTCTCCAGATTAATTTGAATGAAAAGGCTTTAATTCCCACATAGTCTTGTAACAGTATAAGACTGTCTATAATGTTGTTCGGCTCAGTTTCGTTAAGGCATGTTTTCAAACAGGGTGAATTTACAGTGAAATAAACCACACATTTATATTTTACATTCAAGATGTTCTTCAGATAATTCTTCAGGCGAAACTCTGAATGAATTTTTTTATTTTTAGTAGCCCTTGCAGCAATGAGGTCATCACTCACATAAACCTTATTCTTCTGAAGTGTTTGTTTCACTTGACTTAAGTCCGGACCTGAATAGCCAGAATTTGGAAGACTTTTGTCCTTCTCGACTCTGAATGCGATAGCGTATTGTCCTTTATCAAACCTGGAAATGAAAGCAGTGGGAATTTTGTGAGCTTATTTGTTAAATTAACAAATAATAACAGAAACAAAATGTACTATAATTAAAAATGATACAATTGTTTAAAGTTAAAATTATTGCATTATGATGCAATACAGTATTTCTCAATCGATTTGACACATTTCTCCAAATGAATGTAGTTACTCTAAAAACAATTAACAAACTAACAAACTAACTCACTTTTGTGTTGGCAAGTTCAGTATTCACTCCATAATGAAGCACTGCAGTTTATTCTATTAATGCATTTATCAAAAATAATGTTGATTTAATAACAAATTCAGAGACACAAATACATGTTTTTCATGTTCTTTAATCCTGTTCTTTAAAGTTCTTAAATGACGAGTTTAGTTAACGATGAGTTTAATGAACATCACAGCATATATTTTCACGAGTCATGCATCGTGGAGAAAAACGCTGTGAATGCTGGATCCATCTTGTGCCTCAACTTCTCCACAGGCCTCTTCCATCGCTTGAAGACGACTTACTTGGTTGTAAGGGTTGTGATCATATACTTTCTGGCTGAACTCTCTGTCCAGCTTCTCTCAAGGAGAGACTATCATTTATGACATGGTCAATTAGGATGGCTCTGATTTCATTTGAAACTCGTCTGTGCCCTATCCTTCTACCTCTCCTCCCTCCTCTTCCCTTCCCCTTCTGTCCATGTCTTCTTATATTTTTTCTTCTCTTGCTCTTTCCACTAAAACCATTGCCCTCCACTCTACCATCTCTTCTCCTCTTCCTACATCCTCAGCTCTTCTTACTCCATCTCCTCTTCCTTATCATCTATTCCTTTACCCTCAACTCTTTCTACCTCTTCTTGTTCCTCTCCCTCTCAACACTACCCTTCTTCTATCCTCTCCAAAACCTCTCACTCTTACCTCTTCCTTTTCTCATAGTTTTCTTTTTTTTTTCCTTTTATAGTTTTTGTAATAGAGACAGCTGTGTTAACAATTGGGAAATGTGCATTTCCTGTGTATTACTAACTCAGCAGATATTTATTTGGGGATAATTGAGAAACTTCCAAGTGCAACTAAGAATTTGACAAATAACAGTTTTGTTTGGAAAAATGTTGCACAAATGATTGGAATTTTTGTAAAACCAAAAAATATTTTCCAGATATATAAAAGTTTGGTTGGCTGTATGAACTACTGTGAAAACATTTGAGAATTGTGCAGTGTTTTGAGAAAATTATGCATGTGATTCGTAATTTTCATGAAATTAAGGAAAATTTACAACCTGTTTAGGACAATTATAAAGTGTTCAGGGGCCTCATTTATAAACGTTGCGTACGCACAAAAGAAGGCGTACGTCGCTCTCTACGCAATAATTGGTATTTATAAAAAGCAAACTTGATGGGAAAATGTGCGGTCCATCACGCAAGCTCTGACCCAGGCATACGCACAAAAACGGGTGAAATGAGAAATGGCAACACCGTCGGCAGATGGAAGAAACACGTGAAACTGTAGAACGTTGTGTAAAAGAAATGGCTATACTGCCTCTCTTAAATAACATGAAGACTTCACAAAGCAAGTCTTACAATTAACAGCCTACACGAACACCCGTTTGATCGATCTGCAGTGTAAAACAAACGAAAATTACAACAGAAATGCAAATTAACACATATTTGCAAAAAGAAAAGTGAAATATGTTCTGCAATAATATTGCCATGTTATGAAATTCATCCTCATAAATAATATGGCAAACAGAACGAAATAATGTGCAAAACTGATATTGTCGTCAATGTGTCCGTCTGGCGGAGCAGATATAGATGCAATTAGATTAATTAGGGAGATATATAGCCTATATAGATAGATAGATAGATAGATAGATAGATAGATAGATAGATAGATAGATAGATAGATAGATAGATAGATAGATAGATAGATAGATAGATAGATAGATAGATAGATAGATAGATAGATAGATAGATAGATAGATCCTATTGACCGGCGTCAGCCCATGACATCATCAATATGCGACCCGGAAGTATATAAGGGCGCCGTGACAACACGTACACTTTTTCTCGTCTGAAGGGACTGTATGGCAGATAGGCCCTGAAGCATGGCAACGAGACGCAGCGTTTCGTTCCCTGTTCTCAGGGAACAGAGGTTACATACGTAACCTGAGACATTCCCTTTCGAAAGGGAACTCTCGTTGCGTCAGCTGACGCTACGGGGAACAATATACCAACGCCGCCATGCTGAGAGGAGTGTCTGCCTATTGGCAGTGACAACTGTCAACACAAGTAAATTCAACTGAAAAACCTGAGCAACTCCCCCTCAGGTCACACTGGGCTGTCAGCGACAGCATTCCCTACGGTCATAGCCCAAGCTATGCACCTAAATGGAACCCTAACGCAACTGCGTGAAGTTCTATCTAGACAGCTCAAAGGCCCGGGACCACTACTTCGACAGAAGGGGTCCCTTTAAGGGAATGTGGCTAGGGGACCCGAAGGCGCCCCAGCCAGTCACTGCTGGGGAAACAAGTTTCAAAGCAGTAGGGAGGTCGGAAAGGCCTATGGACTGATCTAACAGGGAGGCCTCACGAGAGGCCTACGACCGTCTGACCAGGCTCAGGCGGCTGTGTGCTCATCAGTGAGGGGAGCAGCTGAACCTGCCTGGCGGGTAACCCCCAGCTGTAGGCCCAACTACCACAAGTTCTAACACAGAGAACTGGTAACCAAGAAGTGCCTAACTTGGGAACTTTCGCCTTCAGGGAGGCCCTGTGGGCCTACTACCTCATAGCGTTTTTTTCCCCCAGGGAGGCCTATAGAGGCCTACTACCTAACAGCACGCCATGCTGGCTACCCAAGCATCCTGGCTCGGGAATCCACCCTCAGGGAGGCCTAGTGAGGCCAACTACCTGACAGCAATATTTGCCAACTTTCAGAGCGTTCAAGCTCACCTCCAGGGAGGCCTAGAGAGGCCTACCACCTGCCAGCGAAGCATGCTAACTGCTGAGGTTACGTCTAGGGAGGTCCCGTGGGCCACCTGATAACAGTTGAAGCTGTCCGTCAAGGTAGCTGGAAAACTGAACTTGTTTTCTCAAGGAGGCCTAATGGAGGCCTACTACCTGACAGTCAAGCTACGCAGGCTAGCCGAGCATCCTGACTCAGGAACTCGCCCTCAAGGGAGGCCTATTGAGGCCCACTACCTGATAGCCAGCCTTTAGGGAGGCCTGGAGAGGCCTGCTACCTGTTTGCGCCTCGCTTTTTTTTTTTTTTTTGCTAACTGTTTCTCAAGTGACTGGGCCCCAGGAACGCCTTAGGGAGGCCTGATGAGGCCTACTACCTGCCTCTGGGTAAACCCGGTTCGGGCCTACTATCAGATAGCAATTTATGCTACTGTTCTAGTGACCACAACCTGGGAACTCACCTTCAGGGAGGCCTAGTAAGGCCTTCCACCTGATAACCTGCTAGGCCGCATACCCGGACGCCGTGCGCCGGTGCTCGCCTTTGGAGAGGCCTAGTTAAAGCCTTCCAACTAACAACAGGCCTTCAGGGAGGCCTGATGAGGCCTGCAACCTGCTAGCCAGCAGGCTAGTTGTCCTGATGTGACTATCGGTACCTTCCTCCAGTGAGGCCTGGTCGAGGCCTTCCAACTGATAATGCGCCTTGTTCAAGAGGCCTATTGAGGCCTTCCACTTGACAGCCGACCCTCAGGGGAGCATAATGGCTCTTCTATAACCTGATAGCCAGCTAGGCTAGCTCTACCTCGATGCCAATACATCGGTACCTGCCTTCAGGGAGGCCTGATAAGGCCTACCACCTGATAGCCTGCCAAGCTAGAATACTCCCAATGCCCACACATCGGTATTCACCTCCAGGGAGGCCTGACTGAGGCCTTCCACCTGACAGCCGACCGTAAGGGAGGCTTAGTGTGGCCTGTACCCTGATAGCCAACCGGGCTATTTTTTCCCGATGCCCCGCATCGATACTTGCCCTCCCAGGAGGCCTGTTGAGGCCAACCCTGATAGCAAGTCATGCTAGCTGCCCGGGAAACCTACTCCGGAAGCTCACCCTCAAAAAGAGCCTGATGAGGCCTTCTTTCTGATCGCAAGCCTACTAGGGAGGCCTAGTGAGGCCTACCACCTGCTAGCACTAACTCACCCGTGTTAACCGTCAAGTGACTGAGACTCAGAGCACTCCTCCAGCGAGGCCTAGCTTTAGAGGCTTGCCAACTGGTAACAAACATTTTGCAGAATGTGAGAGTAACAAGGAAGACCCTAGGGGCTCGTCTCCACGGAGGCCTGATGAGGCCTACCACCTGATAGCCCGTCAGGCTAGCCATACCGATGCCAATCATTGGCCCTGGCCCTCAAGGAGGCCTGATGAGGCCTACTACCTGATAGCAAGCCCCGCTAGCTCCCCGAGTACCTGGCTCAGGAACTCGTCTCCAGGGAGGCCTGGTGAGGCCAACCACCTGGCAGCAAGCTCACACTGACTGCTACGAAAACCTTGATAGTTAGACCACTGGCTGACTAATAGCTACCCATTGCACTGCTATGGGGACCCGTTCCCAGGGAGGCTTGTAAAGCCTACAAGCTGTACGAGTCTTACAATAGACGAAAAGTAACCGCCAGAATGACAAGCTGGCTGCTACTTAAACCAACGACTCTCAATGAGAGGAGGCTAACATACGCAGGGATGGTACAACAGGCTCAGAATCACGTAGTGAACAGCCAGAGGTGACAGTGCTTCAGCAACGCACCTCCGTCATCCACATCCCAACTGACGCAACAGTGCTCAGTCTCTATAAACACACTCTAAAAGAGACAAATTAAACCAACCTGCAGTGGCTTAGGGACACCAAAGACACATAGTAACCCTAAGGCGGTAGATAAACACTCCATTCTCCCAGAAGGGCGTGCTACCGCTTAGTAATCCGCAAACATTTCAAAGAAAAGAGCGGTGGCCTAAACACCACTCTCACTATGAGAGGAGGCCCTCATTACATACATGTGATAACCATGCGTGGTGGCCTGCCTCACGCCATCTTGACCGCCAAGGGAAAGCCAACACACGCTCACCTACACAGCCCAGCTCCTGGTGCTGCAGTAAGCCACCTACAGGGGGAAACTTCAGTTAACTCCTCATTCCTAATGGTTTCGTAAACCCACACTCTATACAGGGAACAACGGTCTGTAAGAAATACATATTTAAGTGTTATCACACAAAATAGACCAATCTCACCTGCGGCGTGTAGAGTGAAGACTCACCACACAGTTCTCATATGACGCGGTGTTCTACCGCCCTTGCATGCCTGAAAGGGCGCTCTCACTGATCAAGTCAAGGCGGGTCGCCCCAGGCCTGATGTAAGAAGCGCCTGGAGAAACGCTCTATGTCGAAAAACTATGAGGGATCCTTCTTCCTACGGGAGACCCGCCCTTTTGCGACCTCCTCCTATGAGGGGGCGCACGAAAGGCCATACTAGTACTCTGGCCCTGTCTCCAGCCCTCGGGCCATGACGGGCCAGGCCCTCCCGCCTGCCTGGGTGCGGATCCGGATCTCAGCGGTACGCAGGTTAAACGCTGCAGAACGCGCCTTCGCCTCTCCACACTTTTATTGAAAAGTTTGCAAGGCAAAAACCCGGCCATCGTGGAGAAAGCTCTTTCCTTTCTCCACGATATCCGCCGAGTTCGACCACAGTTGTCTCTCCGAAGCCACCATCGCCGCCCACGATCAGCCGATCGCGGCAGCTGTTTTGCTTGGTGGCACGGAGAGCTAGACCTGTGGTGCGGCACAGTTTGACTACCGCATCAGGGGTTAAAAAACCCACCCCTGATCGAGATCGCCCAGCAGATCTGCCTGGTACGCCTGAAACACTGCCATGGTGTGAAAAGCAGCACCAGCCTGACCTGCTGCCGTGTATGCCCTGCCATTAAAGCACAACGTGATTTAGAGAGGTAGACGGCAGAGTTTGAGCTCTCAGTGTTGATGCCCACGAAATGTGAGAAAAGTTCGCAAACTTTCTGGTAGCATAGCATCAACACATATCCATATTTCCCTATCCCCTCGACATCAGCGAAGTTAAAACGCTGATGTCGATGAATATTGGGTCGAATATGGATTCTTCCATGCCCTCTCGATCTCTGTAAGAAGATCAGGAAGGAATGGAAGGCTCATTTGAGCTGATGGTTTACGGCCAAGGAGAAATCGATCGTGCAATCTATCACAAGCGATCTCTCCTCTAAAGCGCCAACATGGCAGCCGCAGCCTGCCTGCAGCGTGTTCCATAACATTCATCAGCTCAGGATTCATACCACTCTCACCAGCCGTCCCTAAGAGCACTTGTCGATTAGTCTCGTTAGCCGCCAGATCGTCCGAGAGGAATATAACCTCTCGCGACGATCGGCGAGCTGCATCTGAGAACCCATGATGCATGCCAGCGCTCAGCTTCAGCATGAGCGGGACAGCATCATCCAGTCCCAGATGCCAAACTCTCTTCCCTCAAGAAAAAAGCCAGACTAGAGTGGAGCGATCTCAGATTGAAAACCGCTCACACTCACACACAAACAACTTCAAATGAACTGACGGTGCATGCTCTTGATCCCAGGCAGTAAATACACACTTGTGTTTTAATTAATTATTTTTTTTTACCTTAACTCGTATAGCACTTCAAACAGATATGTGTAGTTTTTTCACACTTGTGTATTAATTAATTATTTTTTTTTACCTTAACTCGTATAGCACTTCAAACAGATATGTGTAGTTTTTTTTTAATCAATACATAACATCAAATGCTCTGAAGTAAAGAGTAAGAAATGCATACCTGACCTCAAGAAAATAAGATACATAATGCTTGGTATTACAGGCGGATCTGGAGACAGAATCACGCCTTGAACCTCCAGCAACATCTCCTTAAATACTTAGACCAGGACAGAAACCTCTTTCAAATGTAAACATGAGTTCACAATGGGAATTTTTTTTCACAACCGACCTTTTGCTTTACTTCTGTGGGAATGAGACCATTGCACCAGTCGCACTGAGACATTTCAAATACTGTATTCAGGAATCATGTCTTGTGTGTTTTCTATCAGCTGTTTAGAATCAGAACTAGCAATGCCAGAATAGTGAATGAATCACTATCGATTTAATCGGCCAAACAGGTTTAGAAAATGGTCTTTAATTGTTTGTGATTCAGTTTGATTCGTTGAGACAGTTCACTCGATCACTGACTTGTTTTGCAGAGGTTTCTCACTCTTGGTAATGGGATATTTTATAAGACAGAAAACAAAAAGAGCACTGAATGAGGTTCATATTTGCTTACAATCCATCGTAGGAAACAAACACGCAAATGTCTTCTAGTGTTTGTCAATGAAGCAGCTGTGTGCAGCTTGCATAAACCCCTCCCCTGTGATGACATTATGCCATTATGACCATATCCTCAAACAATATTCTTATATTTTCATACATGAATTTGATTGAACTCCACAACACATGATTTGCTTTATCAATGCTTTTATTGATTAAAGGAGTGTTTCAGAGAAGATATTGAGAAGAGATTAAAACTTAGAAAATATTTAAATGCAGTAAATGAGGAATACAATTTTCTTAGATAAGAATATCACATAAAGAATATCAAAGACAAGATATGATCAGCAAGTGTACAATCAAAGTAACTGTGGCGCAGGATGACTGCATATGATCTCACAGGTTCGTAACACAAAGGGAGCCCATTTGGGTTGAACAGGTTATATCGTTCCAGCAACGGCCAGCTGTAGGGTGGAAAAATTATATTAGTTATTCTGATCATTATAGTCGTGTCAGAATCAAAAAACAAAAAAGAAACAAAAAAGAACCATTACATGTTAGTGTATGATATGAAATTATATTATAAAATTATAATTAAAAATTCTAAAAGTATTCAAAATTCAGATTGCATTCTCACAGGTCCAGTTGATCTCCAGACAGTTCTCAACACCCGCGTTGTTAGGTTCTGCAGAGCACCAGTAGGTAAAGTCAAACTCAGTTCCATCAGTCCACAACCACTGTCCTTCCTAAATAGACAGTGACAGTGATCATAAGATTGCATGACTGTACTCAGACTTCAGTACGAAGCTAATGAACTAAGTCAGCTTTAAACCTTCTTTAGAAATGTTGCATTTACTGTTTAAAGCCAAAATTTCAGTTTAGACAAACAGATCTCTTTAGGACACACAATTTAACTTACTGTTTCTCCATCATGAGCACCAGTCCAGGCACGGGTGGAAGAAGAAGGCAACAGACCCATCAGGAAATCATTTTCCGCTTTACTATGCACAGAAGCGAGATTCGCACCAAGACTTTGGCAGTTTTTCTAAAAAGACAGATTTTTTTTTATTGTCAATGCAAAATCGAATTTTTTTATCATAAAGCATAAGTGACTTTTTAAACAACATTTTAGTCATTTTCAAACAAAGTCTGCTCTGAATGATTATTTGCCCAGTATCAGTTTTTTTATTATTATTTATTTGCAGAAAATAAAGGCTTTCTTTAAAAAATTATAAAATTCACCATTCACTTTTACGGTAGTAACATTAATATTAATAATAAGATTCAGTGCTTGCATACATGTTTCCACGTTGTACTATTAAAAAATACCTGCATGTTATTACAGCAGTAATTCATTTCTGTAATTAGATCGATGATTACACTGTTGACCCTTCCCTTACACCTTAACCCACCCTTAAACCTAACCATACCAACAACACGCCCTAACTTTACTCGTATCCCACCCTAAAAGCAGCGAAAGAATACAGCATCAACACTATAATTTCCACCTCTGAAAGCGAAAATACACTAGACAAGGCCAAAAAGTTCTAGTGTTAAATCACAAACCTGACTCTCAATCTCTCCCATACCAGACAGGGATGCCCCGAATTTAGCGATTCAGGATTGTTATTTCTTATGCATATGTGATTGTTTTATCTTTATTTTAATACCTTTTCTATGTAAAGCACTTTGAATTACCATTGTGTATGAAATGTGCTATATAAATACACTTGCCTTGCCTTAAAGACACCTAATGAAAAGTGTGACCAAATCACCTTGTTGTAACCAACACATTACCTGTGCTGTAACCCAGTAAACCGTCTGAGGGAAGAACTTGTAGCACCGGAGTCCAAAATTTGTCCATCCATAGGGGCATCTTTCAACTAAATCAACTGCATCCAGTGCATACATGTTAGGGCTTTTGTAACATTCACAGCAATTTTAATTATTATCATTTCATGTAGCTTATTTTATGTTTATGTGATTATGTGACACTCTAAATGGCTCATTAATCATGCAAACATTAATCAATTGAATATTGTACATTTCCAAAATACTTTTAAAATTAAATAGCAAGGGATTTTACAAATAAATGTCTCACTTTCTGCATTCCCCATGGAGAAGATGATAAAAAGAAGCAGAAAACTTCTCAGCATTGCCATGATGAACCTGAAATTAATAAGCAGGAAAAGGTACAGTAAATATCTGCACTCATATGCTGCACACTGTGGCTTCTTAATATATTTAAAGACAAAACACTGAATGTTATTCAGTAGGTTTTCGTTCCAAAAACTCACCTTGGTTTGGTTGTTGCCTTTAGAATCTCAACGGAAGATTGGGTGAAGTTTCAGAAACAGCCCTGCTTTTATAATGTCTTTAATGTCAAGTGTTTTCATAGGCTAAGACACGAGGATGAAATGTGACCGTTTGATATGATACGTTTGACTTTTGTACACATTAAATAAAATCCAAATATTGGAGAACGGGGTAAGATGAGCCTATAGAAATGTAAATGTTGGTTTAACTAAATATTTATTTTAAGTGTTTTAAATATTCATAGTCAAGTTAAATATTAGTCATAAGGGACATTTCCCCCATTAAATAATTAAAAAACAAAAGAAAGTCACAAACATGATCCACTTGCAAAAGCTTTATTTGCTGCAACGTTTCGGTCCCATGACCTTCCTCAGGCCTGAAACTTTATTAGTATCTGTCTCCTACGCACCTATCCTGCAGGTTTTGCGAGGGTAATTGTTAATTGATTGCCCCATTAAATATATGAAATAGCATATATTATGAATTATAGTCATTTTCTTCTGTATAAACAGTTTTAAAATCCTAATGTGTTCATTCTATTGACTGATCTAGAAGAACGACAATACTTTGCTACCCATCTAATGTGCTGACAAAATTAAATAAAGGGCTACATTATGAAAATATTGACTCTCAATCAAACACAATGGAAGGCAGCGACAGAAGCACCTGGGCTGATCGCTGATCTTTGAACTGATCAGGATGAGATGCTCAATAGACCATTTACGCAAAAACCGGAAACACGTCAAGGAAACGTAAACCCAGTTCCGGTGTAAGCTTTGTTGACGGCGAAATGGCAGCTAGAGTGTTTCCCGACTAGCCTGACTTTTCTTCCAAAGTTCACCAGCGCCGATGTGGTGAAGAGGGTGGAGATACATTTGTCCACTAAAGGGAACAAACTGGACAAGGGATATAAATTCGTCCACGAAGAGTTTATCCACATTTACCAGGGTAAGTAACGAAGAAATTGCTATAGCTAGCTTTAGCCATATCACCGTATAACTCTGTATATCTGTTGACGTTAACTGTAAAGTAAGTAATGGTAAATCTTAGGTGTTGTGAATTTGTAATATAAGGTATAACACATTGTAGTGAATATGTCATGTGTATGTTTAAGTGAGATAGCATGAGATAACAACCAGTAATTTGATGAAGCTGTAATGTTACATGTGAAATGCTACTGACATTGTGTTGTGACTTAACGTTACAAAGTAAAGTTGTGTATATCTGTGAGATAAAATTGCTATATATATATATATATATATATATATATATATATATATATATATATATATATATATATATATATATATATATATATATATATATATATATATATATATATATAATAAGATACCATTGAACTTACATGAAATGCAATCATATTTGCATTCTGCACACCCATTACTCTCGATGAAATATCTCACCAACTCTTCACTGCTTTTTTTTTACCAACTCAAATCTGGTCACCCTACTGAAAGTTATAGTTTCATGTTATTATAAACATTGATGTAACAGCATAAGTATGACTTCAGTGTAACCTATTTGTTATTGTGTCTAGATATCACTGGCGGCAGAAAGTGCCAACCTGAAAGCTTTCTCCTGCAGTTGTGCGGCTGGTAAAGGATTCTGCAATCACATAGTTGCCCTTCTGTACCAGACCACACATTATTCACAGCTGGGTCTGCAGGCTGTCCCCCTCTCCTTGGCCTGCAAAGATGGCACAGACCAAGAACACAGGTGGGTTTATGATAAACATGTCATTGAGATTTCAGAACCGATGTGTATCTAACAACTGTAAATTATTATAAAAACACCCCTAGTAGTGACTACAGACTGTGACTGCTTTTTGTCTTCTACTTTTAAGGGAATCCATCCTGAACCAGTTAGTAAGCTGGTGGTGCAAAAGCTCAAAACAGTGGGAAAGAACGGTCTGAGGCATACTGTACACACTGTACAAGGCATATACAGGTGATTCATTTGCTAACTGTTTGATTGTTGCTTTGTGAAGTTAAGTGTTTTTTTTTATTTTATGTTATGACTAACATCATTATTGTTACCATAGATACAATTAATAAAATGTAAATGTAGTGAAGCACTCATGTCTAACTTATCTTTTGTGTGATCAATAATCTTGGTTATCTCTTTGCTCTTTTGTCTAGGGCCACTGTAGTAGGGCGTGTCGTGCAGAGCAGGAGTCTGCAGCTATTCAGATGATCAGAGACTCCACAAAGCAAACAGCTGCAATGAAGCGTGGTCTGCTGGTGGAGCCTGAAGTGCTGGCAAACTAATGTGCTACCAGCAGGATTCATCATTCACCCTGACTTTGTTACCGATACCCTATCAAATTTAACTGTGAAAAGAATTTTGCGTGATGATTCATTCATAGCGGAAATGAAAGAAAGAAATTAGATCTATATTATTATGGCACATACATGAATGCCTACCTAGTTCCCCTTCGAGGGAACTCGCACTGCGTCGTCGAGTGACAACACTCTGGGAACGCCCACAGCGTTACGCATCTGAAGTATGAATGAAATCAAGCAAATCTGATTGGTGATGCGTCATGACGTAGTAGATGACGGCATACCCGGAAGATACATAAGGGACGCTGATGCAAACACACAACAGCTTTTTGCTCTTCAGCGGAGCGCTCTTTGTTGAAATTGTTTGTCTATTTGGTGTTGTTTTGTCAAAAATATCTCTCGAAAAGATGGCTAGTGGGCAACAGTTTAAAAGGTGTGTGCACCCATGGCGCGATTCCTTTCGGGCATGGACACACACCAACTGTGTGTGCAATGCCTGGGCATGCAGCACGCAAGGGCGGCTCTTGAGGGAGCTGCCTGCGGCGAATATAATATGCTGCCGCTCAGGGTGTTGCGCCCACGGCTGGCCGTGTTTGATGAGGCCGGCCAAGCCTGCGAGCCCCAGGGATATGGGCCCGCCGTTGCTGAGGCAGCGCGGCGCCGTAGATCATGGGGCTCGCAGCGGGACCTCGTGACAGGATATGGGACTGCTGAGGCACTTTCCCTATCCTCGTCCGATGATTCTGATGTTCTCCTGCCCCGTGTGGAAGTCTGCGGGGCGGAGAAACCGATGCTTCAGCTGTCTGGCTCCGAGGAGTCAGATGTGCTGAACGTCGAGGCGGGTGATGTGGAGCCTGAGCCATCGCTTCACGTACCCGCTCCAGAGGAGCTAGTGGAGGTTTTGACCCGTGCTGTGGCCAAGTTACGAATTGACTGGCCACAGGAAGAACCTGAAATCCAGCCGCCCAGTAAGCTGGATGAACGGTTCTTCAGGCGCAGGCCTCAACCTCCACGCCGGGGCCTACCGTTCTTCCAAGACTTACACAATGAGTTGTGTAGGTCTTGGGACAAACCCTACTTAGCCAGTGGAGGCCTATAGAGGCCTACTACCTAACAGCACGCCATGCTGGCTACCCGAGCATCCTGGCACGGGAATCCACCCTCAGGGAGGCCTAGTGAGGCCTACTACCTGACAGTAATATATGCCAACTTTCAGAGACTTTTTGTAAGTCGTGATCCATCCTTACTGCCCTAGCCACCATGTCGCTATCTTCACAGCATTGCTGGATAGACTGACGTTTGACGGTTCTTTCATATACTGACTCTCTTCTCAAAGGAGCAGTAAAATTGTTCCAAGGGAATAGGCTTGGGACAACATCACTCTTCAGGCGACGAACGACGCAGCAGCCACCAACGTAATCATCCGGAGCGAAGTGCCGGCTGCAGACAAAGGTGCTACCTCTTTTTATATTAAAACTGTTCCCTTCCTCTCTTCGGATCGCCTGTATCCATTTGGATTTCAGGTTTGGATCCACAGGAAAAGAATGAAATGAAAGGTAGGGCTGTTTTTGGGTGGAACACGAACAGCCTGGAACACAACAGAAACTGCGACTCTTTGACTCTTTGTATTTTCGGTCGGAAAATGCGGAAGTGCGTAAAAGGTCTATGACTGCACAACAACAACACCTACAGTTGTAGGCCAACAAGCTACTTTGTGGAATTATATTAACCTGTTAAATATACCACTCAATGACCAAACAAGTCCGCCAGTGTATGCAGGCCATGTGTTGTCTGGCTATCACCAGACCAAGCTCAATTTAAGATTGAACATTGGTCTGGGGCATAGCTGTCAACCCTCCCGTTTTTTCCGGGTTTCTCACGTATTTTAGCTCTTTTCCCGCTGTCTTCCCGTTTTAGTATTTTCCCGTAAAATATCCCGTATTTTTACACTCTGATTGTGTAAACTCAGAACACGCAACTATCTGTGTCTGTGAAGTGGCTTGCACTTGGGTTGCTAGACCTCCAGTCAAGCAGGTGGCAGTACACAGACAGTAGCTTAGGCCAGTGTTTCCCAACCGGGGTGCCGTCTGACGAGAGCAGGGGTGCCGTGTAAAAGTCCTTAAAATTATTAATTTTTTTGGTGAAATTTTTCAAAAAATTCTCTCTTTGTAAACTCTGTTCATTGCATTCCGTATGTTCGAATATGACCAGTCATTTTCGCCGTCATCACCCGGGTGTAGTAGTGCCAGAAGACGGAAATGAGAAGTCGCTCGCACTGTGAGTTTGTCTCTGTGCACTCATCCGAAAGCGCGCACACGTCTCACAACGCGCAAATATTGAGTTCTCTTTCAAGTCTTGCTCTTGAACGGACAAACTCATGCAAAAAGTATGTCAACATGTCCATCTTGATGAGTATTCTAGCAGACACAGTCTGTATATGCCTTAAGTAAACTTTATATAGTCGAGAAAGATAACGCATATCCGTGCATTAGGTCTTAAAGGGGCAGTAGCCTTTACTGCTGTCTGTTTAATGTCAAACAACAAAAGACAAGGACATCCCTCACTGCTCTTAACTGAATAGCTTTTGTAAGCTTAATAGGATACATTTTTTATTTATACAGTCAAACATGCAATGTTATTTTACATTTGATCAATTTCTGTACCTGAAAACTAATGTTAGACGTACCTGAAAAACCTGAAAAGCATAGTTTATTTTATTAGTATCTTTGCGCAATAGTATTTATTTGGTGGACAGTAACGAAGTAAATGTAATTCGTTACTGTACTTAAGTAGTTTTTTCGAGTATCTGTACTTTACTGAAGTATTTCCATTTGGGGATACTTTTTACTTTAACTTCACTACATTTCAAAGTCAAATATCTTACTTTTTACTCAACTACATTTTGCGAAATCAGTCGTTCCTTTTTATTTATGAGTGGATTCAAAAAAACTGAAGAGGTCAAGCACGCGGCAAGCCACCAATCAGGGTACTGTCACAGACACGTCAGGTTCCACCCTCCACCAATCACAGCGCACTCCTTCCCCAGAGTACTGATCACCATCACCTGCACCTCATCACCACACTCATCACCAGCACTACAAGACTCACAACCACACAGCACTCCACGTCCGGTCTCGTTCGCATATACTTCAGGCTATGCTTACCTCAAGGACTCTAATACTGATACTTACCTGTCTCCAGCGTGTCTCCTTCCTTCCGTGTTCCTTGTCTGCTGTGTGAGTGTGTTCCTGTCCGTCCCTCAGTACTCCAGCGATCTACAGTAGTGATGGGCAGACCGAGGCTTCGTGAAGCACTGAAGCAGTTGAAGCAAATGTGTCATATTGTTTCGAAGCTTCGAATCAATCTGACACCCGTCTCTACGGCGCCATCTAGTGGTCATTTCCTTGTGTTGATCTGAAATACCTTGACAATGATCCATGTAAAAAAAATTGTTTTTAACATCTGTCTGACAACTACATGATCTTGGTTTTGTAACCTGTAGCCTCGTCATTGTAAAGAACTATATATTTTGTTTGTTATACAAAATTAACATTAATAAAATAAATAAAGCCACAATGTGTCACATTTGTCACAAAACATTTTTATTCAAAAATATGAATTGCTCTGCTGTTGAAGGACTCAGCCGACTTCTTTTTTTACATATAATTTCTCCAGCCTTTGAAAAAATCCTCTCACAAGCACAAGGGACACTTGTTGCTGGCATGCACAAATATTTTTGGATGATGTAAATACATGGTGTATTGTTGCAGAAGGCTAGCTGCCTATCACAATACACACATCTCACTTTATTTGGTGCTTCCAAATGGAAATGCTCCCACACCACAGATGTACGGCATCTCTTGCGTGCAGCCTCCATTTTTATATATTCTATTAATATATCTATCTATATATCACCTATGAATCTATATCTATATAATTCTATATATCTAACTTATGCTGTGCTATCTATCTGTCACTATCTAACTTAGCCTATATGAATGTGTCACTATATCTATCCTAACTATATGTCACTGTCTATACCTATCAGTCAATATATCTAATTTAAATCTAGCCTAAATATAACTAACCAAAGCGCACTATAAATCTCACTGCTATCACAAAATCACTGCTATCACAAAATCACTCTCCTCTCACAAAAACCCACGAGGTGAAGATGGATTTACTTCACTTTTAAACTGTGGGGAACAGGGCCGTGCAGAGAGTTCTTCAGGGGCAGGGGCTCAAATGTAAAAAAGGGGCAATAATATATATATATATATATATATATATATATATATATATATATATATATATATATATATATATATATATATATATATATATATATATATATATATATATATATATATATATATGCTCATCAAGCCTGCATTTATTTAATCACAAATACAGAAAAAACAGTAGCCTAATATTGTGAAATATTATTACATTATGTTCTTTTTAACTTTTTATTAATCAAAGAATCTTGAAAAGAGTATCACAGTTTCCATCATTGACATTAAATCCTCATATTAGAATGATTTCTGAATGATCATGTGACACTGAAGAGTGGAGTAATGATGCTGAAAATACAGCTGTGATCACAGGAATACATTATATTTTAAAGTATTTTAAAATAGAAAACCATTATTTTAGTAATATTTCACAATATTGCTGTTTTTTATCAAATAAATGCAGGCTTGATGAACATAAGAGACGTATAATGCTGCATAATATTCAAAAATGGTAAGTTAATATAATAAAGTCATTTCACGTAACCATGTCGCCAGCCTACACTTCACATAATAGGCCTGTAGGTGCCGGTGGCACTTGGGTTTTGTTAACTTTGATAGTTTCATGAAATAGTAAACGGTGTATCAATATACATAAATACAAGTGAATTTAACACTAACTTTACTTACCATTAATGCGACTTTTGCTGCTGTGGTTTTGTGCAGTGATTTGTTTGTTGTCAGTTAAAATCCATTTAGTCAGTGATGCAATTTATAAACTGACACAAACCGCAGGAAATCGTTCCACAAACGTTAGTTCGTCTGTCCATGTCATTTTCAACCGATTTATGAATAACAGAAAATTACCGCTCCACTTCACATCGCCCAATGGAATTTGAACTTGCTTTGCCAGAACACGATTGGCTGGTGTATATGACAAACGGGCATTGGTGAATTGTGTAATACTTATATAATATACAGATTTGTAATCAAATCAACACATTAGCTCTGATTATGGATGAAAAAAAAATATTGGTTTACTTTTTTCCCGTGAGGCCACACACTCTCTGAAAGGACCATATTTGGCTCGAGAGCCGTTTTCCGAACAGAGGAAAATCAGCTGTCAATCAAAACGCACGCGACCCATAGCAACGCGTTATAGCAACGCCTCAACAGAAATTGTCCTACTTTTGAGGCGTTCGTTACTATTGTATACATTGTCATGTTATAATAATCACATTTATTTAGTTTTATTGACCACGATATTATCATTGACATTTGTCTGAGAGGGGCACTTTTGATTCATTTTGAAAAAGGGCAGGGGCTCGAGCACCCAAAGCCCCCCCCCTCTGCACGTGCCTGGTGGGGAATTAGTTTCATACCGATGTGTGACTGTGTGGTTTGTTCCCGCCCCCTTTAATCAACGCAGTTTCGACAGGCGCCACCTGATGAAACACTTTGAAGCTTCATTTAGCCATAGTCATGTGACATGGGTGTTTCGAATCACAGTTCGGAGCAGTGTTTCGAAACATCTGCGCTTCGGGATCTCGGCAAAGCCCCGAAACGTCTGTTTCGCGTCTGCCATCCCTAATCTACAGTCTCCAACGATCTCCAGTCTCCAGCGACCTCCAGGCTCCAGCGTCCTTCCATCTACAAAACAAAAGACAGTAACTCTCTCTCTCTCGTATCACCTTCTAATCTACCAACAACCGGTTTACTCACCTGCTCCACAACACCTGCTCTACTGTGGTCTAATAAACTACCCTTACCTGTTAACATCTGTGTCTGCCTCATGTGTACTTGTAACAGTATCACATTTTTACAGTTTTAGTCATTTCAATCTCTCTGGTTCTTTCTTTTGTATAGATTCCATTCTGCTGTTCTTATATTTGATGCTAACATTTGCTATGTATTAAAATTTAAATAATAAATTCTTCATTTGCTTTTGAAAATTCTGTGCCATATTTCAGTAACCAATGATTTTAGTTTTTTTTTTTCTAAAGGGGTTTAAATATATTGATTTATACAGGGGTAATTTACTATGTAAATTCAGAATTGAGGTTTTCAGTAAAGTGCAGACCATGTAATAAAGAAAAAGACCAAGAGTCTGTCCTGTCCTATTTTAAGCTCTTTAGAGAATAAAGAAAAGAGATTCTCCCTTTAAAAAATAACCATGATTTTATTATAGTAAAATCATGTTTTTTTTGGTGCATTAATTACTATTTGTGGAGCCAAAGAAAGTTAAACTAGTTTTTGTTGCAAAACCATTGTTAATTTGTGGTTACAATAGTTTTTTAAGTGGTTACTACTATTGTGGTGTTCAGAGACTTGCCGTGTCATAGTTTTCTATCTATCTATCTATCTATCTATCTATCTATCTATCTATCTATCTATCTATCTATCTATCTATCTATCTATCTATCTATCTATCTATCTATCTATCTATCTATCTATCTATCTATCTATCTATGGTAGCCTACATGTACATATCCATAATTGGCATTATATTACGGTGTTGCTAACTTACAAAAAACAAAGTAATTCCGAGGTAGAGTCTACACCTATCGAGAGGATAATTGTAAATTAGACAATTTATTTTTATTCTGTTTGTTGTAATCCACCGCTCTTTCTATTTCTACTTCCACTGAATGTTGTTGAAACGCAACAATGACGAACAACGCAAAATGTATACAAGTTTATTCGTCTTTTCTCTACTTCCGCATTCCAAGGCTTCCCATGGCGTCATACTTCTCTACACCAATACGCTCATCGTAATCAGAATCCAATAAACATTGAGGTGGGCGCCCCGCCCCAACGTGTCGCCCTGCCCCATCGTCCATACTGCACTCTGGGGTGCTTGCTTGGCGCGAGCCGACGAAACGCCGGAGCGCGCTTCGGGATCACACAGGGAAACATGTATTTGGTGAGCGAGCAAGCGAAAGGGACGGACCCGTCTCTTGCTCGTCAACAAACCCATTCGAGAGCTCCGAACACAGGTTCGGACTGAAAGTAGCCAAGACGAGCATAAAGCATTCTAACTGTGAAGGCTTGCAATGCTCGCACTCGTCTGACTCAATGCAGTGACCGCATAAACTTCCCCAAACACACACAGCAATAAACGTGCGCATCCAGTTCTGTTATTTGAAAGAGAACATGGATATACAGCGTTTTACTCTGCTGACTCGTTTCCAACTGATTAGATTTAACTAGAACTCTTTCCACTAATGTTTCTTTGTAACAGAGATGAGAGAGAAAGAGAAATCTGCACACTGCCATGCTGAAAACTAACTCCTAACAAAGATCTCGAGTTGAGACTTGAAAGAGAGGGAGAATTTTTTTTTTTTTCAGAGACTTTGTAACACACCATAACACAGAGTTGGTCTGAAAACAAAAAGGAAAGGAAAAGGAAACACTTGGGGTTACTTGACTGTAACCCTGTTCCCTGATAAAACGGAACGAGATGCTGCATTGCTAGGACGTGCTGATGATGCTTCAGGACTGGTCTTCAAACAAAGAAGATCTGGTTTGCTCCAGCTGAAGCTCATCTATGTATAGCCTCGTGCAGCAGGTGCGCCTATGACTTCACCGACCGAGGCTATAAATACCTCCGGGTCAATTTCATTGATGTGTTTTCACACTATTTTCACAGCTGGTTATGTCAAAGACTTTTTCCATTTGCATAAGCTTATTCAGCATTGAGTGTAGCTTTTGAAAGGGAACAGTGATGTCATCAGTTCATTTCAATTATCATACAGTGACAGTGTGGGCTTTAGATCAGTCATTTAGTTTATATGGTTAATTTAGTTTAATAATTAGATTTATTTGGATATTTAGTTGAAAAATTTTGAAAAGTTTTAGTGTCCCTAACTGAGCACGCCAAGCCAGAAGCAACAGTGGCAAGGAAACCAAAACCCCATCAGGTGAACTAATGGAGAAAAATAACCCTTGGGAGAAACCAGACTCAGTCGGGGTGCCATTTCTCCTCTGGCCAATTAACAAACAGCGTATGATTATTATTCTGGCAACTTTACAGGTAAGAGATCTTAATAGATCGCAATATTCGAAAGATCGGAGGCAACACGCTGGAGACGGGTTTATTGAGGATGACATATTGATTTAAAGGGCATCTTGCAGGTTAGAGACTCCAGTGAGTCAATGTATAGAAAAATAATGTAGGAACTAGATTTTCTATAAAAAATATACTTATAAATACGCTATTAAGGCTTTTGGAGTCGTTTTTGTGAGAAAATTTTACTTCCGCATCTAAAAAGGCCAAAACCGGATGTGACATAACGAGAGGGAGTGCGGTGAATTTCAGCGATAGGAAAACAATGGATCGCAATGACAGTTCGGACGCTGAGAACATTATAAATGTTTATTAATACTCATATGGCAGACCACAGCCACATAATTATGACACACAATTAGGGATAGTCCAGGATTAGACAGAACAACAATTACAGGAGACAAATTGAGTTGTTGTGTGAGGAGAAACAGTGGAGAACAGCGGCAGGTGTCTAACGTTAGGTGAGAGAAGTGTTAGCTTATAGATATATATATAACGTTACGCTAGCTAACGATATGAATACTGTGCTCAGATTACAATACTGTACTGATTATTATCATGTATCAGGCAGTAGCAAAGCTTGTGATGTTATTGTCATCTAGTATTGATACTTACCAATAACAGAAACTAATAAGCTTTGACCATCAGGAAAAGTCACACTCGTTAATATCCGTCCACTCTAAACGTTATGTGATATAACGTTAGCGGTTTCTCATCACGACTGATTTGGTAATTAGCAAATGTTTAAAAAACAAGACTCACGTCACGGTGCACAGTTCACGTTTTTTCCGAGCTGCATCTCTGACGGATCCGTGACCATCACATCTCCCGCCGGCGGCTCAACTACAGACACTAGTGTTATTGTGTTTATCCTTTATTCATTAATTCTGTATTATGGGTTTATTTCGTGCCGATTCACCGATAGTGTGAGGATGTATATGAGTGAACTTGAATGTACATACATGGCATGAATAAAATATTTACATTACCAGCACATAATTCCAAACTTTTTTTCGAAAAAGTGTGAGACTGTATTCATTTGTGTTAATGTACATACTTTGTATTCATCAATGTAAACACGAAGGCAAAGAAGAATCGCGTGTGGATGTTTATTCATTTAATATCATCATTAAGGCAAGCTATACACTGCCTGTGTACTAACACGCGAGGCTCGAGCCGAGCTGAAAAGCCCATGCTAGAAATAGAACCGACGTGACACGCAATCGTGTTGGAAGCGTTTCCAGGCAAAATAGAATAGGAAAAGCTGTTTGTCATTTTGACACAAATACATATTAATAAATGACATTTTGATGTTTGAAAGTCTCTAGGTTTTGACATAAATGCAGATATAATTGTAATTAAGAAAAAAAAATCTTGATTTTCAAATATTGCACCTGTCAATTCAGAACAAAATATTCTGTAGCCTATTTTGCTGTCAATACTGCCGACATCGGGTGCGTCTCAATCAGATCCCTAGTTCAGTAGTCAGGGCACTGATCAGGGAGTCAGCCCATTGACTTATGTCCTGATCAGTGCCCTGACTACTGAACTAGGGGGCTGATTGAGACGCACCCCTAGGCTTTGCTCTATCAGTAGGTTTAACATGAAGTATAGCCCACCCTGTACGTCACCTAGCAGCAGCAGCTGTGTAAAGACATAGAAAACGCCATGCTCACGTCACTTAGCCAGTGTGTAGCCGGCCTTACATGATTATAACAATGTTTGACTCAATCATATCGCCGGGATGATAATCCTCCGGTCTAAAGCACTATACACACCACAGCGTGTTTCGAGGCAGATGCAGAAGAGAAGTCCCGTCTCTTCACCTGCACAAAACGACACCATGCAGAATTCCTAACTTTTTTTTTAGGAAACCTGTGGACTCTATGTCCTGACAGGCTGGACACAATAATTTACCATGACAATGATAAATTGGAATAGAAAAACCACCGAAAATACACAGAATCGTACTGAATACCAACCTATTCTGCACTGAGCCAACGCAGAGCTCGGCAAGCGACTCCCTCTCGTGGCATAATATGACGCAATGTTGAAAAGAAAGCGTTTTTTACAAGCGGCCAATGAAACGGCCACTTTATCTACTAAATTTGTGCTCTTATGTCTTTTTAAAACATTTCAAATCCTGCATTACCTTTTCATATGGTATTTTCATACAAGGTTATATATTTATCTAAAAAAAATGTAACCTGCAATATGCCCTTTAAGAATTATTAAATTGTAATATTCAAGCAATCGGAGCCATCACGCCGGAGACGTGTTTATTGAGGATGCCGTGTCGGCGATGCAATTTCAGGGGAGTCTAATTGACACGGTCTCTGCAGAAACTTCAGGGTCATGTGTTGGTCTTCTCTGGGCGCAGGTCCACCATCTGATCTGGATACGGCCCGGATCCGGTTGACTGCAGTAAACCTCGGGATTAAACAGAGAGACTATCATTAGCATAGATGCCATTCTTCTGATGATGTAATGAGTACATCAGGTGTTATGGGAAGTGTTCCCGGTTCCGGTTGACCTAGATAATGCAGCCTAACAATCAATTCATTAAAAAAGTGTTTTATGTGTATGCCACAGTAAAGAGATGTGTTTTTAGTCTAGATTTAAACTGACAGAGTGTGTCTGCTTCCCGTACAATGTTAGGAAGACTGTTCCAGAGTTTAGGTGCTAAATAGGAAAAGGATCGACCGCCTGCAGTTGATTTGGATATTCTCGGTATGATCAACTGGCCAGAGTTTAGAGAGCGCAGTAGACGTGATGGAGTATAATGTGTTAAGAGCTCGCTCAAGTATTGGGGAGCTAAACCATTTAGTGCTTTGTAAGTAATAAGCAAGATTTTAAAATGTATGCAATGTTTAATAGGCACCCAGTGCAGTGTTGGCAGAACTGGGCTAATATGGTCGTTCTTCCTGGTTCTAGTAAGAACTCGAGCTGCTGCATTTTGGACCAGCTGGAGTTTATTTATTAAGCGAGCAGGGCAACCACCCAGTAGAGCATTACAATAATCTAACCTTGAGGTCATGAACGCATGAACTAACTGTTCAGCATTTTGCATTGAGAGCATGTGCCGTAATTTAGATATATTTTAAAGATGGTAGAATGCAATTTTACAGATGCTAGAAACGTGGCTTTCAAACGAAAGATTGGTATCCAAGAGCACACCCAGGTTCCTCACTGACGACGAGGACTTGACAGAACAGCCATCAAGTGTTAGACAGTATTCTAGGCTACTACTTGTGGAGCTTTTTTGACCAATAATTAAAAATTACGTTTTTTCTGAATTGAGTTGCAGGAAATTACTGGTCATCCAATGTTTTATATCAGCTATGCATTCCGTTAATCTTGTGAATTGGTAAGTTTTGTCAGGGCGCGAAGAAACATAGAGCTGAGTATCGTCAGCATAACAATGAAAACTAACGCCATGCTTCCTAATGATATCTCCCAGTGGTAGCATGTACAGGGTGAAGAGCAGCGGTCCTAGCACTGAGGCCTGCCTGTTTTTTTAATAAGTGGTTTAATAATAGCCAACTTAAAAGGTTTCGGTACATATCCTAATGACAAAGATGAATTAATGATATTAAGAAGAGGATCTATGACCTCTGGTAGCATCTCTTTTAATAGCCTAGTCTGTACAGGGTCAAGCATACATGTTGTTGATTTTGATGATTTAACGAGTTTAGCCAATTCTTCTTCTCCTATAGCAGTGAATGAGTGTAATTTTTCCTCAGTGACACTACAATGCTCTGTCTGATGTGATACTGTAGTAGACGGCTGCATGGTGTAAGGTGGAAAATAATCAAAGATATTTGAAATGGAACAAAATCATCTGCTTTGCTGTTGGCAGCCATCGTCGTGATCAGGATATTGAAATTGACTCAACCCCCTCCCCCTTAACGCCATCAGAGGGGCCAGTTGGGGTTTGAAGAACAAAAGGCTGGCTGGTCAAAAGGTTTTCGCACCTGTGATACAATGGGGGAAGGTTTGGTCTGATTGGTTATTTTCAAATGTCTCACGGTTTGGTATAATTGGTCAGTTTTACAAGAGTCAGGTTTGAATTTGGTGACATCAGGAAAGAGGATAAAAGAGAATTTCAACTGTAGCTCGCTCTCTTTGGATTCTCTGGCTTTCTCTGGAGAGAGCTGTTCTTTAGCTCTCTCTCTTTTTTTCTCTCTCTCTCTCTCTCTCTCTTTCTCTCTCTCTCTCTTTCTTTCTCTCTATCTCTCTCACAGGTAACATTCTAGGCAGAGGCCTACAGAGCATAATTAATGGTTTATGTTTACATCTATTTGAAACTATTTAGAGTGTAACCATAACTAGAATTTGTGTTTCCTTTTAGAAGAGATTTATGTCTATGATGTAATTGACATTTTACATTTACTTGATTGTTAATAAATTGTAACATTTTGATCCTTTCTGAATTAATCTGTAATTATTAACTATCTCCAATGTGGAACGTTATAATTGCAACAAAGGGTTAAAACGGAACGATTAAATGTATGATTGACTATCAAATATAGATGACCAAACAACCGGTTGGGATTCTCTTCTAAATGCGACCACTATGATAAATGGAGTCAGATAAAGAATATTATAATCAAATCCATTCTTCCAGCTGAGACACTGAACGCGTAAGGCCTTCACCGCGGTTCGCTACCGACCCTTGGAGCGAATTCATGCGGTCTTACAATGGTTAAAATTTTCTTCCTAATATTATCAATCTTACATGTAAAGAAGTTCATAAAGTCATTACTGCTGTGCTGTTTACAAACATCAGAAGTTGAAGCTTTATTTTTGGTTAATTTAGCTACTGTATCGAATAAATACCTAGGGTTGTGTTTGTTTTCTTCCAAGAGAGTCGAGAAATAAGCAGATCTAGCAGTTTTTACAGTCTTTCTGTATGCGATCATGTGCTCTTTCCACAAATTACGAAAGACCTCTAGTTTTGTTTTCTTCCAGCTGCGCTCCATTTTTCTGGCTGCTGTTTTAAGGGCGCGGGTGTGCTCGTTGTACCACGGCGTTGGACTATTTTCTTTAATCTTTAAGCGCAGGGGAGCAACTGTGTCTAAAGTACTGGAAAAGAGAGAGTCAATAGTTTCTGTTGCAATATCGAGTTCTTCTAAGCTATCTGGGATGCTGAGGAGATGATACTGATGAGGAAGATTATTTAAAAAGCAATCTTTAGTGGCAGCAGTGATTGTCCTGCCAAATTGAAGCGAGGGGGCGGCTTTGCAACCTTAGCTAAATTAAGTATACATGATACTAGGTAATGATTAGAGATGTCATCGCTCTGCTGCAGAATTTCAACGGTATCAACATTTATTCCATGGGACAAAATTAGGTCTAAAGTATGATTATGGCGATGAGTGGGTCTTGACACGTGTTGCCTAACTCCAATAGAGTTTAGAATGTCTTTAAATGCTAATCCCAATGCGTCTTTTTCGTTGTCTACATGGATATTAAAATCACCAACAATTAGTACTTTATCTACGGCCAGTACTAACTCTGATAGAAAATCAGCAAATTCTTTGATAAAGTCTGTATTATGCCCTGGTGGCCTGTATACAGTAGCTAACACAAATGTTAAACAGGTTTTATCATGTACACTACATAGCGTTACATAAAGCACCAAAACTTCGAAGAAATTATATTTGAAACTAGACTTCTGAGTAATACTGAAGATATTATTATAAATTACAGCAATAATTTATATTGCTGTAATCCCTTACCCTCCCCCTTTACCTTTCAGACGTGGCTCATGTTTATAACAATAATCTTGGGGGGTGGACTCATTTAAAGTAATGTAGTCGTCAGGTTTTAGCCAGGTTTCTGTCAAACACAGCACATCTAGATTATTATCTGTAATGATATCATTAAAAATAAGCGGAACCGGGAACACTTCCCATAACACCTGATGTACTCGTTACATCATCGGAAGAATGGCATCTACGCTAATGATAGTCTCTCTGTTTTATCCCGAGGTTTACTGCAGTCAGCCGGATCCAGGCCGTATCCAGATCAGATGGTGGACCTGCGCCCAGACATGACCAACGCAGGACCCTTAAGTGTCTGCAGAGACCGTGTCAATTAGACTCCCCTGAAATTGCATCGTCGACACGGCATCCTCAATAAACCGGTCTCCGGCGTGATGACTCCGATTGTTCGAATATTACCATTCAATAATACTTAAATCGATATGTCATCCTCAATAAACCCGTCTCCGGCGTGTTGCCTCCGATCCTTCGAATATTCCGATCTATTATGACCTCTGACCTGTAAAGTTTCCAGAATAATAATCATAAGCTGTTTGTTAATTGGCCAGAGGAGAACTGGCACCCCGACTGAGCCTGGTTTCTCCCAAGGTTTATTTTTCTCCATTAGTTCACCTGATGGGGTTTTGGTTTCCTTGCCACTGTTGCCTCTGGCTTGGCGTGCTCAGTTGGGGACACTAAATTTTTCTAAATTTTTCAACTAAATATCGAAATAAATCGAATTATTAATCTAAATTAACCATATAAACTAAATTACTACCCTAATTACTGATCTAAAGCCCACACTGTCACTGTATGATAATTGAAATGAACTGATGACATTTTTTCTCCAGAATGGCTAGACGGCTGAATAAAATTATGCTGCATTATTTTCCTTTTTAACACTGTAAAGCTGCTTTGAAACAATCTGTATTGTTAAAGCGCTATATAAATAAAGTTGACTTGACTTGACTTGACTTGACATAACTCAGTACACTGAATAAATCCTCTTTACATCCCTTTGCATTACCGATCGATCTGACTCAACTTAGTGGGCGGGTGCGCTGACCTGCATATTCTACCCCGAGCGCTGATTGGCTCGCTGGACGGTTCAGCTGCGCCAGACAAACACTGCCAGTATGGATGCACAACGGGCGCGCGCTGCTCCTGCTGCACATTCACGGAGGAAAGCTTCCACAATCTTCGCGAGTTCAATGCAGGATTCGCACAACGGCTTGTCCTGAAAGATGGATTTAAAGACAGAAGCTGTTTACGGGCCACAACCTGTAAGTATGATTTATTTTTCATCGATGTGTTTTCCTGAAATAGTTTGTATTGTTAATTGTACGTTGTAGCAAGGAAGTAAACAAATGACAACTCTATTTTGCTCTGCAAACCAGTTTTATTAAATGCTCCTTCATACTTAACGTTATCCGACAAACACCTAACGTTACAAACTTTTTAAAAATCTCAACAGCGAACTTGGAATTAGTGTAAATTATTCTTTGATTAGAGCGTTTATGTATTGTTTATCTACAGGCATGCTAAACATGGTTCTGTGTTTGATTTGGCTACTATAGTAAAGCCAATGTTTAGTTTTCGTTTTGGGTTAATAGTTCCCTTTCGTTTAGTCACGACGACGTAACGTTAGTGACTAACGAATGGGGGTTTCGCTTAGAAGCCTATCATCTTTGAGCTTAGAGAAAACGCCCAATGCCATGGGGCATGCGGAATTTGCATACGTAACTCCGCCTCACCGCGTGAGTATAAAAGGAAGTACGTGGCAATATCGCATTATGTTTCTGCTTTCGGAGCCAAGAGTACCTACCTCTTCACTCCTCTCAAGCCTTCTGAGACTCTGTCAGCCTCTTCGAGACGAGCGGCTTTCCAGTCGGTGTTGGTGTGATGGCGCATTCCAGTGATCGCATACTTCCTGCCTGCTGATCTGCGCAGTGGTCTGCTAGACGGCTGGTGTGTGTTTCCCTGGGCGCTTCGGCATCGACTGCAAGGCTTCCTCTGACAAAAAGAGCTTGCGCGTGGCACGTCTTTTTCAAGACGGCTCGCCTGTGCACTTCCGGGTGCGATCGATCTCCGTTGCTGTCTATGGGCACATTCACTGCTCGACGTGTTTGGGCTTCAGCACGTTGGATGTGTCATGTTCCCATTGCGGGAACGTGGCCATCGCGATGTCGCGGTTGAGACTCAGTGATCTCCGTGAGGAGAGAGAGTCCCCTCTGCCACACCCCAATCTACCGTCCCCGAGTGAGATGGTACTTTGGCTGGTGACCAGGGTGACCTGAGGGCGGTGCGTGGTCCTTGGGTCACGCCCCCTCTCGCACATCGCTTCCCGCGAGTGTTGGACTGAAACAGCGGCCCGTCTCTGATGCCTCGTTCGTTTCGTTCACACTCCAGATAGCAGTGAGATGTCGATCGCCGCATCCCAAGGTGGGCTGAAGTCCTTTGGGGATGATGATTAGGTTGTGCTCAGCCTCCGGGTGTGTCAGCGCTGCCTGATCCGACCTAAAGTTGACAGCCATGTTATCTCGGGCAGCCGCGAGCCTCGCGCTGGTGTGGAACTCCGCCCCGTCGCGAGCGCTCGTGGTTGCGCGATTGGTTTTTGGGGGCGGCACCCGACAGCTGTTGGGCCCCGCCCCCAATGCCTTTCGCTCCTGAGGTGCATGGGGAGATCACGCGGTCCTGGAAGTCCCCGTGCTTCCCGTGATCGTTTGGTGGCCTCCTCCGCCTTCTCTGCCCTTGATGGGGCCGCGTCCTAGGGTACACTGGGCTGCTGCTGCTGCACCCAGCCGCCGGCTCAGTCGCCTCAGTCCGCTCGCCGCCGAGGGCGCCCTCCCTCCTCCCGCCCGGCCCCAGCAGCAGCCTTCACCTGGGTCGCGCCGTGGAGGTGGTTGCAGGATGATGCCCAGTCCGCTCCCCAGCCTGGTTAAACGCCAGACTGGAGGTGGACAACTCAGAGATGGGTCCCAGTTCTTTCCAGGGGATGGTAGCAGGGCCTCTCCTTCCCGGCAGCACTTGAAAAGAACTGGTGTCCCCATCCCTGAGCACCCAGAGACCGGTGATGACGTTGCGCGCCACCCTCGGGTCCCACCCCTCGCATCCCTCTCTGTCACCAGCCTCCTCTCAGAGCAGACCCCAGTGGAACGCGCGTCCTTCCCTGGTCTCCTCTGTCGGGACGCAGCCGTTAACCATGTCCCCACACCGGGACGCCCAACAGCCTCCCATGTCCGGGCCGGTAACGCTGCCTCGCTGCCCCACCCTGGGTACGTCTGTGGTCTGTATGACCCCGCTGGTGCAGTTCCTGGGAGCCTGGCTTCAGCTTCCGGGGCTGTCCCGCTGGGTCCCGCGGCCCGTCAGGCTCGGCTACACGATTCAGTTCGCGCAGGCTCCTCCCCGCTACAGGGGAGTCCACCAGACCGTGATCGGGGCCAACACCCCCGTCATGCGTGCAGAGATTGCCACCCTGCTGGTGAAGGGTGCGATCAAGCCTGTCCCTCCAGCCAGAACTTCATTGTACCCAAGAAAACCGGTGGGTTACGGCCAATCCTGGACCTTCGCATTTTGAACCGATCCCTTCACAGGCTTCCGTTCAAAATGTTGACTGCGAAACGCCTTTTCGAATGCGTTCGTCCTCACGAGGACGCCTACTTCCATGTCTCCGTCCTTCCTCGACAGACCGTTCCTACGGTTTGCTTTCGAGGGGCGGGCATATCAGTACGCAGTCCTCCCATTCAGGCTATCTCTGTCCCCTCGCGTCTTTACGAAGATTGCCGAGGCAGCCCTTGCGCCCCTACGGCAGCACGGGGTTCCCATCCTGAACTACCTCTATGACTGGCTTATACTGGGATACTCTCGAGAGCAGGTTTGCGGACACAGAGATCGGGTGCTCCAACACCTAGCCCGTCTGGGCCTTCGGGTCAACTGGGAGAAGAGTAAACTCTGCCCAGTGAAGAGGATCTCTTTTCTCGGTATGGATATCGACTCGGTCGCCATGTGCGCGCAGCAATCGAGCGAGCGCGTGCAGTCTCTGCTGACTTGCCTCCGTCAAATCGAGAGCAAGAGTGCGGTTCCACTGAAACTATTTCAGAGGCTCCTGGGGCATATGACATCTGCAGCCGCGGTGATGCCACTCGGATTGCTTCATATGAGACCGCTTCAGCATTGGCTTTGCGATCGAGTCCCGAGATGGGCATGGCAGTCTGGCACGCTCCGGGTCCAAGTGACTCGGGCCTGCTTACAGACGCTCACCCCGTGGTCGAACCTCAGTTTTCTACGGGCCGGTGTTCCCTTAGAACGAGTTTCCAGGCATGTTGTCGTATCGACGGATGCCTCTGCCACAGGCTGGGGTGCTATGTGCAATAGACAAGCATCCGCAGGCTCCTGGACAGGACCCCAGCACCTTCTGCATGTCAATTGCCTCGAGTTGCTGACAGTACGGTTCGCCCTGCACCGCTTCCAAGCGTTGCTGAAGGGTCAACATGTGCTTGTCCGGACAGACAACACAGCCGTAGTAGCGTACATCAACAACCAGGGCGGTCTACGCTCCCGCCGTATGTCTCAACTCGCCCGCCATCTCGTTTTATGGAGTCAGAAGCGCCTGAGGTCCCTTCGTGCTGTCCATATTCCGGGAGTCCTGAACCTCGCAGCCGACAAGCTCTCGCGGTTTCAGCCTCTCCCGGGAGAGTGGAGACTCCATCCCCAGACAGTCCAGCTGATTTGGGAACAGTTCGGGGACGCGCAGGTAGATCTGTTTGCCTCCTACGACTCTTCTCACTGCAGCCTGTTCTATTCCCTGACCGAAGGCACGCTCAGCACGGATGCACTGGCGCACAGCTGGCCGTGGGGCCTACGCAAATATGCGTTCCCCCCAGTGAGCCTACTCGCACAACTTTTGTGCAAGATCAGGGAGGACAAGGAGCAGGTCCTTCTGGTCGCCCCGTACTGGCACGGCCGGACCTGGTTCCCCGAACTCATACTCCTTGCGACAGCCCCTCCCTGGCCTATTCCTCTGAGACCGGACCTCCTCACTCAGAGACGGGGCACCCTATGGCACCCGCGTCCCGATCTGTGGAACCTCCACGTGTGGCTCCTGGATGGGACGCGGTAGGTTTGAGTGGCCTGCCACCTACAGTGGTCGCTACCATCACTTCCGCTAGGGCAGAGTCCACTCGGCATGCCTATGCGTTGAAGTGGAACCTCTTCGTCACCTGGTGCTCTTCTCGCCAAGAAGACCCCTGGAAATGCCCGATCGGGTCCGTGCTTTCGTTTCTCCAAGTGGGGTTGGAGCGAAGGCTGTCTCCCTCCACCCTCAAAGTTTATGTGGCCGCAATATCTGCCCACCACGATCTTTTGGAGAACAAAAAGGTAAGTCAGCACGACCTGATCATCAGGTTCCTGAGGGGGGCGAGGAGACTGAATCCGGCCGGTAATGTGCCAGTCCTCGGACTGGATACACGCGATATCTCCTCAGGTGAGCTCCCCGAGAGCCCTGAGTCCCTCCAGCACTGCTTACGCCGATACCTGTGTGTCTGCCCTCTAGCGAGCCAAGACCCTTGTGTCCGGCCCGGTGCCCCGTGTGCATGGTTCCCCTCCGGCGACCCCCACACGTGTATTTCCACCGTAAGCCTCCGCAGTGAGCAGTTGTCTTTCCCTTGGCAAGTCCCTGCCACCCCTAGGGTTAAAAATCCACCTTCGGCTGGTACTCTCGAGTTTTTCCATATGCAGCCCTTAGCGGGTCATATGTGTACTCTTAAGTCCTCCCTACAGGTAGGTATCTTGGCATTTCCTCACTGGAATATGCATCCCAGTGTACCTTGGTATTCCTGTGATAAGTGGGAGTCCTTCTTCCGTACTAGTCTTACGATAGGGTACTCACACTTACGCAGGGCACTGGAAGACAGCTGAGTGGCGGGATTATATTGGGACCACATTATCGTAGTGACTGAACGAAAGGGAACGTCTCGGTTACGGATGTAACCCTCGTTCCCTGAGGAGGGAACGGAGACGTAACGTCCCGTTGCCACATCAGCTGTGCTACCAGGAAGGCAGGAGTTCAGTCTTGGCTCCTCAAGCAGGTAACATAATGCGATATTGCCACGTACTTCCTTTTATACTCACGCGGTGAGGCGGAGTTACGTATGCAAATTCAGCATGCCCCATGGCATTGGCACGCCATTGGGCGTTTTCTCTAAGCTCGAAGATGATAGTTAGTCACTAACGTTACCTCTCCGTTGCCTCCTCAGGGAACGAGGATTACATCCGTAACCGAGACGTTCTTGGGACAGATATTTGGCTATAATCGTTCTAAAAATAAAAAAGTAACGGTGCCATTCAGTAGCGATCACTATAGATCCGCAGTCTTTACTCTTGAGGACTGAACAGGTTGAACAGGTTCTGCTCGATCATCTTCACTAAAATTGTCTGGGTCCGATTCGGGCTCAAATTGGTATGGTTTTATTGACGCCATTGTTTCTAATACTACCAAAGCACAGTCGACCGGTAAAGGTAAGCGGCGTGACGTTTCCGACAAAAGTGCACTAGCCGTTTAGCGAATCACAACACACTGGGCCAGCTAACCAATCTGAGCCCATTGCGTATTTTTGAGGGACCGGCTTCATAGAACCCGGAAATCATCAGACCGTTTTTACAAGGAGGGACAGAGCAGTGTAGAATAAAGGTAAAATATATGAAAAATAATGCAATCTTTTAAAAACGAAGCATCAACACATGTTACAGTGCACCCCACAAACACAATCAAGCCTTCGAAAGAATGTGTTTTACCACCCCTTTAATCTGGTATGGCAGGGAATTCGATGAGGCGTGCGACTGGGAGTGTGTACAACCTCTCTCCCACCTTAACTTGAGCTGTTAACAGCTTGAACAGCTTGATCCGATAACAGCTTGAATGGTTTGCCTTTGTCTGAGAGCCATGAGGAATGAATCAGAGTCGAGGCTATGAAGGACGTCAATGTAAACTGCACGAGTAGTTAGACATTTGAACAGGATGCCCCATTTCTTCTCATTTCTGCGACCTACTTTAACAGTATATGGACCGAAGCAATCCATTCCTGTTGAGTAGAAGGCGGGCTTGAATAAACGTAATCTAGCTGGAGGGAGGTCTGCCATTTTAGGTACCTCAGGGTTCCTTCTCCACTTCTGACAGTCCACACAAGCACTCTGACACCGTTTGATGGCCTCCCTGCCTCGAAGAATCCAATATTTACACAGAAGCTCGGCAAAAACTCTTTCAGGGCCTGGATGGTGGAGTTTAGTGTCATAAGTCTGAATGACCAATTTAGAGACCCCGTGTGATCGGGTCTAGGACAATGGGGTGCACTGTATCCGGATCTAGATAAGGGCTCCAATGTAGGCGACCTCCTACTCTGATCAGCTGAGTCAAGTTCAGGAGAAAGTGTCTTTAACCGACTGCTTCTGGGAAGTGATTTACCCGCGGTTAACTGCTCCAGCTCAAAGGGAAAGCACTCCTCTTGAGCTTGCTGTAGAATGCGAATTTCTGCTGTTTTGTATTCATCAGCTGTCAGACTATTGCCTGCCACCCCGTGACAGGCCCTGGACTCTAGTAGTTCTTCGAAAGTCTTATACCGGCCAATGTCAGGGAATGACTGGCTGGCTGTGAAGCAGGTAAGGAGGCAGTTTTACGGAGCTCCTCTTCATTCTCAGCCACAGAATGTGGGATTTCCGGCCACAGATTTGGAGGATCTTTGAGAAAGGATGGCCCTTGGTACCAATAGCAGTCTGGTCCCAGCTTATATAGGCTTTTTCCCCTTGTTATATCATCTGCTGGGTTATGATTCGAACACTTTATATTGACAAGAGTCTGAATGCAGCCAAGTGAGGACTGTGGTGGAGTCAGTCCACAGAGTGAATTGGTGTATGGGAAGGTTCAGTTCTGTTCTGACTACTTTAGCGAGCTGTGCCCCAGTCAGTGCAGCACAGAGTTCCAGACGGGGGATCGATTGCTTTTTTCTGGGTGCCACTCGTGATCTGGCTGTGAGGAAGGCCACCTCTACCTCTCCATGTTGATCCTTTGTGCGGAGGTAAGCGACTGAACGATAAGCATGCTCAGAGGCATCGCAGAAAATGTGTACCTCTCTCTGACTCATGTCTGTGTCTCTGATTGGGCTGGTGTAACAGCTTTGAAGGACTGTTTTGTAGGACAGGCAGCTCCTCTACCCACTTTGACCAGTTCTGTAGAAGATCTGCAGGTAAGTGTGGGTCATCCCAGTCTCTTTTCTTATCCCAAAGGTGCTGCACTATGAGCTTGGCTCTAGTAGTGAAGGGAATGAGATAGCCCAGGGGGTCATACTGACTTGCCACAATTTTGTAAATGGTATGCATGGTTGTCTCAGTAGTTGCTATAGGACGATTCAAATAGGAAAGCGTGTCCGTTTGGTGATTCCAGAGAAGCCCAAGTGTTGATTTTTGGGGGTTGCTCTGCCCATGTGAAATCAGAAGTTCGGTGCCATCTGATCTGGCTTCAGGAGGTAAATGGCTGATTGTCGAGAGCTGGTTGCTGGACAACTGCCTCAGGTCGAAGCCTCCTTCTGCCAGTAAGCTCCTGATCTTGTCTACAAGTCTCTTGGCTTCTTCCACTAAGGAGAAGCTCTGCAGACAGTTGTCTATGTAGAAAGACTTCAGGACGGAATGGCGAACGTCTTCCCCAGGTTAACTATGGTCCAGGACATGTTTTTGTAATGCAAAGACTGCACAGCAAGGCCTGCATGTCGTGCCGAAGGGAAGAACCTGCCATTCTAAATGTTAGGTGGATCCTGTGTCTTTAGATCACAGTTCTACCCCGAGCCCTGATTGGCTCGCTGGATTCTGCGACAGATGATGCGATTTCGGCAAATAAAAAAGTTTAACTAATATACATGAATATAACCTTAATGGTGGCCTTTTTTACAGGGGCAATTCCAACTATATTTCCGCAAGCAGTAAGTAGTGAATTTATCCACTTCAGTACTCTACTGTCAAACTGTACTGTACAAACAACATATTTACATGCTACCCAGTTCGCTGTTTATAGTTCGTGATTTAAAGTGAAGAAGCTATCATTGTAAAATCATACGGTGACACATTACAATAATTAAAATGTTTTTACAATGCTAAAACAAAGCTGTGACTGCTGACGTTATGAGTTAACATGTAAAGGATAGTTCACCCTGAAATGAAAATAAAGACATCTTTTACTCACCCTGCTGTTGTTCCAATGCCATATGTCCTTCTATCTTTTTCGAACCTCAAAAGCAGAAATTGTGAAAATACACATTTCTTCATATAATGGAAGTGAATAATGATCAGGCTAAAACATTACAAAAATGATACAAAAGTATCACGCAATGAAACAGTGAGATGCGCGCCATATATGGAAAGTGTTCAGGAGGCGTAATATAAGGTTTTGCGAGAAAGAAACCATATTATTCAGTCAAAATACTGAACTTTAGCATTCCTGTAAGTGCGTGCGAGCCGTCAGCAGGTGCTTATGCTTACTATAACTCGCACTGTTGTCATGGTACCCAGGATAAGCACACACACGCACCATTTTGAGAAATCAGGCTCAATAGAAACAAACGTGACTCTCGTCTTTTCTATAAGGTATTTCTGATAAGAAATAATACAAGAATACTAATAATAGTAACCTCCTGAAGTGAATGCTGTGTACTGTTGTCATGACAACATTGCGTGAGTGGCTGCTGATGTGCAGTGAAAATTTCAAAACATTTGGATGAGTTGGACGTATGACAGAGTATTTCTGTGCCAAATACTCTCCTTCCGGATTCATATACGTTTCGGAAAGTTTTTTTTGAGTATGGGCCTGTGTGAGGTCATAATAGGTGGAATTGCTTGTATGGGCACTTCTCCCGGATGAGTGCATGCGGAGCGCGCACATCAAAAAGCTTTGTTTGTGTTATGGAAGCTGTCGGCAGCACTGGCAATTTGTTTCAGACCACGAAATCAACAATGTCACTAAAGAAGTGTGTTTCTGGTTGTGAGGGAAAGCTTCCCAAATAACCCAGCGTTAAACAGTGGCTGGCTCTTTTTCCGGAGCAGCAACGGAGTTCTGCAAGCACGTCCCTTTTTAAAGCACTTTTTTGCTAATTCATCAGCAGATTAATTACCATCTATTCCTATTTGTGCTGGCACCCAGCAGAATCCAACTACCACTCCTTTTCTTTGTATACACCATAATAATGTAAATATTTCACACATCAAATCCTCTCTAGAAGAATGATGAATAGATAGTGATGTTAACACAGAAGCAGAGACGGAGCATACAACTACTGTCTGGTTTTACTTCCTCTACCCATGTTAAACCTATTATGATAGCAAACAATTTCAACAGCATATATTGACAATGTAAATGTAGATGTCTTTTAGTTAACCCTTTAGAACCTGACGCTAAAAAAAGGGTGTTTTCACATATTTTATCTTTTTTTTTTGACTGTAGAATTATAACACAATGTGCTATCCTCAAGTGCAAGGTGTATTTTTTTCAGAAAGCAATACATTTTCAATAAATTACAGTTATTGACCCTTACTGTGTGTGGTGAGTTTGAAAATATAATTTAAATAGACAAACATTTTTAAAATGGGAATACATTTTACTGCTTTTTATTTAGAAAAAAAAATCAGAAAACCCCTGAATGAAAAAATCTAACACTTTGAACTTGAAGAATAAACTATAATGCATATATACACGTTTTGTTTAGTTTTCTTGTGACACCGGGTTGCAGAGTTTTTACTAAGGAGCCTTTTTCTTTACCCCAGTTCTCCAGGCATTTTTGATCATTCACTCTAGTCATTCAAATGTGGTGCTGTCTGAAGCAGTTCCTATCAAGTTGCAAGCATAGGCCTACATCACACTCCTGGCACTTCCATGGGGTGCTCCTGCATCGTATGCAACGATGCCTACCCATGCTGACCCTCTATGACAGGTCCTGAATGTCACTCACAGGAACAGGCAGATGATCGCATCTCTCTTTGGGGCTGCCAACCAGGGGAACGCCTGTGAGCTGAGCAGCCAGAAGCTCCTGAAAGTTTTGCCGTGTCATGGGCTTGTCCTGAGATATGGCACACATCTCTTCGTGTAAAATGAAGCTGTTAGTCACTGCAATATCCAGGGAGTGCTGAAAAATAGTCATGTACCTCTTCCGTGTTCGCTTTCAAGTGAACTCGAGCTACGTCACCACTTTGGGAACGCCCCTGCGTGATTGCGTCGTGAAGCACGTATGTAATCAGTCCATTAGAGAGACGGAACGTCATGGGCGGGTGACGTCATAGACCCGGAACTATAAAGCATACCGGCAAACATACGCCCTCAGCTTCTGTTGTCTTCAACAAGCTCGCAATGTAACATTGTCCTTGTCAGCTCTATGTTTGTGTCTGGGTTCAGACTTTTTTGTTTTCATATAACAAGTTTGCAACACATACTGACACATAAAAGAGAGACACTATGGCGAGTACGAACAGCAGTACAGTTAGTGTGTTCCTCCCTGCTCTAGCTACATTGTGAGTGGGGATACACACTTGACGTGCGTTGTTGTTTGTTTTTTAGCAGCACGCTCAGTCGGCTCTCGAGGGGGCCAGTTGTGAGCATTGTGAGACGCTGCCTCTAGGAATGTTGCTATCCTGCCAGGCGTTCTTCGAGGAGGGCGCCGCGGCTCGCGTTTCCCACGGCATGAGCGGCGGCTTGTGTCACGGGGCTCGCACATGGTCCTGTCAGAGGGGTAAGAGATGGGTTCATCCCTTTCTCTGCCTTCATCTGGCAGGTCCAGTGCTTCCTCTCTGGGTTCGGGAGCCCGAGCTGCGGTTTCTCCCGCCCGGGGGGCGGCCTTGATGCTGCAGTTATCTAGCTCTAACAGTAAAATAGGAGGTTGATATCTGCAGTATCAATGCAGGTGGATGTGAAGACTCGCCACTTCAATCCCTTGCAAGAGAGGAGATGGAGGTGGTGAATAAGCAGTTAAATATTATGATATATATTCATTATATCTTATGTGTATATATTCATATCAGGAGCGCGCCTCAGTTAAAGCAGGCTTATGAGCGCTTTCTTTGTTTCTTTGTTCTATTCAGCCTCCATAGCTGGGCTCGCCGTCTCTCTTTAATCTCCACACCGAGGTGTCGAGATTATGGGAGCGGTCCGTGCCTAAGTAAATTTCCAGCCCCCACATCTGTGTATAGAATAATATTACGGGTCTGATGAGACATGGTTATGGTTCGGTGCCGAGGCTGGAGGAGACGCTTGCAAACCATCTCTCCCGATTCGGCATCGCCCATTAAGCCCCGACTTTGCCTACCAAGCCATTAAGAGCATTTTCTGCATCTATATTACCTAATTTACTGCATATACGGTTTATGAGCAGTCCTGGTGGGCAAAGCGTACTCGGCAGCGGGTCAGGCTGCCGCATGCCTGCTCACTATGGCTTTGTGCATGCTAAGCTGACCTGCTGAAAGACCTGGGTGTGTAACGCCAGGTCTCATCTGTTGTGGTGCGGGAGCAGCAGACACCGGGTACGAGCTCCTCACACCGGGCGCAGCGAAACAGAGTGTCGAGAGGGTGGGGCGGTGGGTGGCGCCCTCAGGCGCAGCTTCCCAAGATTAAGACGGTTCTGAGGGCCGTCATTATTTCAAGGAAGGCTGTGTCCAAGAAGCCATGACGCCAGTGGGCCCAGGGCGGTGAGGGCGGTCCCCCCCAGGGGGAAACGGAGCTCACCTCAGCATACGGGGCCCGTCTGCTTTCGGTGCCCTCACAGGGTCAATCCACCTACCCCGCCCGAGTGCCGGGGCGTGGAGAGCCCTCGCGGGTCATCCGAGGATGGCTCGTGCCCTCCGAGGAGGAAGGTGGCGCTGTCGAGTCAGTTGTTCCCTGCCGGTCAGCTGTTCCGGGCGCTGCTCTCGCGGTGCAGAGTACATCAGAGGCCAGTCTCGAGGGGCTGGTACGCTTACTAGATTTCTGTCAGAGTGGGAGAATCTGCCAGATATATCTTAGTGGGTCCTACAGATTATAAATTTGTTGGCTCTGGTTATGTCTCGTGCCAAAGAAGGATGGAGGGCTGCGCCCCAATCTAGATCTGTGTGTTCTATATATTAGGATGCTTACACCCATACATCGTGTCTCAATCAGGTCCGAGGAATGGTTTGTCACGATAGATCTGCTTATATCCTGTTTCTATCCTTCCGTAGCACAGGAAGTACCTGAGGTTCGCTTTTAGGGGAGAGCGCACCAATTTCGGATGCTTCCCTTCGGTCTTGCACTTTCACCCCACATGTTCACGAAGTGCGTGGACGCGGCGTTAGTCTCCTTGTGTATGCTGGGGATCCGCATTCTCAATTTTGCGGTGACTGGCACTGTCAGCTCGCCTGAGGGTTCGACATTGAGATGTCGTTCTCACACATTTTGGAGGTTAGGGCTGAGGCTCTCATCCAAGAAGAGCGTTCTTTCTCCAGTTCAGAGAATAACGTATTTAAAGGGGTGAAGCTGGACCAGCCGCTCACTGTCAACAGTTCAGAGACTGTTGGGTCTGATGGCAGCAGCGTCCAGTGTTGTGGCCTGTTGTACATGAGACTGTTACAGTGGTGGCTCAAGACCAAGGGTTTCCCCGAGCATTCGTGGCACATAAATTGTCTAGAAATGTTGGCAGTGTTTCAGGCTCTGAAGCACTTCCTACCGTATCTCAGGGGGCATCATGTGCTTGTTCGCACAGACAGCACATCGGTGGTCTCCTATATCAACCATGACGAGGTCTCGTCAGTTGTACAAACTGGCGCGCCTTATTCTCTTTTGGTCCCAGGGGAAACTACTCTCGGTGAGAGCTATGTACATCCCTGGGTTGTTGAATGTGGAAGCAGACATCCTGTCGAGACAGGGGCGTTGGCCCGGGGAATGGAGACTTCACACCGAGGTGGTGGAGCTCCTTTGGGAGAGATTTGGCAGGATGCTATGGTACAGGAGTGGCCGAGGCTGCCCCTGTACGCATGTCCCCTGATTGCTCTGCTTCCGGGAGTTCTAGAGAGAGTGCGCCGGGATGGGGCCTGTCTACTGCAAGTAGCCCCATTCTGGCCGGGCCGAGTATGGTTCTCAGACGTCGTGTCTCTCCTCGACGGCTCTCCCCTGGAGATTCCGCTCAGGAGGGACCTTCTCTCTCAGGCGGGCGGTGTCTTCGTAGACCCTTGCCCAGAGTTGTGGAAACTGTGGGCTTGGCCTCTGAGGGGGCCCAGCTCATAAGTTCTGGTCTCTCAACCGAGGTTGTTGAGACCATTCTTCACTCTAGAGCTCCCTCCACGAGGAAACTGTACGCACTGAAGTGGAGACTCTTCACCTTATGGTGTAGAGATCGCTTGTGGGATCCAGTTAACTGCCCTGCGAGCGCAGTGCTGGAGTTCCTGCAGGAGAGGTTCTCCGCTGGGTTAGCTCCCTCCACATTTAAGGTGTATGTGGCGGCCTTTGCAGCTTACCACACTCCTTTGAGTGGTGTTTCTTTGGGACGACACCCTCGTCCCTGTTGCGCCCTCGTGTTTGGAATTTGCTCCCGGTTGGCTAAGGCCTTCCTACATTCTATGCTGGTTCATGTTCCTAGGTTCCCACTAATCCTGTGAGACCCTTAGCACTGCAGGTCTCTTGTCCTCCGTTTCTGACGTCAGACCAGTAAGACTATCTGCTGTTACAGGCCTCCCTCGAGGGGGGGGTCCAGTCTTGAAGTAGAGGGTGATCAAGTTTCCAAAGTGGTGACGCAGCATCTCGTTCCCTATTCAGGGAACTAAGGCTGCAGTCGTAACCGAAACGTTTTATGGTGCACCGACTTTGTTCCTAGCATCTGGTTAGGGGTGTCAACTCCCCCCATGTACTTATTGTAGGGTACCGTTGAACTGCTGTTGGCCTGGGAACAGGGACCCTCAGTTTTTGCACATCCTTTTTTTGTCTGCCACCTCAGCACTGTCTCCCCACTGTACACGGTGTGGATAGTTGTGCACATGGAGCCCTCTCTTGGCAACCTATCACGGTACCTCACTTGAATTTACTGAGCTTCTGAGAGTGACCCATTCTTTCACAAATGTTTGTAGAAGTGTCTGCATGCCTAGGTGCTTGATTTTACACAACTGTGGAGGCACCTATTGGAGTACCTGAATTCATTGATTTGGAGGGCTGTCCCAATTTTTTTAGCAATGTAGTGTAATTTGCCCATATTCTCTAGATCATATGTTAATCTATGAACTATGCTCTTTTCCAATAATAATGTAAGTTTGAAGTTAAAGCAATTGGACAATAACTTCCTGGGTTTGTTGGATTTTTACCTGTTTTTACTATAGGGATTACAAGCAATTCCACATCTTTGGCAATATTCCTTTTGTTCATATTTTATTATATAACTTAATTAGCATTAATAATACACTATGAGACAAATGCTTTATCATTACCCTATCACACCCAGGAGCAGACTTGGCATAACCTTGATCAACCTTTAGGTCTCTCTGTGGGTTTTGAAGTATTTAACCAATGAAAAGTATTAAAAATAGCTTGTGCCTAAACCTTGTTACTCCAACAGATTATCTCAGCTCATGGTCATGCCTTCCGAATATATCTGCGTGAGCCCTGCGTACTGTAGAACGGGGTTACAGGCTGCAGTTCGGTTTCCCTCCCCCAAAGTTCAACGGGGTGGTCCGGACTGTGGTCAGCCCGGAGTAGGTGCGGGTTATGGAACAGGAAGTATGCTCTCTGCTGGTCAAGGAGGCTATAGAACATATTCCTCCGCCAGACAGGAAGTCTGGGTTCTACAGCCGGTATTTCATAGTTCCCAAGAAGGATGGATGGTTGCGTCCGATAATAGATCTCAGGTATCTGAACCGGTCTCTGAGGAGATACAGGTTCAAGATTCTCACAATTCCAGCCATCGTGAGTCAGATCCAGTTCGAGGACTGGTTCGTCACGATAGATCTGAAGGACGCATACTTCCATATCTCCATCCTTCCATCCCACAGGAGGTTCCTGAGGTTCGCTTTCGGGGGCGAAGTGTACCAATTTCGGGTTCTTCCTTTCGGCCCAGCTCTTTCCCCTCACACCTTCAGTGTGTATGGTTGCAGCACTGGCTACATTGAGACTCCAGGGCATCCACATACTCCATTATATCGACGACTGGCTAATTTTGGCCCAGTCTCGCGATATGGCTGTTCGACATCGAGATGTCGTTCTGGCCCACATAAGGGTGCTTCACTGCATGAAAAGTGGGATTTTCGTCAGTATGTGGCACTGTAGATTGCCGTGGAACTTCAGGTTTACGACTGTGCACGGGAATTTGCAGGCAACACCGAAAACTGCTGGAAATTGTCGGAAATTGACGTGGGCCTTGCTTTTCAGTTGTCCCCCCATGACCCCCCCCCCCCCCCCTTAATTCTAGGGGAGGCTTTAACATGTAAACGCTGTGAGCTACACAAATGCAAATCAGGGTAGCAGCAGGGGAATTTTTATCTAGGTTCTGAATTTTTTTAACTAAAACATTTTAAGTTAAATTTACTCGTTTTAGTTCACATTACTACATTTTTAGGGCAACCAGTTTGCTCCAATTTTTTAAGTAGATTCAACTTGTCCGGGCTAACAGTGTAGATTAATTACTCTGTATGTCATTAGCAATAACCAATGTTATGTAAAAAAAATACACACAAAATAATTTATTTCAAACATTTTAATTGTTTTAACAGAGTTTTAATCAGGCTCAAAATGTGCATTATATGCAAATAACATCAAACAACATTTTATGGCTTTCAATAATTGTGCAATTACATCACAGTTTCCTAGAGTTCAAATACTGTGCATAGTGTGGATAATTGGTGCATAGTGTGGTGGATAAATCCAATTATTTTTTCTCCCAAACTCCATTTTTGAAATAGCGCTTTCTGTGATCAAAATACTGTGTATGACACAGTTCAGTGTTGCAATGTTCACAGAAGCGCCGCGGTCGTTTCTTCAGTCTTGGGACTTCCATCTTTCAACTGACAGCACACCGTGTTGATATCACAGAGTTTCATGTGCACACCGCTTGCTCATAGGTATGCGAGCACGTCTCGCGAGATATTCCTTATAACAATAACCTTGCATGTGATTGGAGGAGCCCGACGAGCATCTCGCCCTCGTCCAATCACCTGCGAGTTCATGGCCATGACGCGTACAAGACGTGAAGACGAGCTTTAAACAGACGTGTTTTGGACTTTTTTTTTTTTACATTTCCTGTGTTTTGCTGCTTTGCTTTTTCGTGATCAACAATGACAGGACACCGTCTCGCCTTCAGCTCCCCTTCAACTCCTCTGCATGGACGCGACCAACTTTTTCGACTAATTTTCAGGAGGCTGTCTGGCGTCTTCACAACTCTGAGGCAAACTGCAGGCGCTATGAACCAGAGCATGGGTAATGTAATGTTACGATTTAAAGAATATGCTTTTATTCAGCTGTATAAGGAAATGGATGCGTTAATAGATCCGAGCTTAAAACTGCACATTTTGTTTTCACAGACTATCCTCGCCTCATAACAAAGCCGTGACCTCTTGCTTGGAGCGATTTCCGCGAGTCCAGATTTAACCGCTGATCATGACGAGATTGTGTGTAAGTATAACTTCTAATGTTTTTCTCACTCCTTGTTTAATTTTACTGTTACTGTTTTTATTAATACCTGTCTCATTTAATTGTTTTCCAGCTGCCTGTAAGACTTATTATGAATCGACACGCCGGAGCTTCAGATACAAACAACCTGAACTTAACTCGCAGGCGGAAACTGCGAAGTTTAGCTCGGAGTCGATCAAGAAGAAAAAGGGTAAGATTTATTTTATTAGATCCGTTTTTTGTCAATGTGAGTATTTTTCAGGTTGCTTATTGTCTGAATGGGTTGTATTACAGTTGCTGGAAGCGAGACGAACTGTGCTGGCTGAGGATTAGATGGACATTTGGTAGTGCGCGACCATTGAACTCATGTCTGATGAGGAAGACGGCATTGTTGACGGGGTGTCTGGATGGATTGTGCGACCACCGCCCTCTCGCAGCCTGGAGCTCTCCGAACTCTGTGCCACTTTGCAATACAGATTAGAGGCGATACCGAAATACAGGGGAACTCACCATATACGCCTGTGTTTCCCGAATGTGTTGGGCACTTCTTTTTGACTTTTTTGGAGGACAACATAAGAGACATTACTGCTGCACTGTACATAGTTGTGTGTTTAACAATAAAGCTCTTTCTTTGAATAAACAGCTGTGTGTTTATAAATGAAGCTCTTTCTTTGAATAAACGGCACGGTCCGGGCAAATTTTCCCATATATTCCTTGATGGTATGTATAGTGCAGTTCATAGCACAATAACATTAATATAAAACATAAATTATATCGCACCTCCGCGGTCTCTCTGCGGGGGGCTCTCCACCTACGTCATGGTTCGTTTACGACAATTTGTGGCACAGACAAGCGTGACGTTCGCTGCCTCTAAATTGTCGAAAACTGCCTAAAATTAGGGAGATTTCCGGGAGTCTACAGGCGTTTACGGGGTCGAAAATCCCACTTTTCATCAGAGGTGGACAGTAACGAAGTACATTTACTTGAGTACTGTACTTAAGTACACTTTTTGAGTATCTGTACTTTACTGAAGTATTATTTTTTAGGGAAACTTTTACTTTAACTTCACTACATTTGAAAGACAAATATTGTACTTTTTACTCCACTACATTTCTATCAAGGTCCTCGAAGTCAAAAGTTGTTTCTGTAGCAGCTTTCCAAGTCAGTGGATGATTTTTTTTCTTCTTTAAAAGCGTTTTTTTTTTTTTTTTTTTGCAAAATGTAAATGTCTGGGAGAAAGAGAAGCATAGACATATGGATGAATCTGAAAAAACATGATGAAAGAGCTCAGTTCAGTCTTTTTTGTGCCTCTGAGATGCCAGAGCACAAGTACTGAATAGAGCTTTCTTTTGTGTGTTTTTTTCGCACTTAGACCAATACACACAATGTCAATTTTCATTTTGGAAAGTATTCACGTAAATAAAGTTGATTATGTCTTAAGTGAACGTAAACAGTTGGGGGAATATCGGATGTGTATCAGTGTATTGGATTTGTGCATTCTGCCTTAAAGTGACAGCAGCTTTGTAAAAAGCTTTGTAACTTTTAAGTATTTAAATGAGTTCAAGGTGGTCGTATGCTAGCATGTCGGATGGAGCATCACTGACTGGCTTAACCCACCATGATGGCATAGCGTGCATTTATACAACAATGCAACAATAATAAAATAATGCATTGACATAAAAAGGAAATTTACTTTTGATACTTAAGTACTTTTAAAAGCAAGTACTTCTGTACTTTTACTTAAGTAAAAATAGTTTTTAACAACTTTCACTTGTAACTGAGTAATATTCGACCAGTAGTACTTTTACTTTCACTCAAGTAATGGAGTTGTGTACTTTGTCCACCTCTGCTTTTCATGCAGTGCTTGGGGCTGAGACTCAACATGAAGAAGAGCGTGTTGACGCCCTCCCAGAGGACTACGTTCCTGGGGGTCGTGTGGGACTCGACGACGGGCACAGTCCATACTGGCGATGGTCTCGAGAGTGAAGCTAGGCCGCAGTCTCACTGTGAAGCAGTTCCAGAGACTGCTGGGTCTCATGGCAGCAGCGTCCAACGTGATACGCTGCTGGAGGGATCTGCTATCTCAGGCGGGGGGCACAATATTTTACCCGCGGCCAGAGTTGTGGAACCTCTGGTTCTGACCCCTGAGGGGGCCCGGTACCTAGGAGAGGGCCTGTCAGCAGGTGTCGTGGAAACCATACTTAGCTCCAGGGCTCCTTCCACCAGGAGGTTGTACAGCCTAAAGTGGAATGTATTTTCCACTTGGTGTAGAGAGTGGGAGATGGACCAAGTTAACTGCCCTGTGGCAGTGCTGGAGTTCCTCCAAGACCGTTTCTCCGCCGTTCTTACCTCGTCCACACTTAAGGTGTATGTGGCTGCCATTGGGGCTTTCCACTCACCTGTAGGTGATGGGCCGTTGGGGAAGCACCCTTTGGTTGTATGGTTCCTCCGTGGGGCTCGGAGGAGGAGGCCTGCGGCTCGTTCCAGAGTCCAAACCTGGGACCTGGCGGTGGTGCTCAAAGGGTTGGCCGAGGCCCCCTTTGAGCCGCTGGAGTCGGCTGAGGCGAGAATCCTGACCTTCAAGGTGGCCTTTCTCCTTGCCATCACTTCTCTGAGGAGAGTGGAGGACCTCCAGGCCTTGGCTATCACGCCAACTTGCTTGGAGTTTGCCCCGGGGGGAGTTAAGGCCATCTTGCATCCTAGCCCGGGCTATGTCCCCAAAGTGCCATCTAACGTGGCATGATCAGTGGTTCTTCAGACTTTCCATCCTCCACCTCACGTGACGGCGGAAGAGGGCAGACTTCACCTCCTCTGCCCGTCTGCGCAGTGGGAGGAGATCAGACCAATTGTTGGTGTGTTTTGGTTCTGTAAGAGTCGGTTTTGGTGCTAAGACAAAAGCTGAGATACACACCTCAGCAATTGAACAATAAAAGTCACTAATCTTGAGGAAAAGATCTCACAGAAACTGTGACAACACCCTGACAAACATTCCTCCCCCCTCCCCATTTTGCCCTCTCCTTGTCCTGGTTTCAAGTCACCAAATGCAGATATACCAGTGATGATGTCTCTTGTAAATCTATTGTTTTATCCCTTTCATGTTTGATGTCTTTTTAAAGGTCTCAGTGCGAATGGTAAAATGGTCTCAGTTTCACTGCAGTCAATGGTAGTATTAGAAAGATTGGAAAACTAATGAGAATTCAGTTCTCCTTTGAGTAGTCTCTTCAAAGATATCTGATCCACTCCCCCAAAACCAGGTGGGGGTGTTGCAAATATTTACAGCCCTTTTGTTCTAGTTGGAGTATTTAAGGCTGGATGTTCTAACTCTCTGGGGGGAATACTCTGTAGCCAGACCCCCCCGTGCAAACTGCATGTAGATGTGCCAGACATGATGACTCTTTTAAATTATTTTCATATTGCTTTGCAATTGTGTTTTATGTTTTTACGCTGATCAGTTGTGTACCATGGATTCTTGTTTACTTATTTACTTTTCCGGTCTGGCCAAAATAAATGTTAATCTTGATTTATTCTGTATCTTTCTGAAATCATTATTTTATTCATGTCCATGCGGGGTTTGTAGGGGTTACCGCAGATCTCTCTGCCAGGGCAGGCCATACTGGGAACTCCATAGCGGGAGCATTGAGCCATGCATGAGGGAAAACCTGATTTCTGACCTGCCACTGTTATTATAAGTTGCAGTTTCCGTGACTATTACTAAAATTACATGTTTCACATGTGTGACTCACTTAGAGGTAAGATAGTTCACCCTGCAATCCTCTGTAATATCAGAACTGACTAATCTGTGACCGTTAGAGCAAGCGAAATCCGGACGCTTAGCCTATTTGAGACTCCGTGTCCCATGGAGGATATTAATATTTGAAAATAAGTGATACTATGAAAAATCATTGATCTAAATTAAATCGCAACTAATCTTCAAATCAGCTGATAAACTCTAAATGTAACACACTTTATGGAGTCAGATAGAATTGGAGTCAGATACAATTATTAATGGAGTCAGATTTAAAATGAGATATCAATAAATTAAAAGAACTTCACCTAAAGGCTGAAAAGGCTTACACGCAGAATTCCTTTTGACCACGTCATTAGTTTTCGGTTTTTGGGCTAATGGATGGAAATTTACAGTTCACCCAAGAAAGGGCTGCCTGCTTCAAAACAGACAATCAGATACTGGATTGTCCAGGCTATAGCCACGGCTTATCAGGTGCGCAATTTGCCTTCACCGATATCTGTGAGGGCTCATTCCACCAGGGGCATGGCCTCCTCGGTGGCCCTCCTTTCTGGAGCCTCTATGCAAGAGATCTGCGAGGCGGCCGGGTGGGCCACTCCGCACACCTTCATAAGGTACTATAGTCTGCATCTCCCTGCGACACCTGGCACTAGAGTGCCCCCTAGATGTGCCTGATTTCCAGTTTCACACTAGGCAGGGTATGATTGGTGTGGCATAGTGGGTAATCGTTCCCCAAAAGTGTTGTCACGACGACGCAGTTCGAGTTCCCTCGAAGGGGAACATCTCAGATTATGACTATAACCCATATTCCCTGAAAAGACATTTACATTTACATTTATGCATTTAGCAGACGCTTTTATCCAAAGCGACTAACAACTTGGGGGTACAATAAGCAAATGGTCGTGAAGAGTCGAGTGAGCGCAACAAGTGCCTGAAATACTTAGTCCGTGTACATTTCTCAGTGTAGCACAGGCTAGAGTAGGGAGGGAAAGAGGAGGAGAAAGAAGAAAGGAAATAATTTTTTTAATTTTTTAATTTATTTCTTTATTTTATTTTTTTAAGAGGTTAAGTGCTCATGGAAGAGATGAGTTTTTAGTTGACTTTTGAATGTTGTCAACGAATCAGCATTTCGGATGGCGGTGGGCAGATCGTTCCACCAGCTGGGAACGTTAAATGAAAATGATCTGGAAAGGGATTTTTTGCCTCTATGTGATGGTACCACAAGCCTTTGCTCTTTAGCTGAACGAAGGCTTCTGGTGGGGGTGTGGATTTGTAGAATCGAGTCAAAGTATGCAGGAGCTGAGTGCGTGGTGGATCTGTAGGCAAGCATCAGCGCCTTAAACTTGATGCGAGCAGTGAGTGGTAGCCAGTGCAGAGAGATGAAGAGTGGTGTGACGTGGGTCCTTTTGGGCTCGTTGAAGACCAGACGTGCTGCTGCATTCTGGATCATTCGAAGTGTTTGGATCGCACAAGAGGGGAGTCCAGCCAGAAGCGCATTGCAGTAGTCAAGTCTAGAAATAACCAGGGCCTGGACAAGAAGCTGTGTTGCGTGTTCTGTTAGGAACGGTCTGATCTTCCTGATGTTGTAGAGCGCAAACCTGCATGAGCGAGCTGTCTTAGCAATGTGTTCTCTGAAGGACAACTGGTCATCAAATATAACTCCAAGATTTCTGACTGATTTTGAAGGGGAGATCAGGGATGTACCTAGCTGGATGGTGAAGTCATGTTGCATAGTGGGACTGGCGGGAAAGATGAGGAACTCAGTCTTTGCCAGGTTGAGCTGTAGGGGATTTTTACTTTATTTTTACTATTTTTACTTTTAGGAGAAGAGAATGAGACACTGCGTCTCGTGGCCACACCAATCAGACAGAGCGCTCGCTTCATCGCAGAATGCTATCTGTGTTGTGTTCAGTCGTCCCTTTGTACAGTAAAACTTCAAATAATAGCCGAGTCCCAAATAGACGCCTGTCTCTTTTAAACGCCTGGTGTGACTACAGGTTTGGGTAAATAAAAGCCGGTCTCAAATAGAGGCCGGGTCTGTTTTTTAGTATCGGGTTGTATTTGATCTTCTAAAACCCATCAGATCGTCTGTTCTATGTTTGATTAGATTTCACGTGACAGACGCAACCGTTAATGAACGACTCCTAACTATGGCAACATAACAAAGAGGTTAACAAACTTTCAGTCTTCAGTTTTTCTTAATTCTCTCAATACCACCATGGAGACAAATAGAAAAAAGTATGATTTGACATTTAAGCTGACAGTTGTCAAATTTCAAGCGTGGGAAAAGCTGGATACGGAGCGGCTGAAAAAATCCTTCAAGGTATGCTTGCGCGCACACGTGCGCGTGTGTGTTTGTGTGTGCGAGGGAAAAAGAGGAGATAATATATTTCATTAACTTCGGGATGTTATCTTAGGTATGTGGCTGTCGCCTGACAGTAGCTTCTGATGGAAGCGAGGATATCCATTGTTTCAAAGAGGGAGAGCCGTGCACATCTGGGCGGGATCTGTTAGTGCAAGCAAGGTAGGCAGAGAGAGGGAGGGGGAGAAGAGCGACGAGGAGGAGGAATTCGCCAATGAACTTGTAATTGAGGATCGCGGGGATGATGATAGTGATGAATAGAGTAATTTTCTATCACATGATTGCAGTTGTTTTACAGGGTAGCCTTCATTCTTTCTTGTTGATGTGTTTCGGGCAACAAGTTCATATGCTCGATGGATTTTAGCGGTGACGTTAACTTATATTGTTCTGCCCATTGCTGTCACATCGTTTCGTTTTTTGCGCTGCCAATAATCTAAGACATTTCTTACATTAAATGATTTGTTAAACACATTCAAATTAATTATAAATAAAACGTAATATAATGTTGTAACCTCCTACCGTCATGCTTGAACATCTCAACACTAAATTAAAGGCCTGTCTCTTATAGACGCCTGTTTCAAATACAAGCCGGTGCAGTTCGGCGATTTGGGTAAATAGAAGCCCGGGCTATTATTTGAAGTTTTACGGTATCTTCCGGGTATGCCGACACATACTACGTCATGACGCAACACCAATCAGGATTGGACTTATTTAATTAATTCTTCAGACGCGTTACGCTGGGGGCGTTCCCCAAAAGTGTCGCCACGACGACACAGTGTCTCGTTCCCTTCTCGGGGAACATGGGTTATAGTCATAACCCGAGACGTTTTCTATTAGCTGTTTAGAATCAGAACTAGCAATGCCAGAATAGTGAATGAATCACTATTGATCCAATCGGTCAAACAGGTTTAGAAAATGGTCTTTAATTTTTTGTAATTCAGTTTTATTCGTTCAGACAGTTCACTCATCACTGAGTTGTTTTGCAGAGGTTTCTCACTCTGAAATAGAAATGGGATATTTTATAAGACAGAAAATAAAAAGAGCACTGAATGAGGTTCATATTTGCTTACAGTCCATTGTAGGAAACAAACACGCAAATGTCTTCCAGTGTTTGTCAATAATGAAGCAATTGTGTGTATGAACCCCTCCCCTGTGATGACATTATACCATTATAATAACCATATCCTCAAACTTTACAATATTCTTATATCTTTATACATGAATTTGATTGAACTCCACAACACATGATTTGCTTTATCAATGCTTTTATTGATTAGAGGAGTGTTTAAGAGAAGGTATTGAGAAGAGATTAAAACTTAGAAAATATTTAAATGTAGTAAACGAAGAATAAAATCTTTTGAGATAAGCATATCACAGAATATCAAAGAAAAGATAAGATCAGAAAGTGTACAATCAAAGTAACTGTGGCGCAGGATGACTGCATATGATCTCACAGGTTCGTAACACAAATGGAGTTTGTCAGGAATGAACAGGGTATATCGTTCCAGCAACGGCCAGCTGTAGGGTGGAAAAATGATATGTTATTTAATCATTACAGTAGTGTCAGAATAAAAAAAAATAGTGTATGATATGGCAATGCAAGGCAAGTTTATTTACTGTATATAGCACATTTCATACAAAATGGTAATTCAAAGAACATAAGAAATAAAAATACCATGTATAATATGAAATTATATTATTAAAAATTATTATAATTTAAAATTCAAAAAGTATTCAAAAATCAGATTGCATTCTCACAGGTCCAGTTGATCTCCAGACAGTTCTCAACACCCTGGTTGTTAGGTTCTGCAGAGCACCAGTTGGTAAAGTCATACCCAGTTCCATCAGTCCACAACCACTGTCCTTCCTAAAGAGCAAAGACAGTGATCATAAGAGTGCACGACTGTACTCGGACTTCAGTAAGAAGCTGATGAACTAAGTTCAGCTTTAAAACTTCATTAGAAATGTTGCATTTACTGTTTAAAGCAGAAAGTTCAGTTTAGACAAACAGATCTCTTTAGGACACACAATTTAACTCACTATTTCTGCATCATGAAAACCAATCCAGGCACGGGTGGAAGAAGAAGGCAACAGACCCAGCAGGAAATCATTTTCCGCTTTACTATGCACCGAAGCGAGATTCGCACCAAAACTTTGGCAGTTTCTCTAGAAAGACAGATTTTTTTTTTATTGTCAATACAAAATCTAATATTTTTATCATAAAGCATAAGTGACTTTTTAAACAACATTTTAGTCATTTTCAAACAAAGTCTGCTCTGATTGATTATTTGCTCAGTATCATTTTTTTATTCATTATTTATTTGCAGAAAATAAAGGTTTACTTAAAAAAAAAAAAAAATTCACCATTCACTTTTACTGTACTAACATTAATATTAATAATTTGATTCAGTGAACTTATTGTTTACATACGTTTCCACATATATTAAAAAATACCTGCATGTTATTACAGCAGAAATTCATTTCTGTAATTAGATAGATGATTACACTGTTGACACTTCCCTTAAACCTTAAACCTATACCCATACCACCAACACGCCCTAACCATACCAGTATCCCACCTCAACAGCAGCGAAAGTGTTTTACAATACAGCATTAACACTATAATTGCCACCTATTGGCATCTATTGTATTTCTTATGCATGGTATTTTTATTTCTAATGCATATGTGATTTATTTTATCGTTATTTTAATACATTTTCTATGTAAAGCACTTTGAATTACCAACATTTAGCTATTTTCAAACAAAGTCTAATTCAGAACTGAATTGAGAATGACTCCTAAATTCCAATTCAATTATTGAATTTGAATTGATGTCAAAAACAGGTTTTAGAATTACAATTTGAATTTGGATTAAAGGAAGCAGAATTGAAATTAAATACAAATTCAAAGAAATTCATATACATGTCCATCTTGCCATAGCAGCTTCCTCTGCACCTGTTGAGAGAATCTTTAGTGTTTCAGGAAAGATCTTCAGACAAGAACGGTGCAGACTCAATGATAAAACATTTGAGGAGCTATTGAGAATTAGATGCAACAGTGTTGCTCAGTGAGTTTTGCATTGGAATACATGATAACTGCATTTACAACGACTTTGTGTTATTTGATTACTTTGAAATGAAAATAACATTGGAACAAAACGAATTAAACAACAGTGAGGGGGTAATTTATTTCAATTGATCATTATCTATATTTTAGAACAAAATGTATGCAGGGTTGAGGAATGACTACTGTAAAAATGAATCATGGGTCTTGTAATTTTCATAGAGGTGATAATTAAAAATAGAGTATATATTTTCTTAATAAAATTATGGTTCAGTGTTGTATAGAAAATAATGAGAACATTTCACTAATAAAACCAAGAGATACATTTTCCAAAAAATGTTTTAAGGAAATGTAAGCAATTTTGAGGCTTCAATCGAAGAGCCGATTAAGATGATAAAATTAAGGAAAATAAGGTTACCTATTTATTTTAAGAGAATTATCTCAATTATGCAGTTTTATTTAGAGACACCATTGTTAGTTCCCAGCATGATTTGCATATGGCTGGAAATGGAGAGTTAATATTGAAATTAAGTGTTATTTTATGTGTTTTTGAGTGAAGGGAAACATCTGTTAATGTTTAATGTTCAGTTATGTTTGAAATTTGAAAGAGTTTCTGTTATGTTGAAGTTTTGACCGTTACCATTGTGCAGAAGAGTAGAGCTTATGGTTAGGTTGTGATGTGAATGATTGCAAGTATTAAGAGGCATGTTGCTGTGTTCAATGAGCAATAACTTTGCCAATGCTAGTGCTATAACAGTTTGAATATATTTGTGCTAGCAGCAAACAGTCTAATCATGGTATAACATAACTCAAAGTCAAATATAAAAAGTATTTACTCTAATTTATACCCTTTTAAAGACAACTTAAGTTAAAAAAGCCCATTCCACTAATAATATTAAATTAATCATGTGCTTTCATCATGTGCATCATATACTTAATTTAGAGTCCACTAAAAAGGCAAACTATAAAAACTACTGAAATATAATGTTTAATATTTTGTCCATATTTTTTTAAGTAGAGTGTGTGTAATATTTTTTTACAGTGTAGTTACGTGTAATGAAATTCTGTTATTAAATTACAAAATTAATGTAATTGTATTTAGTTGTATTACTGGGGTAAAATGTGTAATTCAATTAGTTACTAATCAAATTAAAAGGAAATTGCTTTTCAGCATAATCTTTCTGTGCGACTCTGTGGAATTTCTTTGAATTGTCATGAATCTAATTCCACTTCCTGTATTCCAATTCAAATTCAGCTTCCTGTGGGGCAAAGTCAATTCAATTAAAATTTCATTTCATGAATTGAATGGAGGCCAATTCTGAAATTCTGAATTTTGCACAAGCCTGAAGTCTACTCTGATTGACACTATAATTGTACTGTACCTTATTTATTTATTTGATGTAATTAAAGACACCTAATGCAAAGTGTGACCAAATCACCTTGTTGTAACTAACACATTACCTGTGCTGTAACCCAGTTAACCGACTGAGGGAAGAACTTGTAGCACCGGAGTCTAAAATTTGTCCATCCACAGGGGCATTCTTTACCTAAATAAATGGCATCCAGTGCATACATGTTAAGGCTTTTGTAACATTCACAGCAAATGAGTGTCGTGAAATGAGTTAAGTGTCAAAATGATCTGTATTTTGACACTGTAAATTCCTCATTAATCATGCAAATATTAGTAAATGGAGTATTACGGTTCCAGCAGGGTTTTTTTACAAATACATGTCTTACCTGCATCCCCCATGGAGAAGATAATAAAAAGAAGCAGAAAACTTATCAGCATTGCCATGATGAAGCTGAAATGAACAAGTGTGTTAAAAGTTAAATGCTGCACTCTGTGGATTCTCAATGTATTTAAAGATGAAACACAAAAATACTTTAGAAATGTTATTCAGTAGGTTTTCGTTCCAAAAACTCACCTTGGTTTGGTTGTTGCCTTTAGAATCTCAGAGGAAGATTGGGTGAAGTTTCATAAACAGCCCTGCTTTTATACTTTCCTTAATGTCAAGTGTGTATAGGCTAAGGCACGAGGATGAAATGTGATCATTTGATACGTAGACTTTTGTACACATGAAATAAAATCCAAATATTGGAGAATGGGGTAAGACGAGACAATTGAAACGTAAATGTTGGTTTAACTAAACATTTATTTTTAAGTGTTTTAAATATTCATAGTCAAGTTAAATATTAGTCATAAGGAACATTTCCCCCATTAAATATTTAAAAAACAAAAGAAAGTCACAAACATGATCCACTTGCAAATGCTTTATTTGCTGCAACGTTTCGGTCCCATGACCTTCATCAGGCCTGGTACTTTTTTAGTATTTTCTCTTACACACCTATCCTGCAGGTTTGCGAGGGTAATTGTTAATTGATTGCCCCCTTACATTTTTGAAATAGTGTAAATTCTGAATTAATTTTCTTCTGTATAAACAATTTTAAAAATCCTAATGTGTTCATTCTATTGACTGATCTAGGAAGAACAACAATTCGATTTTTTTATTTTCTTTACTTTGCTACCCATCTAATGTGCTGACAAATTTAAATAAAGGCCTACATTATGAAATATTGACTCCCAATCACCTGGGCTGATCGTTGATCTTTGATCTGTTCAGGACGAGATGCTCAATGACTGCACAACAACAACAACACCTACAGTTGTAGGAAAATGAGCTACTTTGTTGAACTATATTAACCTGTTAAAAATACAGCTCAAAGGCCGAACGAGTCCGCAAGTGTATGCAGGCCATATGTGTATCTCAATCAGCTAAAAAATATAAATATCATCCGCTCAAATGAACAAGATTATTTAATTTTGCTGAACTAAATTCAAAGTCATCAAATCAAGACAGTAAAATAATGTGATCTATCACTGCTGTGTATGGGTAAAGCTTGTTGGCACAGGCCACCACCCAATTTCCAAAGTTAACAAGACAATTTTATTAAGTTACTACAATTTATTTTTTAAAGAAATTAAATTAAAGGGATAGTTCACCCAAAAATGAAAATGCTGTCATCATTTACTCACCCTCAAGTTGTTCCAAACCTGTATGAGTTTCTTTGTTTTGCTGAACACAAAATAAGATATTTTGAAGAATGTTTGTAACAACGCAGATAGAGCAACTACTGACTACCATATTAGGGGAAAAAATACTATGGTAGTCAATAGTTGCTCTATCTGCTTTGTTACAAACATACTTCAACATTTCTTCTTTTGTGTTCAGCAGAACAAAGAAACTCATGCAGGTTTGGAACAACTCGAATTTTTGGAACAACAAAGAATTTACATTTTTGGGTGAACTATCCCTTTAAAGCAGAAATTTGAGTTTAAATTACACACAATATTAAGTTAATGTAATCAACATTTTTATGTTAACCCTGAAAGACCCAAATATAGGAAAAAACCTTTAAAAATGTTTCCACCTTATACATGTTGTTGTAGGAGGCCTCTAATGCAGAAATATTGTGACATTTTAGTAAGTTTCTAGGGGAATGTTGTAATAAGAGGTGTGTTCGACATCGGCTGCGGCTAGATGCAACTGATCAACGAGAGTAGCCGCGTGCAGGCGGGGAGGAGCTGCAAAAGGAGATGTGAAGTCGGACACTTTCTGCTTCCCGCTGTGACGCTTGCGCTGTGTTTGCATACTTTATCAGCTGAAGTGAAATAAATGCAATATTTGGCAATACACAGATGTTTCAGAGACATTATTGTCATGTAATACTTTATGTACTGCTTAATACAGCGTCTGTTTGTACAGGAATAAAGTTCAACATATAAGCCTACACTATCAATGAAGTGGGGTCTACGTTTTTAATCAGTTTTATTTTGATAAACATGACAATATAACATCATGACTACATGAAAGGAGGTTTTACTGTTATAAAAAACAGATTTGTGCGCATTAGTGGAGCTGGAGGTTTTAGAATAAACACAAAACACACGTGATCGCTGTCATGCGGTGAATCTGGCCAATCGTGGAACAGCTGTGTCGTCATCAGAGTCCGTGCAGCCTTATGCAGCTGCTCTGGAGAAACTGCACCGGCTGTATTAGCCGGCTGCTCTCGAATCGCTCTCGCGGCACTTTGTTGACATACGTCACCGTCACGTGGCGTCGGCGCTGCCTCAAGTCGGACTAAATTTCTAGCCGACATGCACTGCTTCAAGTCAGCCGCCGATCGGTCTGCGTATTGCTGGGTGAAGTCGAACAAGCCTATTGCAACGTTGGGCCTGTTGGGTAGCAGAATTTCAGTGATTTCCTCACTGTCTGAATAAATGTAGAGAACATCTAAGGGTTAATTTGCAGGGTGTAATGATTATATTAGTAGCATATGTATACACTAATAATCACACAATATTAATAATTGGACAAGTCATATTTTTATGAAAATAATTTATTACAAAAAAATGTGTTTAGATTGTATTTACAAAACATGATGAACTGAATGAAAACTTGGGCATTTATGTCATTTAGCTATGTTCATAGGCATATTCAGTTATGATAGTCCCAAAGGCAGTTATTGTCCTCAGAAAAGCAGTGGTGGACATTGCACTTGCTGCAAAGTGTGTTGGTGTAGCCTTTACCACAGTGTCTGCGGCATCATTTATTTTCTTAATTTCTGAAACAAACTTTCAGAAATACTCCAGTGGTGTATTAAGCACGGTATCATTAGTGATATGACCTGAATCAGTGTTGGGACTGATAAAATCCATTATCACAGGGCATGGTCTGTGTTCTTGAGGGACTTCCTTTTGTTGGCATGATATCCACATAATCATCAGACAGGTGGTCACTGGGTTGTTTATTTTACTTTTCCAGTTCATAGGCATCTCCACATTAATCTTCTTAACTTGTATCAGAATCCATTTCAAAATCGCTGTTTCCATTTTGGATGCCATCAACGACATCATACACTTTGTAGATAATACAGTCTTTCCTGGCTGGTAACATTCTGAAATGGAAAAAACACTGGTTATTTTCCATATCCCAATGATGCTTACACATATAAAGAATTCACACGTTCCACAGAATTCACACAATACTGTCTGGCTAGCTTATTGTGCCCTCTACTATCATGCTAATAGCACTATTACCCCCCACATTCCTGAACATTATCACCTGTCCCTCATGCAGGAAGCAGATATTTGGGCAAACAAAGCCCATAAAAGAAAACCAGTTAAGTGTGTTTTATAAATGATAAGAGACAGATTGCAAATACTGCTAAACAAATACTTCATGTTCATGTTCCATGTTTTCAGTTTATCATGTTCACTGTTATGTTTCTGAGTGTCAGGTTTACTGTCTTGTTTCCTGGTCTTGTCATTTGACTGCCATGCCCTCATGTGGGGCAAGTTCAAAGCTCAAACAGGTGCGCAACGTTTTGCTACGGTTTCCGGTTGAACGTCATGTTTCCTGGAAACGGTGTACAACGGTGTGCAACAGGGCTGCGTTCAGCCCCGACAAAACGTTGCAAAACATTTTTTTAAACGGAAACGGTGCTGCGTTGAACACCCTGTTCTGATAACTCAAGAGTTGCAACTATGGCAGCTGAGAAGGCCATTCTTTGTGTTCTTTTTGAGGAATTTTCGGAGCCTGATGAAATCGATATAAATACATGTTTAATACTGCAAAATACATGCAATCACTGCCCTTGCTGTCCAGAATAAAAGACAACATCCCAATCCAATTTATTTAACTTTTTCATCTCCTGGTAATCAATTCTAATTTAAATCCTTTTATTTCTAGTTCTTACTTTTTTAATAGCTTGTATTTTCTTTCTCACTTTATGTCAAGCACTTAATTACCATATATGAAATTTGGTATACAAATAAACTTGCCTTGCAATGAAGCTAAAGATATAAATAAATACATAATCATGTTGATTTTATATATATATATATATATATATATATATATATAAAACTACGACAATCATGTCTTCTAATACCTTCAATTGTTGCGTATACTGAGCTGCAGCGGACACATTTGTAAACATCTTGACTTGGACCCATTTTGCGAGCTGTCTCTTTAATACTGCGTGTTTTATATACATGTTGCTGCTGATTGGGCTGACATATTTGACACACCCACCAAACGAGAAAAAACGCATCTCAAACCCGTTGCACACCGTTTCCAGGAAACAAGACGTGCAACCGGAAACCGTAGCAAAACGTTGCGCACCGGTTTGAGCTTTGAACGTGCCCCAGGTTTGAGATGCGTTTTATCTCGTTTGGTGGGTGTGTCAAAAATGTAAGCCCAATCAAGATCAGCAGCAACATGTATATAAACATCTGTCATTGCTTCATTGTTTGATCACCGCTCACAGGTGTCACTTGTCTTGTCATTAGTTTCAGTGTATTTAAGCCCTCATGTTTGCCGTGTGTCTTTGTCTGTTATTGAATGTTGTAAACCACTAATGGTGAGTTTGATGTCAAGTCTTTGTTTTCGGTTTTGCCAAGTTAAGCCAAGTCTCTGTTTTCGGTTTTGTTTATTTTGTATAAACTGCACTTGGGTTCTGAACACTTGTCTCAGTGGATGTGTTACAAAATAACGTATTCCTTAATTCAACTTGAACTTATTTAATAATTAAATGTTGATTAAAACTCAAAATTGTAACAAAGATGACATTTTAAAACTTTTAAATGATCAAAAACATTGTTTCTTTACGTATTTACTTAACACGGAACAGGTGAGAAGTACATTTCATCCATGTAATATGCAAGGTGCACGGGTACATTTTGCTACCCCTTTCACCCAATGTTGTAAACTTACAACATTGACATTACAAGCTCAAAATCTAATATGATTAAAGTATTCAACAGTACCTTAATATCTGCATGATCTAGACATATTACCAATCACATCAAATATTTGAGTTCATGGGTTCACCTATTCACAAAATCACACTGCAAGACTAAACAATAGAACCTATTAGTTGTGTAAATGTGGTCTTAGAGAGAAAAAAAAATATCTACAGGTTTATTTTAGTAGAGCTAAACTTGATGTTGTTATATTACAACAGTGGGTCTTACATGGTTAACTGAACTCGCCTTAATAATGTTTGCAACTTGATAATGAAATCAATAAATTATCATTTTTAACTTGCAATCATGTATTTCACGAGTTCACACTTACATATAATTTATGGAGAGTAATTTAACTGCGTATTTGACGTGCTGTCCGGGGGGAGAGCTTTGAGCTCGGAATTTGGCCCGAACCCAGAGTACCCCCCGTATATGTAAGTGGCTGATAAAATAAAAGTGTGGAGAAGAGGTGGTGGAGGGATGCTAGAAAACTGTCAATGAATGGAGGTAAGACTGCTGCGTGTATATACCTCTTACTGTTGATTAGCTGAGTGCTCTCCACCTGTGTCAATTATCTGAACGTGCTCCTCCCGAACTATGTTTATAAAACATAATTTATTTAAGTTGTGGTAAAAACAATCCCTGAATTACCTTTTAGAGTGTAGTTCATAGTCAGGGCACTGATCAGGGAGTCTGACATATTAAGGCTATCTCCCTAAAAAGTGGGAGAAGCAAACTAGATGAACACTTCCTGCCTTCTCGTGAGCAACCTTCACGAAGGTGTTTGCAATTCTTTCCCAATCTCCACACTGAGGTGGAAAAAAAACGTTCATACAGTGTGTAACAGTGAAACAGAATGGCTATGGGGCGATGCCTAAGGTTGAAGAGATGCTTGTGAGCTATCTCTCTCATGTGCCACTGTACACTCTCCCCTCTGCCACGTCCACATCCCGGGCGTTCTTTCAAAGGATCGTTCCATTCCAGTCCACCAATCACTGGGTACGTCTCCAATACGTCCAATCAAGGCGGAGCTACCAGAGAGCGAGCGAGAGAGAAAAACAGAGAGAGATGCGCACACTAATCGGGAGGAAAAACAACAATACATCCCCTGGTGTAACACTCCCACCCATCAAAAGTCAAAACAAGGATTCTTTCCTTTCGTTTTGACACATTTTTTTAGACACAGGAAAGAGCATCTGCTAACACATTCTCACTACCCTTCTTGTGGCATATTTCAAGGTTTACATTTTTAACCATTAATGCCCACCGCATCAACATTTGATTTGAGTTAGACATTCGCAAAAGGAAGACTAGGGGTTTATGCTCAGTGTATACTACCACTGGTACAGAACTTCCACCATATAAACTTCAAAATGTTGAAGGGCTAGGAGTAATGCGAGGGCTTCTTTCTCGATTGTACTGTAGTTGCGTTGTGCTTCTGAAAATGTTCTCGAAAAATAGCTTATTGAATGGATGATCAATTCCTGTTTCACCATCCTGAATCAACACAGCACCTGCTCCTAAAGCATTTGCGTCCACTTCCAATTTGAATGGACGGGTGAAATTAGGGGCGGAGAGGACTGGGGCGTTGCATAGAAGATCTTTGGCAGCTGTTACCGGTGTTGGATACAGCAGGGAAGAGTCTGAATCGAACTTCCAACAGTAGATGTGTTGATTCAATGAGGGGATTAAATGGTAATAGAACATACAACACCAACCACAAGGAACATAACAACATTAAGAACGGACAAGGAGTGCTGGGAAGTGGGATAAAGGGTGTGAATGACAAAGACGACCAGGTGCAGGGAATCCAGGGAGAGCGGGAGAGATTATGAGGAAGTGAGTTCAAATGTGAGACAGGGAGGATCTTGGGAACTGGAGTCCGGGACAGGCGTGGATTGTAACAGCAGCCTTAAAAGCAACCTCACAATCTGCATTCCAACGAAAAACCCTTGATGAACTAGTCTGTAAGGGAAGACAACCACAGCAAAATTCTTACAGAATCCCCTGTAATATCCAACCATTCCCAAAAAACAACGCAGTTCTCGCTTTGTTTTAGGGACAGGGAACTCCAAAATTGCTGTCACCTTAGCATCAATGGGGCGTACATGACCTTGGCCCACTTGTTTTTGCATCAGGCGCTGAAAGGTGGCTGGAGAGTTCCACATTCCGAAAGCTCTAACGGAATATTGGAGAAAATTATCCGGCAGACATTTCTGACGCACGAGCTGTCAGAGGCACCGCCTGTCAGGGAAGAATACGGATTCAGATGCAGGAAACAGAAAAGTTTATTTATGAGCTCAGGAATGGACAGGGAAAAATATCAAGAACAAAAAACTGAAAAATCCAAATCAAATGTCCACAGGTCCGGTGAGCTCCCTTAAACAGGGACAATTCCCAACGTCATCAACGACGCAATACAGGAGTGCTACAGAGTCCTCCGATGAGCGCGGTGGGCGCAGTGAGCGTGCAGAGTGTAATTCCCCGGATAGAGTGGTGAGCGCGCTGAGGAAATGGAGAGAAGAATCCGTGTCTCCACAGAGAGAGGATCACCTGGGCTGGTAGCAAAGGAACAAAGGTCTGGCGGATGAGAGGGAATGGAACAAAAATATATAAATAAAAAACGAGAAAACAAACAGCACTTAGGAGACTGGGAAAGCAGGACACGGCAAGACTTGACAAATAACAAGAGACGGTCACGAGCAAAGGCGTTGCGCAACATACAACAACGGTCGGACAAACAAGTGAGAAAGAGAGGATCTTATATAGGGGAGAATAATGAGGGAAAATTAGCAACAGGTGTAAACGGTGAACACAAATGAGAATAGGGATAACGAGTGGGAGGGGAAACACCACAAAGTCAGCGAAACACCTGACAAACTTGTCAACCCAGACCATGTGCACAAGAAAACAAAGCACGCAAGACACGGAGACACAAAAGACAAAACAAGATCAGACCAAAGTCATTACAGTACCCCCCCCCCCCAGAAACGCCACCTGGCGCATCTGAGAGGGGCTCACCTCGTCGCCGACGGAAGTCCCTAATCAGAGTCTGGTCCAGAATATCCCGAGCCGGGATCCAACACCTCTCCTCCGGACCGTAACCCTCCCAGTCCACCAAATACTGGAAACCCCGACCACGGCGTCTAACGTCCAAAAGCTTTCTCACAGTGTACACTGGAGAACCATCCACTAGACGAGGAGGGGGGGGTGGTGGGGAAGAAACAGGATTAAGAGGGGACCAAAACACAGGTTTAACCCTGGACACATGAAAAACAGGGTGAACCCGACCAAGAGTGTGAGGAAGCTTGAGCCGCACTGCCACCGGACTCAGGACCTTGATGATGCGATATGGCCCAATGAACTTGGGGGCCAGCTTACGAGAAGACCCCCGGAGAGACAAGTCCTTGGTGGATAGCCATACCTTCTGACCGCAAACATACTGGGGAGCCGGAGTCCGGTGACGGTCGGCTGCCGCTTTGGTCCGTCTGGAAGCCCGGGCCAAGGCCTCCTTAGCCCTTCTCCAGGTGCGACGACACCGACGAACAAAGGCTAAGGCAGACGGAACCGCGGCTTCGGGTTCCTGTGCAGGGAAAAGAGGTGGTTGATAACCCACTGAACAAAGAAAGGGAGACATACCCGTAGACGCTACCGGCAGGGAGTTGTGGGAATATTCAACCCACGGTAGCTGCTGACTCCAGGAGCTCGGATTACTTGAGGTCAGGCAGCGGAGAGCTCGCTCGAGATCCTGGTTGGCTCGCTCGGCCTGCCCGTTGGTCTGGGGGTGAAAACCTGAAGACAGACTCGTTGAGGCCCCGATCTGTCTACAGAACTCTTTCCAAAACCGAGAGACAAATTGGGGTCCTCTGTCGGAGACCACATCCACCGGAAGACCATGGATCCGGAAGACGTGGTCCACCACCACCTGCGCTGTCTCTTTGGCAGAAGGGAGCTTGGGTAAGGGGATAAAATGGGCCGCCTTGGAGAAGCGATCCACCACCGTCAGGATCACGGTGTTACCTCTCGATGGGGGGAGACCGGTGACAAAATCAAGGGCCAGGTGTGACCAAGGACGAGAAGGAATGGGCAAAGGCTGTAACAGACCAACAGGAGGATGGTTAGACGTCTTATTACGAGCGCATACCGAGCAAGCCAACACAAACTGCCTGACATCTTGGACCATGGACGGCCACCAAAATCGCTGACGGATGGTAGCCAGCGACCTCCGAACCCCCGGATGACAGGCGACTCTGGACTCATGCCCCCACCGGAGGACCTCAGGACGCAGCGCAACCGGCACAAACAACCGACCCCCTGGACACCCCCCTGGGACCTCATCCCCCCGCACGGCCTCCCTCACCCGTCGCTCGACATCCCAGGAAAGGGACCCCACCACCACCTCCTTGGAGAGAATGGTTTCGGGTGTCAACTCTCCCCCAGGACCCTCGAAGAGACGAGAGAGGGCATCAGGCTTAACGTTCTTGGAGCCTGGCCGATACGAGAGGGAAAAGTTAAATCGCCCAAAGAAGAGTGCCCAGCGAGCCTGGCGAGCATTCAACCTCTTGGCCGAACGGACATACTCTAAATTCTTGTGATCCGTCCAGACCAAGAAGGGCTCCGCTGCTCCCTCCAACCAGTGGCGCCACTCCCCCAGAGCCAGCCTGACCGCCAGCAGCTCCCTGTTACCTATGTCATAATTTCGCTCAGCAGGACTCAAACGGTGAGAGTAGAAGGCACAAGGGTGCACCTTCCCATCTCTGGAAAACCGCTGAGACAGGACCGCGCCTACCCCGACATCAGAGGCATCCACCTCAACAATGAATTGCCGTTCAGGATCTGGAAGACAGAGAACAGGAGCAGAGATGAAACGGGACTTAAGAACATCAAAGGCCCCCTGGGCCTGGGAATTCCATCTGAACGGTACCTTAGGTGAGGTGAGTGCAGTTAAGGGTGCAGCGACCAGGCTAAAGTTCCGGATGAATCGCCTATAAAAGTTGGCAAACCCCAGGAACCGCTGCAGAGCCTTCCGAGAGTCAGGGGTTGGCCACTCGGCCACGGCCCTTACCTTAGCGGGATCGGCCTTAATTCCCTCCGTTGAAATTATATGCCCCAAGAACGAAACAGACTTAACATGGAACACGCACTTCTCCGCCTTGACATAGAGCTGGTTCTCTAGTAGCCGTTGTAACACCTGACGAACGTGTTGAGTGTGTACCTGCAAGGAGGGAGAGAAGATAAGAATATCATCAAGGTACACAAAGACAAATCGATTTACCATGTCCCTCAACACGTCGTTCACCAGGGCCTGGAAGACAGCTGGGGCGTTGGTGAGCCCAAAAGGTAGAACCCGGTATTCAAAGTGTCCCGTTGGAGTGTTGAAGGCTGTCTTCCACTCATCCCCCTCACGGATACGGATCAAATGGTAGGCATTACGGAGGTCTAGTTTGGTAAAGACCTTAGCTCCCTGCAACAACTCAAAAGCTGATGACATCAAAGGCAGAGGATACCTGTTTCTTATGGTGATGTCATTGAGACCCCTGTAGTCGATACAGGGTCGCAGGGAGCCATCCTTCTTCTTAACGAAGAAGAACCCAGCCCCAGCGGGTGAGGAAGAGGGACGGATGAGGCCGGCATTTAAGGACTCCTGAATATACTTGTCCATGGCCTCTCTCTCAGGACCAGACAGCGAGTACAGACGGCCCTTGGGCGGAGAAGTGCCTGGGAGAAGATCAATGGCACAGTCATACGGCCGATGAGGAGGTAAGGATGTGGCTCGGGACTTACTGAAGACCCGACAAAGATCACGGTACTCCGCCGGGACCCCGGAGAGATCTGCCTCCTCGACCTGAAAAACAGAAGACACAGAACCAGGAGACAAGGCAGCACCCAAACATGACGCAAGACAAGACTGACTCCAAGATAACACAGAATTCCCTGACCAATCCACGTGAGGGTTGTGCTGCACCAGCCACGGGTGCCCTAAGACAATGGGGGCACTCGGGGAATTTAGGAGGTACAGTTCAATTACCTCACGGTGATTGCCTGAGACAATAACATTTATGGAAGGTGTGGAATGGGTGATGGAGGTAATGAGAAGACCATTAAGGGAACGGACAGAGATAGGAGAGGAAAGGGGAATGGCAGGAATACCCCACAACGCTGCAACAGAGACATCCAGGAAGTTGCCTTCGGCACCTGAGTCAATCAAGGCTGAACAGGAGTGGACAGTGTCCTTATATTGAACAGAGACATTCAGCAGAGTACGTGAGATGGGGGAGTTGAAACCAGGAGTAGCGCCCACCAGGATTCCCCGGATTACTGATGGGCTCTGGCTTTTAAAGGACACAGAATAGCCCGATGGCCCGGCTTCCCGCAGTACAGGCAAAGACCCCGAGCCAAACGATCCTGCTTCTCCTTCGGAGTGAGACGAAGACGCCCCACTTGCATGGGCTCAGGATCTACTGAAGGAGGAGGAAATGAAGAAACAGCACCAGACGCACCCTCATCCAGTGTCCGAAACGGTTGAGCTGTCCACCGCTGGCGTCGACGTTGGAGACGCCCCTCCACTCGAAGTGCCAGCTCTACAAGGGCGTCAAAATCGTGAGGCAGCTCGTGAGTGACGATCTCGTCCAGGATGTCACCGTCCAGTCCCTCTCGAAACCTGGCCCGTAATGCTGCCTCATTCCAATCACAGGCAGCTGCCAGAGTTCTGAAGTGGATTGAATACTCTGTAACAGAACGTCTGCCCTGACTCAACCGCACCAACTGGGAAGCCGCCTCATCGCCCTGAGCAGAGCGGTCAAACAGCTTTAACATCTCGGCTCTGAAGTCCTCAAATGTGGAACAGAAAGGGGCATGAGCATCCCACACGGCTGTAGCCCAGTCACGGGCCCTTCCCTTCAGGAGGGTGATAACGAACGCTACCTGGGACTCCTCAGTCGCATAGCGGCGGGGCTGGAGAGCGAACACCAGAGAACACTGTGACAAGAAAGCCCGACACGAATTGGGGTCACCATCATAGGGCGGCGGACTATTGGCATGAGGTTCCGGCTCAGCATGAGGCAGAGAATGGCCGTAAGCAGCAGCTGACCTGCCGGTCATGGCCTCCCGCTGGAGCTCTTGTAACTGGAAACTGAGATCAGCTACCTGAGCTGACAGACACTCAACATCCCGTGAAGTGGTTGTTAACTGGCTGGAATGCTGTCCCAGAAGAATGCCCTGTTGACTGACTGCAGTTCTGACCTGATCCGCACCTGCTGAATCCATCTTTGGTCCGACCGTTCTGTCAGGGAAGAATACGGATTCAGATGCAGGAAACAGAAAAGTTTATTTATGAGCTCAGGAATGGACAGGGAAAAATATCAAGAACAAAAAACTGAAAAATCCAAATCAAATGTCCACAGGTCCGGTGAGCTCCCTTAAACAGGGACAATTCCCAACGTCATCAACGACGCAATACAGGAGTGCTACAGAGTCCTCCGATGAGCGCGGTGGGCGCAGTGAGCGTGCAGAGTGTAATTCCCCGGATAGAGTGGTGAGCGCGCTGAGGAAATGGAGAGAAGAATCCGTGTCTCCACAGAGAGAGGATCACCTGGGCTGGTAGCAAAGGAACAAAGGTCTGGCGGATGAGAGGGAATGGAACAAAAATATATAAATAAAAAACGAGAAAACAAACAGCACTTAGGAGACTGGGAAAGCAGGACACGGCAAGACTTGACAAATAACAAGAGACGGTCACGAGCAAAGGCGTTGCGCAACATACAACAACGGTCGGACAAACAAGTGAGAAAGAGAGGATCTTATATAGGGGAGAATAATGAGGGAAAATTAGCAACAGGTGTAAACGGTGAACACAAATGAGAATAGGGATAACGAGTGGGAGGGGAAACACCACAAAGTCAGCGAAACACCTGACAAACTTGTCAACCCAGACCATGTGCACAAGAAAACAAAGCACGCAAGACACGGAGACACAAAAGACAAAACAAGATCAGACCAAAGTCATTACACCGCCAGTAGCCTTTTAACAGGTCTAATTTGGTCGCAAAACATGCAGAACCAACGCGGTCTATACAATCCTCTATCCGGGGTAAAGGAAATATCGGGTTTGGTTACACTGTTTACCTATCTGTAGTCGGTGCAAAATCGGAAGGTACCGTCCAATTTTGGCACTAAGAGACAGGGCGAGCTCCAAGGGCTTAAGCTGGGTGTTGCTAGTCCCTGTTCTAATAAGTAATTTACTTATTTTCTCAAAATCTCCTTTTTCAATGGGTTCGCACGATATGGATGTTGCTTGATAGGTGCAGCATTCATAACATCAATATCGTGGAAGAGAACATTGGTTTGCGAGAGGTTGTCTGAGAATAATGAAGGAAACTCATGAATCAGCGATACAATGTTTTTGCAGTGTCCCTCAGAAAGATAATCTAAGTGACTTTCAATATTCAGCAAAAATTCAGAATTTGACAGTCGTGCACATAATGCGGTTTCAACGCAAACGCCTAAATCATCCACTTTACATGTGACGGAAGACAGTTTTGTCGCAGCAGCCACAGGTACAGACTCTGTGTTTACCTCTGCTCGTTTCACATATTGCTTTAGCATATTTACGTGACAGATCCGAGTCTTGCGCTTTTGGTCGGGGGTGCGGATATTATAATTCGTCTCATTCAATTTAGCATTGACTGCATACGGTCCTGAAAATCTTGCCTGTACCGGAGAACGTATGCAGCTTAGGGTACCAGCCACCAATTTTTCCCAGTCTGGAATCCGAAGTCACGGTCCCCTCCACTCATGCCTTCGTCCAGAGGTGTTGTGACACCTGGAGCAGAGCCCGTGAGACTCTGCTTCAGGTGGGTAGACGCACAAAGGCCCAAGCCGATCGCCACCGGTCTAAGCCTCCCGTCTACGTCGTGGGTCAAAAAGTGTGGCTTTCATCTAAGAACATTCCTCTCCGCTCCGTAAGTAATAAGTTAGCTCCTAAATTCATTGGCCCGTTCACTGTCACCAAGATTCTTAGTCCGGTGGCAGTCCGCCTCAAACTACCTCCCGCATACGGGAGGATTCACCCCGTTTTTCATGTTTCCAAATTAAAGCCCGTTTATCATGCTCGCATTAATCCGCCTGTTCCTTTATATGCAGGTCTCTCACCCACTCTCATTGTCAGATCGTTTCAGGCTTCCCTTGTGTGTGTTCATCGGCGTGTGTTTCCTGTTCCCTCTGTGTGATCTCCGTTCCGGTTCCTGGACTCCGCTGTGCCGTGTTACCCACTGCGTCCCTGCTTCGTTGCCTATCTGGGACTGCTCAGCCTGCACTGATCTGCCTGGGTTTGCCTGCCTGCATCTGCCACACTGCTGGGATCTGCCTGACCTGTTTCCATTGCTTCTTTTTATGACTTTGTTCGACGTACTGTCTCAGTCATACTGAAATAAATGAGTATTTACCTATCGCTATTGGATCCTCCTGTCTCTTATTCACAGCCGTAACAGTGACAGGTGTTTGTGTGTTGATATATTGTTTATTTATTTATTTTGTTAAAGAATGATAAAAGTATTATGTTTTTGTTTTTCTGTTTGACAGATCTTCCTTTTTGGAGTTCTATGCATATGGACCTTTGATGTCTAGGCCCTGCTGTTTTGTTTATGATTTATTTCTTTTTTCATAAGTTAAGCTGATTGCTATACATTGTTTGTTGTGAAATTATTTATTTTTGTTATTATTGATTTTGTTAATTAAGTCCTGTTTGTACCAACCACAAAGGGTCTATGTGTGTGTATCAAAGGGGAGTTGTTAACCCATATTTCTATCTTCTAGGAGCCAGCCTGCGTGGGAGTGCTTTCCTCTGGGGTCTTCTGGGTCTTTCCTCCACTGCATGTGGCGTGAGGTTTCAAGCACTGCATGGGTATTGGGAGTGTACAGTTATTTGCAGTATTCACTACACCTTTTTAAATTTGTTGGTTTGTGTACATCTGTGCACGTGTGGTGTGTGCTCTTGAAGCTGTGGGTCTTTGGCCTAGTGACTTCTTTTCTTCCTGCAGGATTGGTTGACCTTACATACAAGAATTGGGGTTCCTGATCTTAAAATTTTATTTAAAGATTAGACAATTTAAAATTGTGATCCTCCTTTTTTAGATGGTTATAAATGTGCTGCTTATTCAGAGATTTCAGTTCTGATTGTTAATAAAAGGGTTGCAAATGAAGGTCACGTTTCGGTTCTCTATTCATTAGCGATAGAACTTCTGTTGCTGTTTAGTTATGTCCGTGGGTATCAAAGCCCCGGTGGCGTTGTCGGACCAAATGTGATTATTTCACGATCCTCGGTTACATATGCTTACTATTGTCATCACTCCTGAAAAAGCTCCTCCAATAAAAAAGCTTAGAAAACATCCCATTTTATAGAAAATTGTTTTACATGTTTTACATTGATACATAGTAACTTCTCTCTTTTTTTTTTTTCTGTTCGCTTGAAAAAAATAAATAAATCATTATTTGCACCCAGTATGTGATTTCTGCAATTTATAACACATTTGAAAAATAAAAGAAGAATTCTGAGCTTTCAAAAATCTGATTTACAAACATTTTACCAGTAAGAAAAATAAAATAAAAGAACAGTTAATGGTACTCTTTTTAGAATAAAATTAATTTTGAAAATAACAAGAACATCAAATCAATCAGTACTAACTTTTTGTTTTTGTCTTAATACCGAAAACTGCACGTGTGCTTTCTGCATGAAGCACATTTAACCAGATAATCTTAAACTAATGTATCTTAATTGTTCAAAAATGTAAATATGCATCAAACAAAAACATTACGTTATCTTTAATCAAAGCTAAATTTAAAAATCTAAAGTTGAAATGAAACAACTCTGTTCAGAGCTCTGGTCTGTTTGTACAATACAAGGAAACTGAGAAAGGTGTTTTTACAGCAACACCAGCAAAACCAACAAAACCATGTTTATTGTGAGATGATGGATGATGATAATGGAGATAATATTGTTAATATTTAAATGCAGTTTAAAAGACAGACATGTTTAAATATTTGGAAAGTTTGTCGGCACGCACGCAACGTTTCTGGCCTGCTATGACATCCAAACGTTTTTTGCCATCGTCATCTGAAGATTTGGTGAAGATTTAGTTTGAAGAAGATTCGTAAGAAAATTCAGAATGGTGGAAAATATGTATGATAAGGTTATTTGGCTTAGGCCTGTCCGTAGCTCACATTCAGAGGGTACATTTACATTTACATTTTACATTTAGTCATTTAGCAGACGCTTTTATCCAAAGCGACTTACAAATGGGGGCAATAGAAGCAGCTAGAGTGCTGTAACAAGTCTCAGTTAGTCTAGCACAGAAGTATACAATTTATTTATTTATTTATTTATTTTTTTAAATAAATTAGACAGACAGACAATGAATAGAATGATAAGTGCTATTCTCGATCGGTCAGGTGTTGCTGGAAAAGATGTGTCTTTAGACGTTTTTTGAAAATGGCTACAGACTCGGCCGCACGAATTGAGATAGGCAGGTCATTCCACCAGGTGGCAACGGTCCAGGAAAAGGTCCGTGACAGCGATTTCATGCCTCTCTGATATGGCACCACAAGGCGTCGTTCACTGGCAGAACGCAAGTTCCTGGAGGGTGTGTAAGTCTGAACGAGCGAGTTTAGGTATATTGGTGCAGAGCCAGTGGATGTTTTGAAGGCGAGCACCAGTGCCTTGAATTTAATGCGAGCGGCTATTGGTAGCCAGTGCAGACTGATGAGGAGACTCACATTCAGAGGGTAAGACTCACATTCAGAGGGTAACACACTCTGCATTTCCTGCCTGAAAATTAAGGCAGGGGCACAGGCGACCCACGCGAGGTAAGGGCAGGGACCATCCTGGTGCTGGTGGGGAGGATGGGGTGAATGTTTCGGTCATGATCTGCGAACTCAGACATGCCTAAGTACCGACCTTTTATACTCCAAGTGTTAGATTATGATTGGTTAGATCTAAACATAATGAGTGACATAACAATCGAGTCTTCCTGGCAGAACCTACGCTAGAGCTTTAATTTATTTATTATTTGCTGTTTTTCTGCGTTTTTTCCCCCTGATAATTTGGCATGCAGTTTTCATACTCTATACGATTATACGATTTATCTATACGATTAGCCCACCCTGTTTTATGAAGGCCCGCTCATTTGAACATTTCTGGCCTCGCCCCTAACAGAGGTGATACGGAAAAAGGTACCACATGCAGGTACAAGCCACAAGATTTTCACAATGTAAAAGCAAACATGGTGAGTAAAGTCGAGGCGAGCTGAGCTAGTAATGGCCGGATTAGCATAGACACATAGAAGAGACTGGAACAGGGCAAAGGAGACCGAGGCTTACCAATGGCAGGTGTGCTAGTTTTGTGAGCACCAAGCTCTTATGTCAAAATCTTACCAACTTGTGCACAGGTCTCATCACACGCACACACACATCGGGTCAGACACAAAACGCACTGCACTCTGTGCAACACCGCACACGAGGGCCTACTAGCAGCCTGCCCTGAAGCCTTGGCTCCTGTAACGAAAGACAAAATTAATCCAAGCAGTTTTCAAAATAAACAATATAAATAATACTGTTTAACCTAGATTAACTGAAAAGGCATAACAAAACATAAATACACAAAAGAAAAGAAAACACCACCTGTAATGAGGTTCAAACTCAAAACATCAAATTGGAGGTGGATAATTACAACACTTTCACATAACCAAACAAATACCAAACATACAAACCAATTGAAAACCAATTATAACAAAACAGCAAATCATACATGCTGAAGAGCAGGTGTAAGGCCAGACACATAAACCAACCTGCAGAGCAGGTTTAACATGGAACACGTAGATCAAACGACTCGCGCTGGAGAGTAGATTTAACATGAACACGTAGATCAAGTGAGCTCGCACTGGAGAGTAATTCAACGTCACCGGAGGAACAAACGTCGACAGAGCAGCTCGCGCTGGAGTGTTATTTACAGTTACTGAAAGAACCAATGAAGACAAAGCAGCTCGCGTTGGAGTGTAATTCAAAATCAACGGAGGAACAACGGTAGACAAAGCAGCAGTATCGAAGAATGTTGCCCCTCAGGCTGTACTGCACACAATGGGTCCCAACTAGTTCTCCTAAAATGAATTAAAACGTACAATTACTTAACACAAAAATGGATATGTGTGAATAGCGGCAAATACACATACCTTCATGTTGCTATAGTTGCGACCCAGATAGCATTGTGACATTGAGTCAATGTTGAAATTCCATCAGAATCATCAATGTGGTTGAGGTTGAAATGTCAATGCTAAATAATATTGGATCAATGTTGAAAATTCGATGCAAAATAAATAGTGGACCAATGTTGAAAATGCAATGCTAAATAATATTGGATCAATGTTGATAATTCCATGCTTTTCAGTATTGAAAAGACAAACATTGTATCAATGTTGATTTTTGGTCCACTGGTGAGGCTTACTGTCAATCTATCTGTCCCATCATTCAACATGTTAAAGCAAATCCAAATCAATTGGGTACATTTCTGTGAAATGTGAGCACATTCATTCTCCTCAAAGTAAGAATCTCCACCAACGAGTGTGTGGATTAACAAAGAACTCCTACAATAAATTTAACTCAATGGGACGAACCAGTTGATTATTATTAGTAGGCATATTGTTAATATTACTGTTTTAATTATTGTTTTAAAATTGCCTCCATCATGGAAAACATCTCCAATCATCTAGTGTTTTCGGCTAGCTACAGCACATGCAGTGAGATATATGACTGGCACAGAGTCCTTAATTCTTGTGGTCATCCAGTTATATAAATCATAGCCTGTTTTAAATTTATAAAATGTAGGCTATTATTATTATTATTATTATTATTCAAATAATGTATAATTTATATACATTTAATTATTTATCTAAAGAATACAGGGTTAAGAAAGAATTTAGAATATTTTCCCCTACCGATCGAATGCGCCACAATCCAATCCAGTAGGTGGCGGTAATGCACCTTCAGATCAAAGCGTGGCTTAACAGACTTCAAGCACGAAGAAGACAGAGACAGGACAGCAACAGTGTTTTTTTAGAGGTAAGTACAAAAAGATTAATACAATTCATCTCAATTTTCATTTCGTGTTTTCATTTATCTTTATTTCTTACAACTTGTGTGCTTCTCCTGGGCGAGTCAGAGTGAACTGCGACGTTAATAGAGTCACGTGAATGCCCTCCATACACAACCAACGCCAAGGATATTCTTTAATACATTGAATTTCAGTTTGTTTTTCACCAAACCAAACCCTATCATATTTTTTTATTAATCTTTATTCCTTAAGCTGGGCATACACGGTGCAATTTTCGTCCGATTTCGAGTCGAATTCTGACTTGTGCAACTCTTATTTGGGTCGGGACGATTTTCAGCTTTGTCATGCATCGTTTGTTGTGAGGTGTTTGCGTGATTTTAGAATCAAAATTATTCATCTGTGCGTGCAACGAGTAAGATGTGCATTTGTGGATCCAGTGCCGCGCATGCATTCATTGACTCGTTTGTGAGTCGATCCTATTTGATTCATATGATTCAATGAATGCATGCGCGGCAACGGATCCACAAAAGCACATCTCGTTGCACGCACAGATTCTGACCAACATTAATACAAAATCGAAGTTTTGCATTCACAATTATGTCTATGCGTACAAAATGCTGCACATTCATGCAACTCTGTATTTAGCACACACAAGTTGAAAGGCATTTGTTTGTGGACAGTAAAAATATCTACAAAATGTATCAAGTTCATGGATTATTGTGCATGCATTTATTAATCATTTTGATAGTAAAATCATCCCATATTTGTCCAGTGTACAGGGAGAAACGAGCGGCGATCGGATGAATTTCTGGCATGTCAGTAATTCTGGTCGGCCCTCATGAGCTAATCGCACAGCTGAAGCAGATCTAGAACTGATCTAGAACTGATCGCCCGGTTGGCGTGGTGAGGGGAAATAGGACAATCAGTTCGTAACCCTGCCTCAGCTCACGAGGGGCGACCAGAATTACATAATTCCAAATTAATCTTTAATGCAGCAAGAAAGAAAACGAAAGAAGAGTGAGATCTTTAAGTTCTGTAGGCAGCTATATCAAACTGCAGAAATTTAGAAAACTGCTGCACCTCCAGTTTGTGTTGTAAAATGGATAATCTCTTACAAACCACTGTGTAGCCTATCCAGCTCCTTTTTATTAATTTAGCTACTTGATTATTGATTTACTTGTTTCACTTTCTCACGTTATTTGTTTATTTACTATTATTTACTATTAAATACAGTATTAATATTAGATAAAACAAGATAGATATCTGACGATATTTTCACCTTGCTTTTCCATTCATTCCTCCTGTGTGTCTGCAGGTGCTTTAAAGAGTTAGTTCACCCAAAAATGAAAATTCTGTCATTAATTACTCACCCTCATGTCGTTCGACACCCGTCAGACCTCCGTTCATATTCGGAACACAAATGAAGATATTTTAGTTGAAAGCTGATGGCTGAGAAAGGCTTCAGATAGGCCTCCATTGGCATTCAGTACATTCACACTTCCAAGATCCATGAAAGGCACTTAAAACGTCGTTGCAAAGTCCATCTCACCACAGTGACTCTACAATAATTTTACAATGCGACGACAATAGTTTTTGTGCGCAAAAAAATATACATTTAACACCTTTATCGAACTTGTTCTCCTCTTCCGTGTGTGCCTCCACGACGCATGCGCGAGAATATGACGTAGCGCCGGCGTTCGGGAATCCATGGAATGCACACTTAAGCCCCATTTTGAGCACTACGCCGAGACCTAAAGCACAATCAATGTAGAATTCAACAGCTGAGATACGCGCGTCTTCCTCTGCTTGTAAACAAATCGCTTCTGGGTCATATGTCCGAACGCCGGATCTGCGTCATATTCTCGCGCATGCGTCGTGGAGGCATACACGGAAGAGGAGAACAAGTTGGATAAAGGTGTTATTTTGATTTTTTTTGCGCACAAAAACTATTGTCGTCGCATCGTAAAATTATTGTAGAGCCACTGTGGTGAGATGGACTTTGTAACAAAGTTTTAAGTGCCTTTCATGGATCTTGGAAGTGTGAATGTACTGAATGCCAATGGAGGCCTATCTGAAGCCTTTCTCAGCCATCAGCTTTCAACTAAAATATCTTCATTTGTGTTCCGAATATGAACGGAGGTCTTACGTGTGTCGAACGACATGAGGGTGAGTAATTAATGACAGAATTTTCAATTTTGGGTGAACTAACCCTTTAAAGGGAAAAGTCTATATTAAAATTAATTAAATAGTCTTGAATTTAAATTCAGCGTGTTTTAACTGGAATGTAAAGATTTTGATCACATTTCAAGTTTCACTTCATTTTGTAGTACATTTGTAATGTATAATTAATCACATTTCCAAATATTTACTAACTTCTTGTTGTGTTAGGTGCATTACAAGTGAATGCTGATAAAAAGGAAGCATCAGAGTTCATCTTTGCTGGGACGGTGCACAAATGGCTCCGTTACGCCCCTGAAAGGCTTGGGGGCATTGCTCGTGGTGGAAACCCCTGAGTTTAGTATTCAGAGTATTTCATTCTTTCTTCTACCTTTTTTCTTTCAGTAGTACTGTCCCATTTCCGTCTTTATTGGCGAGTTTCCATTTGTATTTACTTCCGTTTTGCCAGGTTGTCATGTTTTTCACTTGTGTTATAAATTCAGATGTAATTGTTTTAAGTCAATGTGAGATTTCCTGTTGAAACTAAATAAGGTGGGCATAAATAAATACATTTGCATGTAAAGGATGTTGTTTACTTTGATACAAAATCATATCATTTGCTGCCATACATGAAAATTAACTGGCATAGAATCCTGCTGTACATAAAGCAAGATTGATTTTATAGTGTGTCTATGTTGATTCAGTGTTAAATAAGGGATTTAATTTAAATTGAAAAAATATAGATTTTAAGCCCATCTTGATCTATTTTTTATCGTTGAAATAACATTATTTCAAGGTGCAAACCTGATGAGAAATCAATGTTAAATATCAACATCATTTCAATGATAATTTGATTAATGCATTAACATTGATTCAATGTTGATTCAGTGTTAAATAAGTGATTTAATTGTAGTTGAAAAAATATAGATTTTAAGCCCATCTTGATCTATTTTTCATCATTGAAATAACATTATTTCAGGGTGCAAACCTGATGAAAAATCAATGTTAAATTTCAACATTGATTCAATGATATTTTAGTTGATGCATTAACATTGATTCAACGATGATTCAGTGTTGGTCTGCTATCTGGGGAGTCCGATCGTGCAAACAGACGTCAGGCCAATAAGGCACAGGAATACAGCGGGAGAATGTTGAACACAAATGATTGTCCGAAAGGATGCTATAAACGACATAATTTAGCGAATGACCTCAAGCCACACATCTCAATATTACTAAGCCTAACACCATACCTGAGAGCGGAAGGCGAGCGAAATCGGAAATGGCGGTCCACGGGCAGTGACGCACAAACAGTGCTCTGACACACGCGCAGTGCCTTAAAGTCCTGTTTATGTATAAGATACACAACATGTGATTGGACAACACGCATACAAGTCATTATTAAAGAATATATAAAAATCACTCCAGGCATTGTTTATCCCACTACACGTGTCATGGAAGCTGTCTGTATCTAAAATAAACTGCTTGTGTCCAACCAGCATCGTTATAAAAAATAAAATAAAAAATCCGAGAGGGTTCTGTTGTAAGGCTTTCACTGCTCTCTTTGTCTTCGGAGAAGGTGGCAAATTTTCGGTAGTATTAAAATGAGCAAAAGGATAAACTAAACCATCTGTCTTCCCTGGTGGGTTGCTGTCATTTATTAATAATCTTTTGGTGTTCTATAACCCTTTCTGACCACCACGTGGTGTGATCTTTGTTAGCTAGCCAGCTAGGTTAGCCAGCCATGTGCCCTTAGATGTCTCTGAACAGTGCGGATCCATCATTTCTCTTGGTCTCTTTTCTGAAAATGTCCCCTAGCAATTGAAAATACTCATACTTTCAGTTGAAACAGCCAAACATGCATTATAGTCTGAGAGCTTAAACCTTGTCTGTGAAATCAGTGGAATTATATTAAAATGTAAAAAGCAAAACAGCTTTGTATTCTTCAATAGACCACCAATAAAGAGAAAGGGATTGTGAGTGCTGGCGTCTTTATTCCACGTGAACCACACATCACCTCACCATCATATACAAAATACCACACCATTCCTTAGCTTTATACAATCCATTACTGCCACCTGCTGGAAATCATTACTCATTACTATTAGACTACTCATATTACATCCCTTTTCCTTAGATACTGTATAAAACAATTGTACATCAGCATCACATATTATGATAATTAAAAAACAATTCACTCCAGCCCAACGCAAAACCAGCAATCAATTACCAGTCCAATATACAATTCAAGGCATATTTTTTTCCCCTCCACAAACATTCTTTCTTCTTCTTTATTTCAGAAGTCCATTCGAATGGGTGTTTTCTAACACAATTAGATCCCCGTAAGAATGGAATGTCAGTCTTTGGACATCAATCCATTACTGCCACCTGCTGGATCATAAATCCGAGACTCCCTATTGTGGTTGTGAGTTAATTAAAGGTGCACTATGTCACTTTTTCTTTTTCTTTCTTCTCCTGTGGTAGAAGTACTTTCAAAGGCATATGGTTAACACTTTAGAATACTGTTCTGACATTAATTAAAGGTCCCATGGCATGAATTATTTTTATACATTTTTTTTGCAAATTTTCATTTTTAACATTAATATGAGTTCCCCTTAGCCTGTTTATGGTCCCCAAGTGGCTAGAAATTTTGATAGGTGTAAACCGAGTTCTGAGTGTCCTGCTCTGCCTTTGAGAAAATGAGAGCTCAGACGAGCCGATCTGGAATCTTCCCTGTATGTCGTCATACGGGAAAAGGTTACCTCCCCTTCCTCTGCTTTCCTCCAGAGAATTTGGAGGAAATGGATTCAGTTTATCAGTCGCAATGTCAGCACAGGCTTTACAAACAGACTTTTACAATATGGATTCGACAGCACCGCCACAAACAGTGAGTACCAGTGTTCATTCAGACTTTCTTTCTAAATCGTTTTATACTGTTTATGCATCAGTGAATCAAGCCAGTGACTAAACGATCAACATCGTTTCTGTTAGTAGCAAGAACAAAATCTGTTATTTAAAAGATTAAACTACAGAGTGCGATCAAAGAACTCTCTTTACAGTGGCGACTGGTGATAATTATTTCTAATAATCTATAATTATTTTCATGGGGGTGGGGGGGTGGCAGTATCAAGATGCATGTTAACTAAATTCAAGCATTAAAAAGAAAACAGTGTCTTCACTTTTATCTTTTTACACATTCATTTCCCACATATAATTGAATGAGGAAAGGAAAAACAAAAGAATAAAAAAGCATGTTGACTACTTGAACATAAATTTTGCTCTCCTTTCTTTCTGGCTAGCAAATTTCTCAATGACTCTCTGATTAAAGTCAGTCATCTCAGTAGTGTCATGACGTTTGCATTTTTTAGTTAGATATTTGAGGTCTCTTACCCCCGTTGTTGTCCACAAAACTTCAGTACCGACACTTTTAAATAAAAGACAGGGAAAGCAATAAAGGGCATTGCTAACAACACATCCAGCCAGCCACCTACGTTTCTCATAACAAGCGCGTGAAGCTCCGAGTGTAGCTTCATGCTCTGTCACTGGCCGGCTGCTGGATTTGTAAATCGCGTTGGTCCGGTTCGGGATCCTTTATCATTTTTTTTCTTCCAAAGAACGCCTTGTGAGAGAATTTGGTTGAACTGCTGCCATCTCTACGAAACTGATCATCCTAATAAGGTTTTGGCGGAGTCGGAGTGACTGTGTCGCCCGCGCACTTTCGCTTTAGTGGCCAAGAGCGGAAAGTTGAATGACAGGTGACGAGAACCAATCAGATTGGATAAAATAACACGCATCCAATTCTGATTCGCCTGGGATGCAACGACCTGCGTCCGGAGGAGGATCTTTAAGAACCAATTAGAGACCAGCTTCAGGTCACATGCTGCCCGTATATTTTTGGACTCAGATAGACATCCATTTGTCCGGCGTCCCTCACGTATGGAACCGCATGAAACACATTGAAGAACATATAAAATAGTTAACCCATCAAAGGCAGTTTTTATTAAATGCTGAGGCTCTTTCTAACAGCCAGCACATCGTATGAGTAAACTATTTTATTTTTATTTCACTTTTATATCATTTTTGTATACATGTATATTTCTGGAATTTTGATGGGGGCGGCGCCCCAGCACCCTCTATTGACCAGCCGCCACTGTCTCTTTATAATGTTCGGAGCTGTCAATCACACATCGCGAGTATATCTGCATACTTGCCCAAACTGCTGTTATAACGAATGACGCTGTTATGCTGCACAACGAATGTCAATGTCAATGTCAGCTTTATTTGTATAGCACTATTCAAACAATGTTGACCAATGAGCTTTACAACATCTAAAAAATAAATAAATACAATAACAATAATAAAAATAACGTCTCGGTTACGTATGTAACCCTCGTTCCCTGAAGGAGGGAACGGAGACGTATGTCGGAACTGACCGACGAATTGGGATCTGTTTCCAGAGACCGACCTACTTCGAGTGATTAAAACGAGCCAATGGACATTGGCATGCGGTTCACTCATTCCACGCACCGCCCCGCAGCGCGGGTATAAATACGGAAGTGGAATACCGCATCATTGCTTTTCAACTGAGGAGCCGAGATAAGTGACTCGGCCTTCAGCTGAAGCACAGCACCTGGCGACGGGACGTACGTCTCCGTTCCCTCCTTCAGGGAACGAGGGTTACATACGTAACCGAGACGTTCCCTTTCAGTCGGTCACGTTCGACGTACGTCGGAACTGACCGACGAATTGGGATCCCTACCAACACGCCAGGAGGCTGGCCCTTCCAGCGTCCTGCCTGAGCTCGCTGGACCACTCCTATGTTATAGTGGGAGTCAGGGCTCCGGGCAGGGAAGGACAGTCACTGCTGTTCCTGCAAGACCCACTCAGCGTGACTATTGGATAACGCTGGGAAAGCGTGCCCGTCTCGGGAGATGGTACGCTGTGGACCACATCCTTCAATGGAAGGAGAGGTGGAATACACATAAGGACTAACCTAACAGGGTAGAACGGGCACTTAGCGCTGCTGGCCACTGGGGGCGAGAATGCGGGAAGATACCGGCTCTACACGGAGGCTATAAAATCTAGCGAACGTGTTAGGTGTCGCCCAGCCCGCAGCTCTACATATATCTGTCAGCGAGGCGCCTTGAGCCAACGCCCAGGAAGAAGCAACACTCCTTGTTGAGTGTGCTCGCAACCCGAACGGGCAAGGTACGTCTTGGGACCGGTAAGCCAAGACAATGGCATCCACTATCCAGTGGGCCAACCTCTGCTTGGAGACAGCATTTCCCTTCTGCTGGCCTCCGTAACAGATGAAGAGCTGCTGTGAGGATCTGAAGCTCTGAGTCCGGTCAACGTAAGCGCGAAGAGCGCGGACGGGACATAACAAAGTTAGGGCTGGGTCTACCTCCTCCGAAGGCAGCGCTTGCAGGTTCACCACCTGGTCCCGAAAGGGAGTGGTAGGAACCTTGGGCACGTATCCAGGCCGGGGTCTCAGGACAACGTGAGAGTTGGCCGGCCCGAATTCTAGGCACGATTCATCGACCGAGAGTGCATGCAGGTCCCCTACCCTCTTGATTGAAGCCAATGCAATCAGGAGAACTGTCTTCATGGACAGGATTTTTAGCTCAACAGACTGCAAAGGTTCAAATGGAGGACCCTGAAGTGCTCTGAGCACCAGGGCTAAGTCCCAAGAGGGTAACGAGGTAGAACGAGGAGGATTTAGTCTCCTCGCACCTCTGAGGAACCTGACGATTAAGTCGTGCTTACCTAAGGATTTACCGTCTACTGCATCGTGATACGCCGCTATTGCTGCGACGTACACTTTGAGGGTGGAGGGAGACAGCCTTCAATCCAACCCATCCTGCAGGAAGGAAAGCACAACGTTAATCGAACACTTTCGGGGGTCTTCCCGGCGGGAAGAGCACCACTCGACGAACAGGTTCCACTTCAGAGAGTAGAGGCGCCTCGTAGAGGGGGCTCTAGCTGAAGCGATGGTGTCTACCACTGCTTGTGGTGGGCCACCTAGAACCTCCGCGTCCAGGGACCAGACATGGAGATTCCAGAGGTCTGGACGCGGGTGCCATAGAGTGCCCCGCCCCTGAGTCCTTCCTCAGGGGGATCGGCCAGGGAGGGGCTGTCGCGAGGAGTGTGAGTTGTGGGAACTAGGTCCGGTTGGGCCAGTAGGGCGCAACTAACAAGACCTGCTCCTCGTCCTCCCTGACCTTGCACAGTGTCTGTGCGAGAAGGCTCACTGGGGGGAACGCATACTTGCGTAGGTCCCGGGGGCCAGCTGTGCGCCAGTGCATCCATGCCTAAGGTACCTCTGGTCAGGGAGTAGTACCACTGGCAATGGGTCGAGTCCGGAGAAGCGAACAGGTCTACCTGTGCAACTCCGAAGTGGTCCCATATCAGCTAGATGCTCTGGGGGTGGAGTCGCCATTCGCCCGGAGGTGTCGACTGGCGAGAGAGCTCGTCGGCTGTCTGGTTCAGCGCACCTGGGATGTGAATGGCACGAAGTGACCTCACAAACTTCTGACTCCACAGGAGGAGATGGCGGGCGAGCCGGAGCATGCAACGGGAGCGTAGACCACCCTGACGGTTGATGTATGCAACGGCCGCAGTGCTGTCCGAACGGACCAGTACGTGCTTGCCCCGAAGCGGTTTCTTGAACCGGGCCAGGGCAAGACGTATCGCCAGTAACTCTAGGCAATTGATATGCCAACGCAGTTGGGGCCCCGTCCACAGACCCGAAGCTGCGTGCCCGTTGTACGTGGCCCCCCAGCCCGTGGATGAGGCATCCGTGAAGACCACAGCATGCCTCGACACCTGTTCTAGGGACACTCCGGCCCGGAGAAACGAGGGGTCTGACCACGGACTGAAGGTTTGGCGACAGTAAGGAGTAACTAGGACCCGGTACTGACCGCTCTGCCACGCCCATCTCGGGACTCGGTCATGCAACAAGCGTTGAAGCGGTCTCATATGAAGCAATCCGAGCGGCGTTACCGCGGCTGCAGATGCCATATGCCCCAGGAGCCTCTGAAATAATTTCAGTGGGACCGCTGTCCTGCCTTTGAACGTATTCAAGCAGTTCAACACTGACCGGACGCGCTCTGGAGTGAGGCGCGCTGTCCGGCTGACCGAATCCAGCTCCATACCGAAATAAGAGATCCTCTGCGCGGGGCAGAGTTTGCTCTTCTCCCGGTTGACCCGAAGTCCCAACAGGCTGAGGTGACTGAGCACCATGTGGAGAGGTGGTGGTCCAGTGGGTTAAACCACTTAACTGATATTCAGAAGGTTGCTGGTTCGATCCCAGCGGTCACCACCAGTGTGTCCTTGAGCAATGCACTTTACTCCATGTTGCTCCAGGGGGATTGTCCCTGTAATAAGTGCACTGTAAGTCGCTTTGGATAAAAGCGTCTGCTAAATGCATAAATGTAAATATAAATGTAAATGACCATGTCCCTGTGTTCGCACAACTGCTCCCGAGACTGGGCGAGTATGAGCCAGTCGTCGAGATAGTTGAGTAAGCGAACGCCGCGTTCTCTGAGCGGAACAATGGCTGCCTCGACGACCTTCGTGAAGACGCGAGGCGACAGGGACAGCCCGAAGGGCAAGACTTTGTACTGATATGCCCTCCCCTCGAACGCAAAGCGCAGGAACGGTCTGTGTCGAGGAAGGATAGAGACATGAAAGTACGCGTCCTTCAGGTCGATTGCTGCAAACCAATCTTGGGGACGGATGCATTGGAAAATGCTTTTCTGCGTTAACATTTTGAACGGAAGCTTGTGCAGGGCCCGATTCAGAATGCGCATGTCCAAGATTGGCCTTAACCCACCCCTTTTCTTGGGTACAATGAAGTAGGGGCTGTAGAACCCCGACCTCATATCGGCAGGAGGAACCGGCTCGACCGCGCCCTTCGCCAGCAGGACATCGATCTCGGACCGCAAGACATGGGCATCGCTGCTCCGCACGGAGGTGAAGAGGATGCCCCTGTACTTGGGAGGCCGGCGTGCGAATTGAATCGCATAGCCGAGTCTGATGGTACGGATGAGCCAGCGAGACGGCCTGGGGAGACCTAGCCAGGCCCCCAGGGACCGAACTAGCGGGATCAACGGCACCACAGACGTACCCGGGGTGAGGCAGCGAGGTGGAGTATTCAGACCCGACTCGGGAGGCCCGGAGGCGGCCCGGAGTGTTGCCTGAATACTCCAGGTGGGGCAGAGAGTGGGTGAGAAGGCCCGGGGGCGTCCTCGGTGCCCAATCTGCTGCCCCCTGGCGAGGGGTGAGAGGGGAGGAAAGGAGTGGCAAGGCTCGGGGGCGTCGCACACTGCCAACCTGTCCCTCTCTGGGCTCAGGGAGGGAAGAACTGCTCTGAGAATGTGGGCAGGACCGAAACCAAAAAAAAAATATATTCTCCCCCCGGTCCTCCTCCGGGGGAGGGAGGGGTGCGGACACCGTCTCCCCGAGCAATTCCTCTCTCGCTGGGCTGCCTGTTTCAGGGTCGCTTGCCCTTGTGCTTGCTAGCAGGCTCGCGGGACCCTGGACGGGTTGGGCACCTCCCTTGCGCCCGGCCACCTGCTGCCTGGGTGGAGGCTGACGCAGGGTGGCGCCCTCGGCGACAAGCAGATGGAGGTGCTGCGGCCGACGACTGGGTGTAGGCAGCAGCTGGTCGTCGGGGCAGGTTTTTTTTATTTTTTTTATTATATATATATATATATAATATATATATATATATATATATATTTTTTTTTTTTTTTTTTTTTAAAGCCACCTCCGTCTGCTTCTGGGCCACCAAGAACTGCTGGGCGAAGTTCTCGTTGGCGTCGCCTAAGAGGCCAGCCTGACAGACAGGGGTGATGAGGAACCGAACTTCGTCGGGCTCACGCATATCTGCCAGGTTTAGCCCCAGCTTCCTGGACCACTGGTGTGGACATCGCCTGACCCAGGGAGCGTGCAGTGACTTTCGTCACTCCGGAGAGCGAGGTCCATCACCGCACGCAGTTCCTGCATAACCCCTGGGTTGGGACTACCCTCATGCATGCAGGACAGAGGGCAGTGAGAGAGGGAAAAACTTATACAGGTTATGGCCCTTTTGGTGTTCCATATTTTGACACCAAATAGTTCCATGCTGTTAAATTTTTCCAATGCACATCCGGGCAGCCACCCCGGAAAGCATAGCTGTAAACTCTGAATCTGATTCAGCATGAGCACACACCATTATAGTGGGAAACTCAGCATTATCATTTCCAGCGCATAACAGCCCTCTCTCCGATGCAGCAATTGACATCTGTCCTCCGCCAGAGCGCCAAATGAAACGCTAGATCCCTTTTTTTTTTTTTTTTTTTTTTTTAAAGGACCAGCAATCCCATCTGTAAGCTACCAGCAGGCATGTGAGACAATGAGCGTGGGCATCAGACTTGACGGCACACGGCACGCTGAACAATCCAGCCCCTATGAAAGAGCAAGGTGAACAACACGCCGACGTGGTCATGTTCTCGTGAACCACCCACAAACAAAGTCTCAGCACGCTCGTGATGCGATAGAGGAGTGGGGGCCCGAAGAGATGTACTCGGCGGGGAAGCCCCACTGTAATCCTCAGGTCACCAGCGCTTATTAGCCAAAGTAATCCTTTTCTGGAGCCCCAGAAAAGAAACTAGATCGGGGAATAAGTGAAGGGACTCAACCCCGTTTGAGGTTTCATAGTCTCGACCGCGCATCAGAGCGCCGAGTGACACGCTGGGTTGCCGTGACAACCCCCGCTATCAGCCAGCGCGAGACGGCACACGGCGCGCTGAACGCTCAGCCCTTACGAGAAAGGTGAGACGAACAACGCGCCGACGTGACCATGCTCTCCTGAGAGAGCATGGATCACCCACGAAAGCAATCTCACATGTTTATATGCGAGAGAGATCGTGGCCGTCAAATGAGGACAGGAAACAACTGCATCCAGAATCACACGGTTTGAGTGACATCTTGAAAAAGACGCAGGTCAAACCGTGTTGCTCTTTTAGAAGGAAATGCTCTTTTAGAAGTGCTGAAGCACTCAGGGAGATGGCCGCGGCTCACAGCAGTCCGATTGCAAGCTTGCGTGTGAGCACTCAAAGAACGGAAACGCCTAGCCAACCAACACAGGAACAAGTGTATGTTGCAGCGGCCACTCGCTGACTCGCGCCGTCACACCAGCACCCAGGTAAGAGAGCGATCCTCCTCGAGACTCGTCTAAACACTCTTCGTAGAAACAGCTTGATACAGCAAACCGAAGTTAAAAAGCAATGATGCGGTATTCCACTTCCGTATTTATACCCGCGCTGCGGGGCGGTGCGTGGAATGTGTGAACCGCATGCCAATGTCCATTGGCTCGTTTTAATCACTCGAAGTAGGTCGGTCTCTGGAAACAGATCCCAATTCGTCGGTCAGTTCCGACGTACGTCGAACGTGACCGACTGAAAGGGAACAATACACACATTATTTCAACATTCAACGAAGCTCTTACTCTATTCATGTCGATGTCGTGTTTGCTGTTAGTTGTGGTGAAATTTGTGAGAGAAATAGCGCTGCAATTACGAGATTACTGCATTCACATGATCAACAGACTGTCTGTGTACTCAATGCTCATCACTGCAGCCTTTCATGTGATGAGAAAAGACCTAAAAATAATTCTATAATCAACACTTTCACGATTCGTTCATCTGGACAGCTGTAATGGTAAAAAAAACGTAGTAAAAGTATTCGAGAGGGGTTCCACATGTTACAAAGTTCGTAGAATAAGGTGGAGGAAGGTATAGGGTCAGCATGACTGGGACTCGTGTTTATTCAGAACTCTCAGATATAAACAAAATAAACTTGCGCTCACAATTATGACATTTTGTAATGCAAAAATCATACTAACAATATAAGTACACCTCAGGAAACATAAAATAATTAAAAAAAAATCCACGCCATGCAACCTTTAATACCTACACAGGAACAAATGAGTAATGCACTATTAACACACTAGTTACTAACAACATTCTCCTGAGTTAGGTGAACACATTTATTGATGTAATTTAAAGTATTAAATTAACTAGCTCCTCAAGTCTAAGTGGAAAACTATTAAATAAGTAAAAGCTTATTTTAGAAACAAAATTCATAAATAATTTAATTGAGAACAGGAAGTTCATCCAATTAATGTGTGTATATGAGTGGCCACAGCCTAAACACAGGCACCACTCTTCTGCATAATGGTAACCACAAAATTACAGAAACTCCTCTAAATGTCCAACATAACTGCACATAACACTAACATGAACTAACAACATCTTTCCATTTACTGAAAAGGATAAAATAACACTTTAATCCCTAAATTTACTCTCCTAATGCAGTCCCTTGTAAAGCATGCTGGGAACTACAGATCCACTGCCCAGTTTGTTCGTTTCACTCAGCAATGTTAAAGTCCCAGTAAAGGCAATTCTGAGATTTGTTTCTAAACACATTATAAATGTTAGAAATGTATTGCTGAAACACATTACAAAGACTGTGAACTATGTAGTACTGAATTCAGAAGTTAGAGCGTTAAACATTTTTTCACCGTTGCTGTGTTCAGGATTTTCTGGGCGGGGCTAAAACGGTGGCTCGATGACGCACTGGAGCCACCGAGCCTGGCTCCTCCCCTAACACGATCATAACTAGAGCACATTCGCATCAGTTTGCCCGCTCGATCGCGAGTTACTGTCAGTACTGTCAGTTATTACAGCCTACAACTTACAAAACAGCTTTCAAAACAAAAACGATGATCAAGAAGAGGTGGATTAATTTTGTGAACAGCTGCCTTGAAGGAGAGCTGAGGATCACCACCGACACCTGCCTCTGCAGTGACTTGCCAGATGTTGTTATGATTCAGATTTGGCTGGGGGGTTAATAACACATTTATCTGTGGTGTGAGGAACTCAGAACACATGTTTTGACTTTACAGGGACTTTAAGTTGACAGAACAAACACTTATTAAGTAAAGCTGACAATACTCATTTTTAGTAGAAACAACTCAGTAAATCTAAGTAAATTTAGTTACATGAGTTTTTTAAAGGTCCCATGGCATGGCATTTTTCTATTATTTTATAATGTTTCCTGAGGTGTACTTATATTGTTAGTATGATTTTTGCATCAAAAAATTTCATAATTTAGAAATAAAACTTTTCTATACTGATATTAGCCCTCTGGCTTGAATGCTCTGTTTGAAGGGGCGTGGTTTAGCGAGGCACTGCACGCACTGCATGCATGAGAGATAGGCTGACTGTGCACTCTTGAACCACGGAGAGCTGGAGGAAGTTTTATTGTACTGAGTTGTTGAGAGCGCTGTGCTGTTAGAGCAAGCTTATTTGTATCTGAGAGTTCTGAATAAACAGTCCCAGTCACGTCAACTCTGTCTTCTTCCGCCTTATTCTACGAACTTTGTAACACATGTAATGTACCATTACAGCCGTCGAGATGAACGAATCGTCAAAGTGTGGATTATAGCATTATTTTATGAGCTATTCCTATCACATGAAAGGCTGCAGTGATGAGCATTGAGTAGACAGACGGTCTGTTGATCGTGTGAATGCAGTGATCTCGTAATTTCAACGTGTTTTCTCTCACAAAATGCTTTCACCACAACTAACAGCAAACACGACATCGATATGAGTACAGTAAGAGCTTTGTGCAGCATAACAGCGTCATTCATTATAACGGCAGTTTGGGCAAGTGTGCAGATACACTCGCGATGTGTGATTGACAGCTCTGAACATTATAAAGAGTGTTCTTTGATAGCTCTCTGTAGTTTAATCACTTAAATAACAGATTTGTTTCATGCTACTAAGAAAAACGATGTGAAGTTTATCGTTTAGTCACTGGCTTCAAGACGCCGATCATTAAACGATCTAGAAAGAAAGTCTGAGTGAACTTGAATGCTTAGCTACACATCAGAAATCACTGATCACAGATCAGGCATTAATGAACACTGTTACTCACTGTTTGTCGCGGTGCTGTCGAATCCATATCATAAAGTCTGTTTGTAAAGCCTGTACTGACATTGCGACTGATAAACTGAATACATTTTCTCCGAGTGCTCTGGGCGGGCCAAACAGAGGAAAGGGAGGTAACCTTTCTTGGTATGACGTCATTACAGGAAAATTCAAGATCGGCTCGTCTGAGCTGTCATTTTCTCAAAGGCAGAGAAAGACAGCCAGAACTCGGTTTACACCTATCAAAATTTCTAGCCACTTGGGGACCATATACAGGCTAGGGTAACTCATATTAATGTTAAAAAACCTCATAAAATGACATTTTCATGCCATGGGACCTTTAAGTAATGTGAACAAGGATGATTTGAGTGTAACTAACAACAGCGAAAGTTAATTTTTTTGAGTGTATTAACTAATTTAAAATGAATTAAAAAGCCATAACCACAATGACATATTACTTAAAGGTCCCATGGCATGAAATTTTCATTTTATGAGGTTTTTCAACATTAATATGAGTTCCCCTAGCCTGAATATTGTCCCCAAGTGGATAGAAATGTTGATCGGTGTAAACCCGAGATCTGGCTGTCTCTCTCTGCCTTTGAGAAAATGACAGGCTTGATGAGCCAATCCTAAAGTCTCCTGGTTTGATGTCCAAGCAGGAACGGTTAACTCCCTTTCCCCCGCCTAGAGAATCTGGCACGCCCGTCGCCCATGCAAACGCTCAAGAGATCATTGCATCATTGCTTGTGAACGAGTGAACGCTGGCAGTTTCTCAGTGTTTGGATGTACAAATGAAAACAGAAGTCTTTTTTCAGTTCCTTCTGATCTGTGATCAGTGATTTCTTATGTGTAGCTAATTATTTATTATTCGTGCACACGCTGCGGCTTCTCTCTCTCCCGACAGAACGGTGTTTTCGTGTTTTCTATCTTGTGAGTCAGTGTTTTTGTACGTCCTCATCGCGTCTATCGGTTCTACAATGTGCATACAATCGTTACATCTTTAGAGATAAACCTTACACACGCCGAGGCTCGGGCTGCACTGTCCGGTCGGCCTCCAACATCCCCGACCCCCAGTACTGCATCTGGCCCACAGCGGAGGCGCCTTACGCGGCACGAGATTAAGCAGAAGGGGGGTAAGCGTGAGGGTATCTGGGCTAGGCTAGCCAGCTATTCCCACAATAAACTGGATTACATTCGATTACTGCTGTTGTGTCTTTGTTTGCGCTGTGTACTGTGTACTTTGTTTGCGCTGTGTACTGTGTACTTTGTTTGCGCTGTGTACTGACGCTTTCCATATGATAGGAACATCTAAAAATAATGGTATTATCAACACTTACTCATAACTCGTTCATCTCGACAGCTGTAATGGTACTTTGCATGTGTTACAAAGTTGGTAATAATGATGAAGACGGACTCGGCGTGACTGGGACTCGTGTTTATTCAGAACTCTCAAATACAAACACAATAAACTCGCGCTGACTGACAGCGCTCTCATAACTCAGTAGTTAATATAAATAACTTTGTTAGCAATCGCTGAGCTCAGTCTCTGGTACATTAGTGATGTCCGGTTCACGAACGATCTTTCTTTTGAACCGATTCTTTTTAGTGAACCGAATCAGTTCACCAAATCGGACTGAATCGTTCTAAACGGTTCGCGTCTCCAGTCAGCTCTGATCCATAATTTACTAAAGTTACTAACTTTCTGACATGAATGACAGCCCCTCCGACTAGAAATAGACTAATAACCTGAAGTATATGCTGTAACTAAAACAGTTCACTGAACTGAGACTGACAGAACCGATGTGAAGTGAACTCCGGTCCATCCATCTCTCTGGCAGCAGCTCGTGCCTCGTAGACCTCGTTAAACCACGCCCCCTCCGCTCATATCAAATGCAAAGATGTCAGCCAATCACATCAGTGGGCGTTTTTACTGAAGTCTCACAGCAGACACGCCTCTTGAAGCAGGGCCTTCAGCCACAGGGCAAACAGCAGTATAGAAAAAATGCCTTTTATTTCTAAATTATGATATTTTATGATGTAAAAATCATACTAACAATATAAGTACACCTCATGAAACATTATAAAATAATAGAAAAATGCCATGCCATGGGACCTTTAACAATTAGTTTATAGTGATGTGTCTCAACAAGTGAAGTCATGACATAATGAAACCTTTGCAAATCGTTATCTAATGATTAATTAAAGCAGACAACTGGACGTTGAAATACATGGCTTTGACCCATTGTGATAATTAACAGATTAATTTACATTTATTAGTTAATATAATATGTTATTAGGGAATTAATACATTGTGATATTTAATTAATATAAATTCATGTATTACTTAGCCTATTTGTGGCGAGCAGCGAGGCTGAGGGGCCGTGAGAACGGGACGAGGCCGCGGTCATTAGTGATGATGAGCGCCAGCTGCGTGCCGTCGGCCTCGTGTCTCACGGAGGAGTGACGGGAGTATAAAGGAGAAGCAACGACAGTGACGGACGAGAGAGGACCAGGCCTGGACTTTAAGTTGTGTTTTATTTATGTTTTGTTTATGTATGTGTGCGGCAGTCGTCCGTGAGGGGCTGCTGCTTTTACTTTCACTTTGTTTGTTTGTTTATTTGATTAAAGTTTATTGTTGAATGTTCGCCGGTTCCCGCCTCCTTCTTCCCACATGAACTAACCTTACTACACTATTAATCATAGAATGTTCAAGTTGCTGATGCAGTAATCATTAATAAATGATTTAGTTCTTCATGAGTCATACATTAACTCTTGATTATCTGTGCATTAGTTAAGCATGAATTAATGCATATTAGTGCACACGTATTGTAAAATGTTACCGATGCTTTCATAGTGTGCTGCGAAAGAAAAAAGTTTGGGAAACACTGAGCTAACGTTAGTGTGGCAAACCTAGTCAGCTTTTCCAAGTCTAGCCCCGACTGGATCATCCATGACCGATTAACAGCATGCAGGGAGAACCAGCTTACTAGCTTGATTCTCTCCTGCACCCACGTTTTTTGTTGGTTTGGAAAGCAAGTGTAATAAATACTTGGAGCGGGCATGGGGAAATGTATTGGAGTAAAAAGTAAACTTTGTCTTTAATATTGTAGTGGAGTAAGAGTGAAAGTAGATGCAAATAAAACATACTCAAGTAAAGTACAGATCCCCGAAAAAAATATTTAAGTAAAGTAACAAAGCATTTTTACTTCATTACTTACCACCACTGTATTTTCATACATGAATTTGATTGAACTCCACAACACATGATTTGCTTTTTCAATGCTTTTATTGATTAGAGGAGTGTTTCAGAGAAGATATTGAGAAGAGATTAAAACTTAGAAAATATTGAAATGCAGTAAATGAAGAATAAAATCTTTTGAGATAAGAATATCACAGACAGAATATCAAAGACAAGATAAGATCAGAAAGTATACAATCAAAGTAACTGTGGCACTGGATGACTGCATATGATCTCACAGGTTCGTAACACAAATGGAGTTGGTCGGGAATGAACAGGGTATATCGTTCCAGCAACGGCCAGCTGTAGGGTGGAAAAATTATATAAGTTATTCTGATCATTATAGTCGTGTCAGAATCAAAACAAAAAAGAAAAAAAGAACATGTTAGTGTATGATATGAAATTATATTATTATAATTTAAAATTCCAAAAGTATTAAAAAATCAGTCTGCATTCTCACAGGTCCAGTTGATCTCCAGACAGTTCTCAACACCCAGGTTGTTAGGCTCTACAGAGCACCAGTTTTTAAAGTCATACTCAGATCCATCATTCCACACCCACTGTCCTTCCTAAAGAGCAAAGACAGTGATCATAAGAGTGCACGACTGTACTCAGACTTCAGTAATAAGCTAATTAAGTTCAGCTTCATTAGAAATGTTGCATTTACTGTTTAAAGCAGAAATTTCAGTTTAGACAAACAGATCTCTTTAGGACACACAATTTAACTTACTATTTCTCCATCATGAGCACCAATCCAGGCACGTGTGGAAGAAGAAGGCAACAGACTCAGCAGGAAATCATTTTCCGCTTTACTATGCACAGAAGCGAGATTCGCATCAAGACTTTGGCAGTTTTTCTAAAAAGACAGATTTTTTTTTTTTATTGTCAATGCAAAATCGAATATTTTTTTCATAAAGCATAAGTGACTTTTTAAACAACATTTTAGTCATCTTCAAACAAAGTCTGCCCTGATTTATTATTTTCCCAGTATATTTTTTTTACTTATTATTTATTTGCAGAAAATAAAGGTTTACTTTAAAAAATAATAAAATTCACCATTCACTTTACTGTACTAACATTAATATTATTAATTTGATTCAGTGAACTTATTGTTTACATACATGTTTCCACATATATTAAAAATACCTGAATAATATTACAGCTGTGATTAATTTCTGTAATTAGATGTTTACGCTGTTGACCCTACCCTTACACCTTAACCCACCCTTAAACCCACCCATACCACCAACACGCCCTAACCTTACCCGTATCCCACCTCAACAGCAGCGAAAGTGTTTTACAATACAGCATCAACACTATAATTGCCACCTCTGAGAGTGAAAAGACACTAGACACTGCCAAAAAGTTCTAGTGTAAAATCACAAACCTGACTCTCAATCTCTCCCATACCAGACAGGGACGACACAAATGTAGCAATTCATTTCTTATGCATGGTATTTTTATTTCTTTTGCATATGTGATTATTTTATCTTTATTTTAATACCTTTTCTATGTAAAGCACTTTGAATTACCATTGTGTATGAAATGTGCTATATAAATTGCTTTAAAGACACCTAATGTAAAGTGTGACCAAATCACCTTGTTGTAACCAACACATTACCTGTGCTGTAACCCAGTTAACCGACTGAGGGAAGAACTTGTAGCACCGGAGTCCAAAATTTGTCCATCCATAGGGGCATCTTTCAACTAAATCAACTGCATCCAGTGCATAAATGTTAGGGCTTTTGAAACATTCAGAGCAGTTTTAATTATTATAATTTCATGTAGCTCATTTTATGTTTATGTCATTATGTGACACTTTAAATTCCTCATTAATCATGCAAATATTAGTAAATGGAATATTGTATATTTCAAAAACGCTTTTAAAATTAAATAGCAAGGGTTTTTACAAATAAATGTCTTACTTTCTGCATTCCCCATGGAGAAGATAATAAAAAGAAGCAGAAAACTTCTCAGCATTTCCATGATGAACCTGAAATTAATAAGCAGGAAAAGGTACAGTAAATATCTGCACTCATATGCTGCACACTGTGGCTTCTTAATATATTTAAAGACGAAACACAAAAATACTAGAAATGTTATTCAGTAGGTTTTCGTTCCTACTCACCTTGGTTTGGTTGTTGCCTTTAGAATCTCAGAGGAAGATTTGGTGAAGTTTCAGAAACAGCCCTGCTTTTATACTGTGTGTATAGGCTAAGGCACGAGGATGAAATGTAATTGTTTGTAATATGTAGACTTTTGTACACATGAAATAAAATCCAAATATTGGAGAACGGGGTAAGATGAGCCTATAGAAATGTAAATGTTAGTTTAACTAAACATTTATTTTAAGTGTTTTAAATATTCATAGTCAAGTTAAATATTAGTCAGAAGGGACATTTTCCCTGTTAAATATTTAAAAAACAAAAGAAAGTCCCGAACTCGCTCCACTTGCAAAACCTTTATTTGCTGCAACGTTTCGGCAGACCTTCATCAGGCCTTGTACTTTTTCAGTCCTTTCTTCTATTCACCTATCCTGCATGTTTGCGAGGGTAATTGTTAATTGATTGCCCCATTAAATATTTGAAATAGTGTAAATTCTGAATTATAGTCATTTTCTTCTGTATAAACAGATTTAAAAATAATGTGTTCATTCTATGGACTGATCTAGAAGAACGACAATTAGATTTTTTTTTTTTTTACTTTGCTACCCATCTAATGTGCTGACAAAATTCAATAAAGTAAAATATTGACTCTCAATCAAACACAACGGAAGGCAGCGACAGAAGCACCAGGGCTGATCGCTGATCTTTTGAATTGTTCAGGACGAGATGCTCAGTGACTGCACAACAACTACAACACCCACGGTTGTAGGCCAATGAGCTACTTTGCTGAACTACATTAACCTGTTAAATATACCACTCAACGGCTGAATGAGCCCGCCAGTGTATGCAGGCCATGTGTGTGTGTGTGTGTGTGTGTCTCAATCAGCTAAAAAATATATATCATCTGCTCAAATGAACAAAATTACTTAAAGATTATTTCATTTTGCTGAACTAAATTCAAAGTCATCAAATCATGTCAGTAAAATAATGTGATCTTTCACTGCTGTGGTTGGGTAAAGCTTGTTGGCACAGGCCACCACCCAATTTCCAAAGTTAACAAGACAATTTGATTAAGTTACTACAACTTATTTTTAACATACATTTAATTAAAGCAGAAATGTGAGTTTAAATTACACACAGTGTTAAGTTCATGTAATGCACATTATTATGTTAACTGAACTCGACTTAATAATGTTTACAAATTGTTATGTTTAATTAAATCAATAAATTAGAATTTTTAACTTGCAATCATGCATTTATTTAAGTTGTGGTAAAAACTATCTGTGAATTACATTTTAATGTAATCTTTTTAGTTTAGTCAGGACTGATCAGGGAGTCAAACATATTAAGTCTCCCTATAAAGTGGGAGAAGCAAACTAGATGAACGCTTCCTGCCTTCACAAAGGTGTTTGCCATTCTTTCCCGATCTCCACACTGAAGTGGAAAAAAAAACTAAAAAGTTTCATACCATGTGTTTAGCCCGCAAATCAGAATGAAACAGAATGGCTATGGGGCGATGCCTAAGGTTGAAGAGACGCTTGTGAGCTATCTCTCTCCTGAAGCATCGTCCCTAAAAACACCAGCTTTATCCACTAAGCCTCTCAAATCCACCTCAGCTTTAGTATGTAAAGCATATTCAGTGGCAGATCAAGCCGCGGCGTGCATGCACACAATGGCAATACTGCAGGCATACCAGGCTGACCTACTAAGGGACGTGAGTGAGAGTGAGGAAATCAGCCCTGGCATAATTCAAGAACTGTATCAAGCTGCCGAACTCTCTCTCCGAGCCACCAGGAAGACGACTAAATATGTTGGTCGGTCTATGGGAGCTATGGTGCCCACGGAGAGACACTTGTGCCTCAATCTTGCAGGCATGAAGGAGAAAGAAAAATAGTTTCTCCTGGACGCTCCTCTTTCTCCTATTGGCCTCTTCGGTAGCGCAGTCAACACTGTTGCTGAGAGGTTTCAGGAGGAGAAAAAGCAGGATGCAGCGTTCCAAGTTCATGCCCCGCAGGCATCACATCTCTGGGGGAGCGGGCCCCCAGCTGTCGTCTAGCTCCTCACACAGGGCGCAGTAGAAACAAAATGTCGCGACCCGAGCTCCTCCTCATAAGAACTAGGAGGTGGTGTGGCACTTTAAGATGAAAACAGATCTGAAGGCCGTTATTACTGCGAGGAAGGCTTCTTCTGAAAATAAGTCCTGACACCATGATGTCAGGCAGCTGAGGGTGTACCCCTCCGGGGGGTATTCGGATTACACCTCATTTTATGGTCCCTGGACTATTCTGCTAACCCAGCCGTCATGCCGGGGTGGGGAAAGTCTCAGCAGGCCTCCACCCGAGGGTGGCGGCTCGCACCCTCCGAGGAGGGCTTGCAGCAGTCAAGCCAGTTGTTCCCTGCCGGTTCGCCGCTTCAGGACAGCGATTGCTGTGCTGATTGCTCAAAGAAATCCAGAGGTCAGTCTCAAGAGACTGGTACCCTTAGTAGATTATCTGGCGGAATGGAAACTTTTACCAAATATATCTTGATGTGTCCTGCAGACAGTAGAAAAAGGTTATGAGATCCAGTTCAGGTGTCGTCCACCTCGTTTCAATGGGGTCCTTCCCTCAGTGGGCCCCGAGGTGGGACCCGAGCAGGCTCTGATAATGGAACAGGAAGTAAAACCTCTACTACAAAAGGAGGCCATAGAACGGCCCAGCAGGGAGTTAGGCTTTTACAGCCGTTACTTCATTGTACCAAAGAAGGATGGGGGGTTGCATCCAATTTTAGATCTGCGCCTTCTAAATCGCACTGTAGGGAAGCAAAAATTCAAGATGCTTACTCTCAGACAGATCGTGTCACAGATCAGATCCAAGGACTGGTTTGTCACGATGATCTAAAGGATGCATACTTTTACATATATCCTTCACAACACAGGAAGTTTGCGAAGTGTGTGGATGCTGCTCTGGCTCCACTGAGACTCCAGGGCATCCGCATACTCAATTATATCAACGATTGGTTGATTTTAGCTCAATCGGAGCAGTTAGCGGTTCGCCATCGAGATGTCGTTCTCACACAATTAAAACTTTCCTCACAGACATGAGAAATACATCTGTTGAAAGCTTGAAATGTCCATTTTAAATGGACCGATTGAAATGGAAAACAAATATTGTAAGATTATGTTATGAAACGTTCGTGCACTCCTTGCTGTTTTTTTTTCATGACACATTCATGATCATTACTTTTTTGTAACGACTATGAGTGTGTTTGTGCGGAGTGTGAAAGCTAAAGTATAGCATGCCTAGTGCATGACATGGAGGCCCAGGCATAAAAAAAAAAACACTTGGTGTATACTTGCCTTACAGACATGACACATATGTCAATAGAAAGTTTGAAAAGTCAATCAATTGTCAACCAATTCAAATGAAAAACAAATATTCTTATGCAATCCATCTGAGCTGAATGACACGCACCCATGTCGCACCATTTTCTGATTCGAGTGTGCATCAGTGATCATTCTTCGCATTATTTATTTTGATGTTTCTAATAATTGGGAGCTAGATGATGCCTTGCACTTTATTTGTATGATGGCTAAATACCACATTCACAAATCAAGATGCTTTAAATCTAAACCTAACTATAAAGTAGTTGCTTCTGATCTAAGCTTACTGTTGTCATCACTTCAGAAAAAGCTCCTCCAATAAAAAAGACTTTTTTTTTTTTTTTTACATGATTTACATAGATACATTTCACTTTTATTTCTCTTTTTCTGTTGGATTGAAAAAAAAAGATAATTCTTTGCACCCAGAATGTGATTTCTGCAATTTAGAACATAAAAAAAAACAAAAAAACATGCTTTCTGCATGGAGCAAATTTAACCAGATAATCTTAAACTAATGTAGCTTAATTGTTCCAAAATTGAAATATGCATCAAACAAAAACGTTACGTTATCTTTAATCAAAGTTAAATTTAAAAAGCTAAAGTTCAGCTACATTTTACATTGTCACTTCATAGAGTAGGCTATTTCTCATTACAGTGTTTCAGCTCTGGACTGTTTGTACTATACAAGGAAACAAAAATTGTGTTTACAGGAAAACCAGCTAGAGCAACAAAACCATATTTATTCTGAGATGATGGATAGTGATAATCGAGATAAAATTTAAATACAGTTTAAAGACAGACATGTTTAAATATTTGAAAAGTTTGTCGGGATGCACGCACACACGCAACGTTTCTGGCCTTGTATGACATCCAAAGGTTTTGCCATTGTCATCTGAAGATTTGGTGAAGATTAAGTTTGAAGAAGATTGTGGTTTGAATAAGATTGTTTTTGGAAAATATGCTTCATCTAGACCAGGGGTGTCCAACCCTGCACTTGGAGAGCTACCGTCCTGCAGATTTCAGTTCCAACCCTGCTCCAACACACCTGTCCGTAATTATCTATCACCCTGAACACCATGATTAGCTAGTTCAGGTGTGTTTGATTGAGGTTGGAGCTAAAATCTGCAGGGTGGTAGCTCTCCAGGACCAGGGTTGGACACCCCTGGGCTGCGTTCGAAACCGCATACGTCCCTACTATATAGTATGTAAAAAGCAGTAGGCGAGCTAATAGTATGTCCGAATCCTCAGTATTCATAAAAGAGTAGGCGAGAATTACCGGGCGGATGAACTAATTCTCGCGAGATTCGGACGTGCGTGTACTTAAATTGCGTTCGAATATGCCTACATACCTAATATATAGTAGGAGAAAACAGTACGTGAATGGAGTAGTATGTCCGAAACCTCAGTATTTATAAAAAAGTATAGGCGAGAAATCCCCGGATGGCCTACTGCGTCCGCCCAGATTCTGAAGTGTGCAACCGATGGACACTTTAATATCCCATGAGGCCATGGGGAATCATCATTTTCGAACATGTCGGAGGACGGAGACGCAGCTGTTTTCAAGTGTAAGTACAACAAACTGAATCGCTGTTAATTGTATTTAAATTTCACATATTTAACAACCGACGAGGAAACTGTTGGTTTTAAGACATTAATATATATTAAATATTGATATATTAAAGATATTAAATAGCTGTAAAACATTAAATTTTCATATAGCTAACGCACCAGTCGTGCTTCATTAAGCACACATACTTCTGAAGATTTGTTAATCATCGTTTTCTTGAAAGCATTGCTTTAACTGTGTATAAGAACCTGATAAACGTTTGTTTAAAGAAAAGGTGTGAATGCACTCTTAACCATATGCAATATAGACTTTTCCTAAATGTGCGTTTAACATTTGACAGGGGACATTTTCGATAAGTATTGCAGATGACATCACAGCATGAAATAGACATCTGATCAGAATTATGTGTGTGCTGTAATGTACAGTTCACTGTGATCAACACTGTTTACTTTACATGAACGTTAGTAATGTTATATCTACATAAAGTAACTAAACATAAGTTATCTTTTTTATTTGTCCATTAGTACTGTTGATGAATTGAGGAACATTAACACATCAGCAACTACCTCAACATTTAAATGTAGTATTGAGCACATAAACTTTTGTGCTTTTATCAAGGTGTTGTTTAAGATCCAGGTAACGTGAATGTTGTCTGATGTTACAGGGGCAGAAGAGCACGTGTGTGTGTTTATCTGGTGGAGACTGGAGAGAGGGTGATGAAGGAAGCCTGTCATCAAAGGCTTTAAGTATACTACAGAAATGAATAAAACATCAATTTAAATATTAAGTTGTATTTTAATTTCAAACAGAGTTATTTCAGCACTTTTCTGATTCTTGATGTCTGTGCGTTTGCTGCAGAGCTTCTGTGGTTGAGCCTTGCTCAAGGAAACCTGCTTATCAGTTCAGTGTTTAGCCCACTACACCACAAAAGTCATAAAGCTACAATACAAATAGCATGTAATTGTAAAAATATTACATTAAATATGGCAAGAAATGGGATGCTGACAACATGAATTGTAAAACGTTTTAAGTAGTCATGCTGATGGAGAGCAGACACACGGATGTTTGGAGCAGACATCAGCAGTCAGAGATTGTCCCACACATGTTCTCACTCTTGCTTCAAGGTTGTGGGGTTCAGGAGGGACATGATGGAGGCTGGGACAGGTGAAGGTGTTCACGGTGGTCAACTGCTTCATCAATATAAAGCCACAGAAGCACAGCTGTGTTGAGATGGCAGCAGATGTGGGGCTCACCGTCTGTAAATGCGTGATGGTTTGTTAGAACAATACGTTTGAATAAAGCTTTGTTTCATGTGTTGGAGACTTATTCATTTGTGATGTTTACTTTTATTCATTCTTTTACTCATTAATTCATGTTTCCTATTGTTGTCAGTAAATAAAATATTTTATTAACTCATGCATTTATTCATTGCTTGACTGAAAATTGGTATTCACATCGGCTGCATTTGTCTAGTGTGTATTCATGCATCGCTATGTCATATGACAACAAGTTGCATTTTGCTTGTTTTACTAAAACAATATAATTTTCAGTAAAAAAGAAAAAGTAATATAATTAAGTATTGGTCAGCATTTGTCATTATTATTGTAAGTGTTTTAGTGGGCTAGCAATGCAATTCTGGGGTAATCTTAATTTTGAATAGTGATACTTATATTTTTGGAGTATAAAATCATCAGTTTTCTCCAAAGGTGAGAACTTCGAGCAGCTGAAAGAGGTCCTCGTTGCAGACTCTGAGGGAAACCGCACAGGTCGGGCTGTGGAGTTATTGATGCTTTGAGCTCTCACTGCACCTGTCACTCATATCTTTTATTTTATAATTACATGGTCGTATCTTTAACAATCATAATGATAAAACAAATATCATGGGTTTGCATAGATTATATACAAAGAACAAAACAATAACAAGGTTAGATATCTTTGAATAATTCATCATAATGCAATAACATTTTTATTTCATAAGCTTGAGGGATAAAACGAGTTAAATTTAACAAGAAAAAGGAAAATATAAAGGAGGTTTAGGCCAATTTTGCTTGTGGATGAAATTTGTTTGCATATAAAATAAAGAAATGAACAACATATTCAAGAGATCACGATTTTGGGTTTTGGTAAGGATAAAACTGAGTCAGATTATAGGGTTAATATCACAAAATAAATGGGCAGCTGTTTCTTCAACAAGACCACAAAATTAGCAAGTTTAATCAATATTAAGATATTTATATCGATTAATTAAACCTGTCACTCGTCTTTCAAGTCGTTGCGCTTGAGATAACGTCGTAGGTCACATGATAACGTCAACATGGCGCATAAAGTGCGGATCGCATTCATACTTAACGAGATCAGGCAATACAGTACCTACTCTTTTAGCGCTCGTTAAGTAAGTACTTATTGAAAATGAGTACCTACTCAAGAGAGTATGCGGTTTCGAACGCAGCCCTGGTCTAGACCATTTGAATTATAAGTTCAAAAGCAAAATAAAAGTCAAACTTTGAGCCCTTTGTGTCACTATATAGGTGCTGGTCATATAATTAGAATATCATCAAAAAGTTTATTTATTTCACTAATTCCATTCAAAAAGTGAAACTTGTATCTTATATTCATTCATTACACACAGATTGATATATTTTAAATGTTTTTTTATTTTTTATTTTGATGATTATAACTGACAACTAAGGAAAATCACAAATTCAGTATCTCATAAAATTTGAATATTACTTAAGACCAATACAAAGAAAGGATTTTTAGAAATCTTGGCCAACTGAAAAGTATGAACATGAAAAGTATGAACATGTCCAGCACTCAATACTTAACTCGGGCGAGTTTGCTGGCCAATTAAGAACAGGGATACCATGGTCCTTAAACCAGGCACTGGTTGCTTTCCTGAAGTCCTGTTGGAAAATTAAATCTGCATCTCCATAAAGTTGGTCAGCAGTAGGAAGCATGAAGTGCTCTAAAACGTCCTGGCATACGGCTGCGTTGACCTTGGACCTCAGAAAACACAGCGGACCAACACCAGCAGATGACATGGCACCCCAAACCATCACTGACTGTGGAAACTTTACACTGGACCTCAAGCAACGTGGATTGTGTGCCTCTCCTCTCTTCCTCCAGACTCTGGGACCCTGATTTCCAAAGGAAATGCGAAATTTACTTTCATCAGAGAAAATAACTTTGGACCACTTTTTTTCCTTTTTGTCTTCAGCACAGGCGAGACGCTTCTGACGCTGTCTGTTGTTCAAGAGTGGCTTGACACAAGGAATGCGACAGCTGAAACCCATGTCTTGCATGCGTCTGTGCGTAGTGGTTCTTGAAGCACTGACTCCGGCTGCAGTCCACTATTTGTGAATCTCCCCCACATTTTTGAATGGGTTTTGTTTCACAATCCTCTCCAGGGTGCGGTTATCCCTATTGCTTGTACAATTTTTTCTACCACATCTTTTCCTTCCCTTCGCCTCTCTATTAATGTGCTTGGACACAGAGCTCTGTGAACAGCCAGCCTCTTTTGCAATGACCTTTTGTGTCTTGCCCTCCTTGTGCAAGGTGTCAATTGTCGTCTTTTGGACAACTGTCAAGTCAGCAGTCTTCCCCATGATTGTGTAGCCTACAGAACTTGACTGAGAGACGATTAAAGGCCTTTGCACCCAAAAATTAAAATAATATAATTTATAATTTATATTACTCACCCTCATGCCGTTCCACACCCTCCGTAAGACCTCCGTTCATCTTCGAAACACAAATTAAGATATTTTTGTTGAAATCCGAAGGCTCAGTGAGGCCTCCATAGGGAGTAAAGCAATTTACACTCTCAAGATCCATTAATGTACTAAAAACATATTTAAATCAGTCCATGTGAGTACAGTGGTTCAATATTAATATTATAAAGTGACAAGAATATTTTTGGTGCGCCAAAATATCCTAAATAACGACTTATATAGTGATAACTGATTTCAAAACAATGCTTCATGAAGCTTCGGAGTGTATCGAATCAGCGAGTCGATTCTGTGTTGCCAGCTGCAAAGTTGTAACTTCTGTTTTATAGTCTTAAGGAAGCAAATACTGAATATTTTAGGTTTATTGGGATCAGTGATCAAACATCAAACGCTGATCTGAGATATGAGATATATATTTTAAGATATGTCAGTGCAAGTTGCTTTCAAGTAAAAGAGATTAAACATGCATTTTAGTCTGGGACAAGTTTAAGCCTTGCCTGTGAAACCAGGGGCTTGAATTTGTATTGAAAACAAAACCGCTTTGTATTCTTCAATAGACCACCAATAAAGAGGAAGGGATTGCGGACTGGCGTCTTTATTCCACGTGAAACATCACCTCACCATCATATACAAAATACCACACCATTCCCTAGCTTTATACAATCCATTACTGCCACCTGCTGGACTAAATCATTACTCATGACTATTAGACTACTCATATTACATCCCTTTTCTATTTTACATCATTAACATCATATAATTAACAACATTTCACAATTCACACCAGCCAAACATTAGGAGGTACGTTATTTTCTAACACAATAGAGCATGATATAATTTTATTCTACACAGCAAGATTATTTTAAAATGGATTTTACTAGTTAATCTATGCATGTTGAATTTAAAAACAAAAGATAATAGCCTAGATATTAATACAGAATTTCTACCTGTAACATTTTTGTTTTGCTGAACACAAAAGAATATATTTTGAAGAATGTATGTAACCAAGCAGATAGAGCAACCATTGACTACCATAGTATTTTTTTCCCCTACTATGGTAGTCAATGGTTGCTGTATCTGATTGGTTACAAACATTCTTCAAAATATCTTCTTTTGTGTTCCGCAGAACAAAGAAATTCATACAGGTTTGGGACAACTTGAGGTTGAGTTAATGATGACAGAATTTTCATTTTTGGGTGAACTATCCCTTTAAGTATTACAAATCTGAACATTACTGACCATTGACGCTGAAGGTCCAGGGATGATGTGTGAGTCTTCTTCAGATGCAAGAGTGAGGATGTAATCGAGGTATAAATGCTGTTTTACTATTTATAATCCTGGACCCCTGACCAGCCCTCTTCCTCAACATCCAACATTTTCACTGGGGTCTTTGGCATTGGGGTCTTGGGTTTAAGCATCTCTTTATGTGAGTAAATAACATAACCCCCCACCTGAATGTCAAATGGCCGAAAACACATAGCCTGGTCTTACCAGACTCTCGTACATTTCTTTTGTACAAAGAGTCTGGCCACTCTCCATTGACAAGCATTTACTTCTTTGAAGGCGGGTACTCTGTTGAAGTTTAAAACTATTGGATCTGCCAAGACCCACTCTGGATCTGCCATTACCAATCGCTATCGTTTAGTATCGGTAGTGACGTATGTCATGCGTCGTTCACATTTTGTTTCTCACATGGAAGTCCGTATAAATAAATGTGCACGCCACATCAGTGATAAAACCTAAAACTTGTGCATTCGGATGGTGATTTATTCACGGTGGAGGGTAGAGTTTTGTGATCAGGAACGCGCTGCTCACATGTTCTGTAATAAGATTGTATGTTGTAAATAAAATGTCATATGCTTGTGTAGTGGGATAAATGGTTCCTTGAGTTTTTAATTAAACTTATATGCGTGTTATCCAATCATATACTGTGTAGCAGGGTATATAAACAGGGACTTTAAGGCACTGCACGTGTGTCAGAACACTGTTGTGCGTGACTGCCCGAGGACCGCCCGTTCCGGTTTCGCCCGCCTTCCGCTCTCAGGTATGGTGTTAGGTAATCTTCTTAGTAATATTGAGATGTGTGGCTTGAGGTTATTCGCTAAATTATGTTGTTTATAGCGTCCTTTTGGACAATCGTTTGTGGGTTGTTGGCGGCTGCCTTGTATTCCTGTGCCTTATTGGCCTGACGTCTGTTTGTGTACAATCGGACTAGCAACTATAGCAACACGAAGGTATGCTATTCACGCACATCCATTTATGTGTTAAGTAATTGTATGTTTTAATTCATTTTAGGAGAACTAGTTGGGACCCACTGTGTTCAGTACAGCCTGTGGGGCAACATTCTTTGTTGGTTCTTTTGGTGACTGAAATGACACTCCAACGTGAGCTGCTTTGTCTTCATTGGTTCTTCCGGTGACTGTAAATTACTCTCCAGCGCAAGCTGCTCTGTCGACGTTTGTTCCTCTGGTGACTTTGAATTACTCTCCAGCGTGAGCTTGCTTGATCTACGTGTTCTGTTTTAAATCTGCTCTCCAGCGCGAGCTGGTTGGTTTATGTGTCTGCTATTACACCAGGGCTGCGTTCAGCCCCAACAAAACGTTGCAAAAATTTTTTTAAACGGAAATGGTGCTACTTTGAACACCCTGTTCTGATGACGCAAGAGTTGCAACTATGGCAGCTGAGAAGGCCATACTTTATGTTCTTTTTGAGGAATATTCTGAGCCTGATGAAATCGATATAAATACGTGTTTAATACTGCAAAATACATGCAGTCACTGCCCTTGCCGTCCAGAATAAAAGACAACATCCCAATCCCATTTATTTTACTTTTTTATCTCCTGGTAAACAATTCTAATTTAAATCCTTTAATTTCTAGCTCTTACTTTTTTAATAGCTTGTATTTTCTTTCTCATTTTTATGTAAAGCACTTAATTACTATTTATGAAATTTGGTATATAAATAAACTTGCCTTGCAATGAAGCTAAAAATTTAAATAAATACATCATCATGTTGATGTATATATACAGTGGTTAAAGTGGGATTTGGCAGGATTTTGGGAACCCTCAATTTTGTGTAGGTGCAACAGGCAACATTTTGAGCATCGTGGTATAGCAATACTTTTTGGAACAAGAGTGTCACTGGCACCAAGTATCACAATGCTTATTTACTTTATATTTTAATGGTTTTATTTTGGTCCATCAACATCTACACTGATATGATGATGATACTATGTTAAAATAATATGGAACACAACCTTGTTTTTCAGATTGTAAATGTCAAAGCACAGAGATACAATGAGTATATAATGAAATCTAAATATACAATTTTAATATTAAGTAGGCCTATAAACATTCCAAGCTGCAACACATTAACATCATAAATACATTAACTCCAGATATGAGGTCAAAGCAAACCTGTTTCCAGAAACAGCAACAACTTTTGAGTATAAAACTGCCTTAAGGAATTTTAAAACCGGTGAGGTCCCAAATTCGAGCTATTTAGGGGTGTTTGGGGGGCATGGTCCCCCAAGAAAATTTGTATTTCTACCAGAAAGACTCAGAGATAGGATGATGAATGAAGCATACATTTATTAACAGCCCAGCAAGCATAATAAAGTTTTGGCATAGGCCCCGTCCATAGTTAGTAATCCGAGGGTAGCGGATCAGCATATCCCTGCCTGAAGATGAAGGCAGGGGCGCAGCCGACCCCCCTTTAGAGGTATGGACGGAACCATCCTGGTGGTGGTGGGGAGGGTGGAGGTTGTTGTCGCATCGGCATCTGCGAACTCAAACATGTGTAAGTACGACCTTTATACAGAAAATATGATGAAATTAATAAGTGACGAAGTGATTAAGTCTTCCTGGCAGAACTTAAGCTGAAGCTTCCATTTCTCTGATTTACATATGTGCATTTTAATGTGTTTGAATGCTAAACAAATTTTTATAATAATAAATAGCTTTTATCTTGTCACCACTGTTCTCTCCTCATTTTATCACTCTTTCATTTCCATGACTCTTTCTTTTTCTCTCAGTCTCCTTCTCTTGTCCTGTCTCTTCCCATCCTAAAGCTGAGCTCTGACTAGTCTCTTCATTTTCGCCTCAGTGAAGAAAGTAAACATAGGATCAACTGATATTTTTAGCCTATAATTTATTAATTCACTGAAGGCAACGAACGGTAGGTAAATACGTTTAATAAATTAATTCACAATATGTACACACACATTCATTATTCTATGCCTAATCTGGTTTAAATGATTTATAATTAAAGCTACACTATGTAACTTTTCCATCCACAAGAGGTCGCCTGTTTAAAACAAAGGCGTAGTTTGATGACGCCACGTTTGAGCGCAGAATCTTGGGACATGTGGTCTTCACCTCACAGCCGGTGGAAACGAGTCAGGATAGGACTCGGGCAGAAATCATGTTCATAGATGCGATTATTAACATTACTGTAATATGAAGCAGAGCAGGACCAAGTGTTGTGCATAGTCGCCGGCGGGACTTTTGTTATGACACGGTCGCCGGCGCCACTACCACTTTTCCAGTCATGAGCATGAGGTAACGCAACTCTGTTTATCGTATTAGATACATCTGAGTGTGTTAAAAAGTAAGTTATGACGTTCGCTCGGCGGCTGCTATGACACTGACACACTGCAGTGAGAGTACAGCGTTTTTGCTAAATTAAACCGGTAACCGAGGGTAGCGCAGATATGACGCAATCGACAGGCGACTCCCTCAAACGCATAGCTCACACGTCCCGGTTCCTTGGTTAAAATAGCAAATTCTCACGATTTACAAATAGTTGGAAACATTTGGGATATTCAAAGAACTCAACTGAACAAAATATATACCATTGACCTGTGGTTTTTGGATATTTTACTGCAAAAATCTTACATAGTTCACCTTTAATTAATTAATTATTTACATTTATTATATAGCTACACCTTGGAAAAATACAGGTGAGCTGACTATGGGGGCCATGATTACAGTCGTGTAGGCAGCCTATAGTTTACCTCAATACTTCACTTTACATGGTCGGACTCGGAGCTATTCAGTCTGGTTCAGCTAGTTTCTCCACAGAGCCTTTACTGTACACATGATGTTGGGCTTGTATTCAAACGGATAAAGCGACTGCCTTGGGCTCGTTATCAGTTCAATAGAGCGGCAAAAGCGGCGAACGAGTTTGTCAGCGCTACGCGTGAGATGATCCAGCTGCTCTCGCGCTGCTGCGACCGCTGGATCTATTTAGTTATTCATTTATCCGAGGTGCCTGAACGCAGTTCCGGACCGTTCCGGCCCACTTTAACCCCTGGATATAAATTTTTTATTTTATTTTATATATATATTTTTTTTTTACTATAAAACTTACGACAATTGTCTTCTAATATCTTCAATTGTTGTGTATACTGAGCTGCAGCGGACACATTTGTAAACAACTTTACTTGGACCCATTGTGCGAGCTGTCTCTTTAATACCGCATGGTTTATATACATGTTGCTGCTGATTGGATTGACATTTTTGACACACCAAACGAGAAAAAACACATCTCAAACTCGTTGCACACCGTTGCACACCGTTTCCAGGAAACATGGTGTTCAACCGGAATCGCACCGGTTTGAGCTTTGAACGTGCCCCTGCTCTTCAGCATGTATTTGTTTTCATTTGCTGTTTTGTTATAATTGTTTTCCAATTTGTTTGTATGTTTGGCATTTGTATGTTTATGTGAAAGTGCTGTAATGATCTATTTTTTGTGTGTGTTTTGAGCTTGAACCTCACAGGTGGTGTTTTCTTTTCTTTTGTGTTACTATGTTTTGTTACACCTATTCAGTTAATCCAGGTTAAACAGTATTATTTATATTGTTTATTTTGAAAACTGCTTGGAGTAATTTTGTCTTTTGTTGCAGGAGCCGAGGCTTCAGGGCAGGCTGCTAGTAGGCCCTCGTGTGCGGTGGTGGGATTTTGTCACAGAGTGCAGAGCGTTTTGTGTCTGACCTGATGTGCGTGTGCGTGTGCGTGTGCGTGTGCATGTGGTGTGATGAGACCTGTGCACAAGGTGGTAAGATTTTGATATAAGAGCTTGGTGCTCACAAAAATAGCGCACCTGCCATTGGTAAGCCTCCGTCTCATTGCTCGGTTTCAGTTTCTTCTATGTGTCTATGCGATTCCGGCCCTCTAGTATTTTAATGTTTTTTATGATCACTGCTGAATATTGTATTAATAACCTTTTGTATCTTTTTGGTATCCACGTCTCAGGCCCTCTTCCTTTTGAAACACGAACCTGTGTCCATTTGGGGTTTAGGAATAACTCATACGTAATCTTCAATCTTCACTTCTCCAGTCGGGATACCATTCATGGGAAAAAAATAAATGCTGTGTTGCTTAATCTTCAGGTATTGTCAACATGCTTGTTGCTATGGTTTATGTGGTTATTTGCAACATGCTTGTTGCTATGGCTTATGCGGGTATTGGCAGCATGCTTGTGGCTTTTTTATTAGTTGTGATTTGGGGATATCTGCATTGTTTTTTTGGGGGGTGGGGGTGGGGGGGGGGGGGGGGGGGGGGGTTCACTGCTCTCCTTGCTCTTATCCATGCTAGGTGTGCATGGATGCGCGGGGAGTTCTTGCCCAGAACAGAACCATACCGCCAATCTAAACTATATGCAAATTGTCTATCACTTTGACGATAGTGATCCTGACAGAAATCCAGCGTATAGCGTTATTTCTGGCAGGGCACTTTAGTCAAGCTTGCATCAGCTGACTGTCAGCTGATCGAGTCTACCTATAAGAAAACGATGCCTATCACAGCATTCATATATAAACTCCTTCAGTTTTATCAGCTGCTATTGCGTTCTCCGGAGCTAATTACCCTCCTCCATCCCCAGCTGCTCCACTCGTCAGTCAGGATTTGGCATTCTGATTTCCCCCTGAATCTAAATTCCCGAATTAGGTTGTATATTTTAATATTGACATTAATGTCATCGGCAATACATCGTTGCTTCTGTTCTGTTTACCCTAAGGGGGATTTATCACTGCTCTCCCTGCTCTTATCCATGCTAGGCTGCATGGATGCGCAGTGAGTTCTTGCCCAGAACAGAACCATACCGCCAATCTAAACTACATGCAAATTGTCTATCACTTTGACGATAGTGATCCTGACAGAAAATTTATTTATTACAGTCACCCCTTTCTGTGTGTGTGTGTGTGTGTGCTGGTACATGTTTGTGTAATCCTGTTCATTCCACATTGCATTCGTGCTCTAATACCAGGCCTTCAATTGTGTGTGACATATGTGACATTTTTAGATTTATGCTGGAATTATTGTAAATTCTTATATTTATTATATATCTTTTATAAATGTATAAATATTTCTATAAAAATGTGTGTGTGTGTGCGTGCAAGTGTGTGTGATAAGCATGACTCATGAGCAGAAATGTTTGCAAAGTCTACTTAATAAACTGCCAATAGACAAAGGAAACACGCATGATTACATTTTATTAGACACAGACATGTGTTCAAGAATAATCATTCATGTTTGGTAAGTATTAATTCTGATTTCATAGCCCAATATTTGCTTGTTATGATGTGCAAATCATTCAATAACACGCCACACACGTTTGATCATTGACAAAAGTGTTTTCTGGTAATAAAAAAGTAGTGGTTTCTTTTTAGGCAGACAGAAAGGAATCACCTTCCCAGTGTTTTCCTCCACACAATTCTGACATTCCATCACATTATTGTTGATGTCACACCTATAAAGAGGCACTTCTGCATGAATCTTTAGGAGATCTTTTTCCATGTCCTTCCTCCATTCGTCCTTCTGCCAGATCTTTTCAAAGACAAAAACATTCATTGCTTCTTTTCGCATATTCTTCCAGTTTGAAAGTCCATCCAAAATATTGTCTTCCCTCTGAATGCACCTCGTCACACAAGGAGAGTTGTAAGAATAGAAAACTATACAGCTATCCTTCTCTGCCTTTGCTAGAAGTTTGTCCATTGGAGAATCACCTAAAGGGTAGAGCAGAAAATGCTCAGCGTGTTCCCTTGGTGTGTCAGTTGGCCGTGCAGCAATGACATTTTGTGATGGTGTGCAGAGCACACATTTCTCTCTGTTAGTGAGAACATTTCTCACATGCTCTGCGTCTTGCTTGCTGAACACAGTCTGGATATCAGATCCGTCTTGTGTGCACTGAGCCTGTGGGACACTGATCGCTATTGCGTACTGAGCGCCAGACTTTGGCTGGACGCTGGAAGACATAAGACATTATCACAGTTTTTAAGAAATATTGAAATATATTTTACCCTTTTCCTTGTGTCTTTTTATATTCATCAACTCAACACTTCGTACATGCATTTTAATACAATTTAAATTTAGCATAAAAACGAAATATGTTGATTTCACATGTTGATACAAATAGACTTACTTTTTATCAAAATACTGTATCATTCTAGCAAGGACGGCAGGATTCACATCGCCCTGAATGCTTTGAACACACAGATGAAGCAGGCAGAGGACGACGACACACTTCAATGATGCCTGACGTGAAAACATTACTCATTTCAGCACAAAACTTGAGTTATGTTCATACAGGAGATGATCTGAAAGATTAGAGTGTTTCAAAGTAGAGAGGAAAGTTTACTTATTGAATTGAAACTTACCATTGCGACTGCTTGAATTATGAGGGAAAGGATGCTTTTATTTTCAGATCTGAAGCTCTGTTGTTTCTCTTCTGATGATCAGGAGGAAATGAAGCACATATAAAGACCCGAATGTAAGTTTATAATTTACAAATCTGATTAGTCAATTTACATTGCAAACATTTGGTAAACTGTTGAGAGATAAAGTGAGTGCATAGGTCAGTTCTCGAACATTTTCACTCTATAGACCTGAATGTGACATTTAGACTAACCACAGAGATTAACATTTACCTCTATAGCTCTTTATTTACCTTCAGTTTCACTAAAGAGCAAGAGTGTTTCACTGAAGTTGTTTTTTTAACCTTTGGCTCATGTAAACAGCCTCAAGGTTATTTTACACCGATTAGGGCTGTTATTGTGTCACATTCTCTGTCGACTTGGTTACTTAAAATGTACAAGACATTTTATCTTTGCTTATATAAAGAAATAACTTGAAAAAAGCTTAGTTCATTCTGCTTAATGAAATTCAAAGATCAAGTCAGTAAAATTATCTGATCTTCTCTTCACTTCTGTGTGTGTCGGCTAAAAGTAAAGTTATACACAACATAACTTGTATAAAGAGAAATTATTTTATGTACCGTCAGGTGTGTAGCAACCATTATAATCACTCAAAACTCTTTGGATGAACACAGAGTGATGAATCATTCATGAACAGTCACATTACTCACGTGCAAGTCATACAGTGATTTGAAAATCACTCATTAACGTACTGCAGTATGGCTTTTGGTAACAGTTATAATAAGTATACAGTAATAAAGTACGTATTAGGTAATAGTTAATTAATAGGCTATACTGTATTGTACTCTCTACATTGTAAATGTATTAATAGGTATACAAACAGTGATTTCTTCATTCATTGTCACTGTAATTAACAAATTATTATTGTTAAATTAGCTCATATGTAAAGAGGTAGATAATGTTGTTTTATGCTTTGTTAATGTATTAAGTGTAAATATTTCTCACTTTAGATCAGGTCATAGAAAATCAGAAAATGACTTTAATTAAGTGCTAAACCAACCTGTATTAGACATTAATTACATTAGTATCAAGTGTTCCTTAAAATGTTTACAAATACATATTTGTATATATGATCTCTTACCGAACATAACTTAAAGATAAATAAATTAAAACATAACACAATGCTGTCAATATGTCAATACTGTATGTAAGAAAAAGTATGTGAACCGCTTGCAGAATCTGTGAAAATGTGAATAATTTAACTTAATAAGAGAGATCATACAAAATGCATGTTATTTTTTTTATTTAGTACTGTCCTGAAAAATATATTTTACAAAAAAAATGTTTACATATAGTCCACAAGACAAAAAAATTGCTTTTTTTTGAAAAAAAAACCCTTGATTCTCAATACTGTGTGTTGTTCCCTGGTTGTTCTTGAGTCCCTTGTTTGTCCCGAGCAGTTAAACTGCCCAACGTTCTTCAGAAAAATCCTCCAGGTCCTGCACATTCTTCAGTTTTCCAGCATCTTTTCCATATTTGAACCCTCTCCAGCCAGGCACGGATTTAGAAAGCAGAGGCCCCTGGGCACAAAATCGGAGGCCCCCCAGAACTCGTGGCCCAAACTCACACAGCTTAAAAAAAAATTGTCCTAAACATGACACAAGCTTATATTAAGGGCTTCAAAATAACTGGTAACACAGTTAACAAGTTTTAAGCAGTTTGCCCTGTGTACAAGATTTGTGCTGTTTAATGCGTTTAATAATTTTTTTTGTTGATTTTCTGTAGCATAAAGCCTCAAACTTACATTCAAATATAGGCTACATTTGTTTGATTTCATTAAATAAATAAGTAAAAAACAAACAAAAAAAAATAATTAGGCTATAGGCCTATATATATATAATAATAATTTTATATATAAGAAAATTTTAATATAACCGTAGAAAGAAAAGTAGCTACACAGAATAATAGGCCTATAGCCTAAGTTACTTTTTTTTGTAATTGCGATTACATTTTATTGAACGATTACATAATTGTGGCCTCCGTAATTGTAATCACGATTACAAATTCGATCAATTGTGCAGCCCTGTCAGGAGAGGACGAGCTTTCTGCAAGTGAATCTCCGCTAAAATTCAAGCTTCCGTGAATGAGCGCGCACAATTGAATAAATCAAACGAAGCACAATAGAAAATAGTGCAATCATTCTGACTAAAACGGGCAATTCTAGGATTTTCATTTTATGGGGGCTCAGCCCCCAGTGAGGGTATAAAAAAAATGGTAACACTTTAGTTTAGGGTCCAATTCTTACTATTAACTGCATATTAGGATATTGGCTTGCTCCCCCGAGAAAATTTTGATTTCTATGATCTACCTAATGTGCATTTTAAGTTGTTCTGAACGCCAAAAAATTAGATATAGCAATACCTTGAAAACCATGTCAGTGGGTAGATAGGCTATGAATGATAAAGTTTTTCCATTTTTGTCAGTGAAGACAGTAAAACATATGTTTTACTGATATTTATATGTTTTATGAATCATTTTCATAGACATGTTAATTTACTGAAGGCTACTAGGAAAGCTAGGTAACTAAATTTATGAAATTAATTCACAATATGCACACAATCATTATTAATCTGCCCAATACAGGCTGTGAAAAAAGCTGAACTTTTTCATTTACTGAATGCTACAAATGGAATTATTAATTTACAATATGCACACATTCATTACTATTAATCTTATGCCTAATCGGATGAAAACGGCTTTGTTAATATTTCTTATTTGTTAATTAGCTATATTTTAAATGACATTACATTGGCCAATTCAATTGAAAATGTCGAAATTAGACAAAAGTTTATTCATTTGAGTGAACATTTCTGACTTAGAGAAGCAGCTGTCAAATATGAAATGTTTAGTTTAGCTTCATATCTCGCACTTGACGTCGAGTCGTGCTGCCAAAATTCGCGCTCAGCCTCAGCAGCTTCTGTGCGTTCATAAAGCCTGCCTACTCTGATTTGATTGGTTTTCTCAAATATTTTTACATTGACATTTATTTCCGTTTTTAATTATTTTTTTAAATCAAGTTAAACTAAATGGAAATGACAAATGACTAGCTGAAATAAAAATATATTTTATTTTACTTGAGTTAACATGTTTTCTAACATGTTCTTAGTTTTAGTTTGAGTCAAATTAGTTACTTATAACCCCAATAATAGCCCTGCAAGTTAGATTATATGATTATTAGTAGCTACTTGAGCAAATAGTTTATGTAAAATGCATTAAAAAAGCGCTTTTTAATCACATAAAATAGTGATTTAATCAGCCTAACGATTAAATATTAGCTTAAAGATTAAAAACAACAAAGCGATACTTCTGCAGTGATCTGACGGGAAAGACGAAAGATATAATTATAGAATTATAGAAAGAAAAAAATATGTGAAATATTACGTGAATGTAGGCTACCCTCAACTAGAGAATGAGTCCTACATATTAGGCTTTGCATTGATAAGCCTCGAAAGCGTATCTTGTCATACAAATGAACAGTCAACATTAATACAACAACGTTACATGATTTAAAAAGCAACATATCGTACGGGGACAGATGGGTGGTGAAATCTTATGAAAAGTTTAGTTTATGAAAGGTGCTGGGCTTGCCTCTAGCTTGCTCTAGCTAAATCAGAAAAAAAATATTTATTTAGGAGGTGGGTCGGTGGACACAGATTCGGAAGGCTTCTGCGCCGATCCGGGCATTTAATCAGGGTTTTTAATAAGGGGGAAAAGTAATAGATGCCTACGGTAATATAGCCTACGTTAACCTACCAGTCACCGCCGGTGCGCCGTGCAGGCTCTTTATCTGCGTCGAGCCGACTTTTGAAAAAAGTGGAGATGGTTGGAATAATGCTAATTAAATCCTCTCTGGTATCCTTCTCCCTTTTTAAATTACGTTTTGTGGCTCCACCGTTTTTTTTAATCCATGTCGGGGGTTTTTTCGATGTCCTCAACTCTCTTTTTTTCACACTTCTTCTACCACCTGTCTTGCAGCTATCAACAGTTTCCGCAGTAAGTTCATCAGACACAGCCGATACTGGTCATGATACTTTTTTTTGTGTGCAAATAAATTATTGTTAACACGCATACACACAAACACACACACACACTCATTCATTCATTTTATTTTAATTTTAAATAAAAAAAAGGGATGAAGCCACACAGTTAGTGGGGTCTTGGAGGCCCCCTAGAGGTCGGAGGCCCCCGGGCACCGGCCCAATCGGCCCGGTGGTAAATCCGGCCCTGTCTCCAGCAATGACTGTATGATTTTAAGATCTATTTTGTCACACCAAGGACAATTGAGGGAATCAAACACAACTATTAAAAAGGGTTCAAACATTCACTGATGCTCCAGAAGGAAACAATGCATTAATTTTTAAATCAAGGTAAACTGTACTTAATTTGTCTTCTGGGAAACATGTAAGTATCTTATGTTGCTTCTGAAGGGCAGTACTAAATGAAAAATATATATTTAAACAAAATAAGAAAACTTTGGACATCTTCATCCTGTTCAAAAGTTTTCATCATTATGTGGTCGCCATACAACATGGAAACCCAACGTGGGTGTTTAATATATTTGTAAATAATTTTTTATATTATAATTTTTATAAATATAATTTTTATAATAGCATAATCACATGTTAATATTCAACCTTTTCCATTAATATTTTAATAGTAGGCTACTTGTTGCTGGTTAAACATTCTACCCTTTTTAGCTACACAACTTTTGCATACAACTGCAAAATGGTAAATGCCCCCAACAATGCCTTAAAATAATCAACAAAGGCTATAGTACAGTACGTTACATTGAGATTTCATGTCAGAGCGGGATTTGAGTGCTTGGGCCATGAGCGACTGAGTGGAGCGCGCTGGCATAGAGCGGAATATTGAGTGGAGCTCCAACCTGATCTCACAGAATTCTGTGAAATGAACGGGTCCCTTAACTCAAAATCCGTGGCAGTTTCACGGAATCACTGAAAATTCCATGATGGGTCCACGGAAGTGATTCCTATATAAGTCAATCAAGTCAAGTCAAGTCAAGTCAACTTTATTTATATAGAGCTTTTAACAATGTAGATTGTTTCAAAGCAGCTTTACAGTGTTAAACAGGAAATGTGTTGAACAGGATGCAGCATAATTTTATTCAGCTGTATAGCCATTCTGGAAAAAAACGCTGATGTCATCAGTTCATTTCAATTATCATACAGTGACAGTGTGGGCTTTAGATCAATAATTCAATCAGTAATTTAGTTTAAATTGTTAATTTAGTTTATTAATTAGATTTATTTCGATGTTTAGTTGAAAAATTTAGTGTCCCCAACTGAGCACGCCAAGCCAGAGGCAACAGTGGCAAGGAAACCAAAACCCCATTAGGTGACCTAATGGAGAAAAATAAACCTTGGAAGAAACCAGGCTCAGTCGGGATGCCAGTTCTGCTCTGGCCAATTAACAAACAGCGTATTATTATTATTATTCTGGAAGCTTTACAACTCAGAGGTCATAATAATTCAGAATATTCGAGGGACCGGGGGCAACATGCTGGAGACGGGTTTATTGAGGATGATGTTGATTAAATAATTATTAAAGTGCAATATTCGAATGATTGGAGGCAACACGCTGGAGACGGGTTTATTGAGGATGACATATTGATTTAAGAATTATTTAATTGTAATATTCGAACAATCTGAGTCAACACGCCGGAATTCCGAGACCCATCACGGAATTTTCGGCGATTCCGTGAAACTGTCACAGATTTTGAGTTAAGGGACCCGTGTTCATTTCACGGAATTCTGTGAGATCAGGTTGGTGGAGCTCACATGCTCTGATTCAGAGTTATAACTATATATTCAGGATTGACATTTATATATTCCGAGTTATAACTATGTATTCAGGATTTACATTGATATATTCAGAGTTATAACTACAGCTTTATGCAAAGGTTTGGGCACCCCTGATAATTATCATAATTTCAGTTTATAATCTGCTGGATTTTCGAAGCAACAACTTTTCATTTGGATATAATTTATACCTTGTGGAAACAGTAACATTTCAGTTCTAAAATATCATTTATTGAATCAACAGAAACGATACAATGTGAGTCAAAACAAAAATAGGCAGGTGCAAAAATATGGGCACCCCAATGGAATTATCACATTAATATTTAGTAGAGCCCCCTTTTGCTGAAACAACAGCCTGTAGTCGCTTCTTATAGCCACTGAGGAGTCCCTGAATTCTGGCTGCAGGTATTTTGGACCATTCTTCCTTGCAAAATGTCTCCAGTTCAGTCAGGTTTGATGCTTTCCGAGTGTGGATGGCCCGCTTCAAATCATTCCATAGATTTTTGATGATATTCAAGTCTGGGGACTGGAACGCCATTCTAGAACATTGTATCTGTGTATGTGCATGAATTCCTTGGTCGATTTGGAACGATGCTTTGGATCATTGTCCTGCTGAAACAACCAACACCAGCGTAACTTCAACCTCTTAACTGATTCTTGAACATTGTTCTTAAGGATCTGCTGATACTGGATGGAATCCATGCGACCCTCAACTTTGACAAGGTTTCCAGTACCTGTCCTTGCCTCTCAGCCCCATAGCATGATGGACCCTCCACCAAATCTTACAGTAGGAAGCAAGTTCTTCTCCTGGAAGGCTGTGTTCTTTTTCCGCCATACAAAGCGCTTGACCATAACCAGAACTGACTAAGTTGTGTCCGTGAGAGCTAGTGAATCGTGACACTAGCCTCTGTGCGGCTCCGGGTCCCATGGTGGAACGAATATTTGGAGTCAGATAAAATTATTCATGGAGTCAGATTTGAAATTAGATATCAATAAATTAAGAGAACTTTACCGAAATGCTGAAAAGGCTTACACGCAGAATTCCTTTTGACCAAGCCGTAAGAATCCGTTTTTTGGGCTAATGGATGGAAGTTTACAATTAGTCAGTTCTGATATTACAAAGGATTGCAGAGTGAACTATTTTAACTTTAAGTGAGTCCCACATGTTTACTCATAACAAAAAGTGTAATTTGATTAATGGCCACGAGAGCTGCAACTTATAATACCAGCGACAGTCAGAAATCTGATTTTCTCTCATGCTTGGCTCGATGCTCCTGCTATGGAGTCCTCAGTTTGATCTGTCCCAACAGAGAGATTTGCGGTATCTCCTACTTACTCCGCATGCGACACCACTAAAATAATGATTTCAGAAAGATACAGAATAAATCAAGATTAACATTTATTTTGGCCAGACAAGAAAATAATTAAGCAAGAAACCATGGTACACAACTGATCAGCGTAAGAACATAAACACAATCGCAAAGTAATATGAAAATAATTTCAAAGAGTCATCATGTCCGTCCTTCGGATGAGACGTTAAACCGAGGTCCTGACTCTCTGTGGTCATTAAAAATCCCAGGATGTCCTTCGATAAAGAGTAGGGGTGTAACCCCGGCATCCTGGCCAAATTTGCCCATTGGCCCCTGTCCATCATGGCCTCCTAATCATCCCCATATGTATATATACGATTGGTATCATCCCTCAGTCTCCTCTCCACCAATCAGCTGGTGTGTGGTGGGCGTACTGGCGCAATATGGCTGCCGTCGCATCATCCAGGTGGATGCTGCACATTGGTGGTGGTTGAGGAGATTCCCCCCTTCTATGTAAAAAGCGCTTTGAGTGCCTAGAAAAGCGCTATATAAATGTAACAAATTAAATTAATTAAATGTCTGGCACAATACATGCAGTGTGTGTGAGTGTCTCAAAGACACTGACACAGACTGCATGGGGGTTCTGGCTACAGAATGTTTCCCCCCGGTAGCTCTGTTATCCCTCCTTAAATACTCCAACTAGAACAAAAGGGTTGTAAATATTTGTAACACAAACACCTGGTTTTGGGGGAGAGGATCAGATATCTTTGAAGAGACCACTCAAAAAGGGAGAACAGAATTCTCATTAGTTTTCTAATAACTGAGACCATTTTACCATTCGCACCGAGACCTTTAAAAGGACACCAAACATGAAAGGGATAAAACGTCTCGGTTACGTATGTAACCCTCGTTCCCTGAGGAGGGAACGGAGACGTACGTTAGTGACTAACGAATGGGGGTTTCGCTTAGAAGCCAATCATCTTCTTCGTATTCAACAGCGCCCAATGGCAGTGCCAATGCCATGGGCATGCGGAATTTGCATGCGTAACTCCGCCCCACCTCGTGGGTATATCAGGAAGTACGCTGGCAACATCGCATTATGTTACTGCTGCAGGAGCCAAGACTGAACTCCGCGTTCCAGGCAGCACAGCTGACGTGGCAAAGGAAACGTACGTCTCCGTTCCCTCCTCAGGGAACGAGGGTTACATACGTAACCGAGACGTTCCCTTTCGTTCAGTCACTACGACGTACGTTAGTGACTAACGAATGGGGGATCCTATTCAACAACGCCACTCAACTGTCATCCAGTGCCCTGCGTAAGTGTGAGACCTGCCACTTAAGGCCGTAGGACTCCCACTTATCACAGGATTACCAAGGTACACTGGGAAGCATATCCCAGTGAGGGAATGCCAAGATGCCTACCGTAGGGAGGACTTAGAGAATACACATATGACCCGCTGAGGGCTGCATATGGAAGATCTCTAGGGTACCAGCCGAAGGTGGATTTTTAACCCTAGGGGTGGCAGGGACTTGCCAAGGGAAAGACACCTGCTCACTGAGGAGGCTTACGGTGGGAATACTCGTGTGGGGGTCGCCGGAGGGGAACCATGCACACGGAGCACCTGGCCGGACATGAGGGTCTGGGCTCGAAAGGGCAGACTGAACTGATGTCGGCGTCGACAGTGCTGGAGGAGCTCAGGGCTCTCGGGGAGCTCACCTGAGGAAAATATCGCACGTATCCAGTCCGTGGAGTGGAATGGCGAGCAAGCGAAGACACCTGAGCCTGGCCCATTACCGGCCACCCGTAGGGGCGAGTACATAGTCGGACACTGGCTCCACTCGGAGATTGTAGAATCTGGCGAATGTGTTGGGTGTCGCCCAGCCTGCAGCTCTGCAGATGTCTGTTAGTGAGGCGCCATGCGCTAGAGCCCAAGAGGAGGCCACACTCCGGGTGGAGTGTGCCCTCACACCAAGGGGACATGGTCGGCCTTGCTGCTGGTAAGCCAAAACAATGGTGTCCACTATCCAGTGAGACAACCTCTGCTTTGAGAGAGCACTTCCCTTCCGCTCTCCACCATAACAGACAAAGAGCTGGTCTGAGGTCCTGAAACACTGCGTCATGTCTACGTAAGCGCGGAGAGCGCGTACTGGACAGAGCAATGCCAAGGCTGGGTCTGCCTCCTCCAAAGGCAGCGCTTGCAGGTTCACCACCTGATCTCGGAACGGAGTGGTAGGAACCTTGGGCACATATCCGGGCCGGGGTCTCAGGATCACGTGAGAGTTAGCCGGCCCGAACTCAAGGCACGCTTCGTCAACCGAAAATGCTTGCAGGTCCCCGACCCTCTTAAGCGAGGCCAATGCGGTCAGCAGAGCCGTCTTCATAGACAAGAACTTAATCTCGGCCGACCGCAAAGGCTCAAAGGGAGGCCTCTGCAGAGCACTTAAGACTACTGAGAGGTCCCAAGAGGGAACGAGAGGAGAGCGAGGAGGATTCAGTCTCCTCGCCCCCCTCAGGAACCTGATGATCAGGTCGTGCTGACTTACCTTTTTGTCTCCCAGGAGATCGTGGTAGGCAGATATTGCGGCCATGTACACTTTAAGGGTGGAGGGAGACAGCCTTCGCTCCACCCCCTCCTGGAGAAACGATAGCACGGACCCGATCGGGCATTTCCAGGGGTCTTCTTGGCGGGAAGAGCACCATGTGACGAAGAGGTTCCACTTCAACGCATAGAGACGTCGTGTAGACTCAGCTCTAGCGGAAGTGATGGTAGCGACCACCGCAGGTGGAAGGCTACTCAAACCTGCAGCGTCCCGTCCAGAAGCCACACGTGGAGCTTCCAGAACGCTGGACGCGGGTGCCAAAAGGTGCCCCGTCTCTGAGTAAGGAGGTCCGGTCTCAGAGGAATAGGCCAGGGAGGGGCTGTCGCAAGGAGTAAGAGTTCGGGGAACCAGGTCTGGCCGTGCCAAAGCGGGGCGACCAACATGACCTGCTCCTTGTCCTCCCTGATCTTGCACAGTACCCGTGCAAGAAGGCTCACTGGGGGAAACGCATACTTGCGTAGCCCTGACGGCCAGCTGTGCGCCAGTGCATCCGTGCCGAGGGTGCCCTCGGACAGGGAATAATACAGGGAGCAATGGGAAGAGTCCTGGGAGGCAAACAGATCTACCTGTGCGTCGCCGAACCGTTCCCATATCAGCTGGATCGTCTGGGGGTGGAGTCTCCACTCTCCGGGGAGAGGCTGAAACCGTGAGAGCTCGTCGGCTGCACAGTTCAGGTCTCCAGGGATGTGGACAGCACGAAGGGACCTCAGGCGCTTCTGACTCCACAAAATGAGATGGCGGGCGAGTTGAGACATACGGTGGGAGCGTAGACCGCCCTGGTGGTTGATGTACGCTACTACGGCCGTGTTGTCTGTCCTGACTAGCACATGTTGACCCCTCAGCAACGCTCGGAAGCGGTGCAGGGCGAACCGTACTGCCAGTAACTCGAGGCAATTGACATGCAGAAGGCGCTGGGGTCCTGTCCAGGAGCCCGCGGCTGCTTGTCCATTGCACGTGGCACCCCAGCCCGTGGATGATGCATCTGTTGTCACAACAAGATGCCGGGAAGCTCGTTCCAAGGACACTCCGGTCCGTAGAAAACTGAGGTTCGACCACGGGGTGAGTGTCTGTAAGCAGGCCCGGGTCACTGGGACCCGGAGCGTGCCAGACCGCCATGCCCATCTCGGGACTCGATCGCGTAGCCAGTGCTGAAGCGGTCTCATATGAAGCAATCCGAGCGGCGTTACCGCGGCTGCAGACGCCATATGCCCCAGGAGCCTCTGAAACCATTTCAGTGGAACCGCACTCTTGCCCTCGAGTTGTCGAAGGGAAGTCAGCAGAGACTGCGCGCGCTCGATCGAAAGCTGCGCGCACATGGCGACCGAGTCGATATCCATACCGAGAAAAGAGATCCTCTGCGCGGGGCAAAGTTTGCTCTTCTCCCAGTTGACCCGAAGGCCCAGACGGGCTAGGTGATGGAGCACCAGATCTCTGTGTCCGCAAACCTGCTCTCGAGAGGGACCCAGTATGAGCCAGTCGTCGAGGTAGTTCAGGATGCGGACCCCGTGCTGCCGAAGGGGCGCAAGGGCTGCCTCGGCAATCTTCGTAAAGACGCGAGGGGACAGAGATAGCCCGAATGGTAGAACCGCGTACTGATATGCCCGCCCCTCGAAAGCAAACCGTAGGAACGGTCTGTGTCGAGGCAAAATGGAGACATGGAAGTAGGCGTCCTTCAGGTCGATCGCTGCAAACCAATCGTGTGGACGAACGCATTCGAAAAGGCGTTTCGCTGTCAACATCTTGAACGGAAACCGGTGAAGGTAACGGTTCAAGACGCGCAGGTCCAGGATTGGCCGTAGCCCACCGGTCTTTTTGGGTACAATGAAGTACGGGCTGTAAAACCCGCAATTCATCTCGGCTGGAGGGACAGGTTCGATCGCACCCTTCGCCAGTAGGGTGGCAATCTCCGCTCGCATGACGGGGGCGTTGGCCCCGATCATAGTGGAACGGACTCCCCGGAAGCAGGGAGGAACCTGCGCGAACTGAATCGCGTAGCCGCGCCTGACGGTCCGCTCGACCCAGCGGGACAGCCCTGGAAGCTGAAGCCAGACATCCAGAAACTGCACCAGCGGGGTCATACGGTGTACAGACGTACCCGGTGTGGGCTTGCAGCGATGCAGCGTCACCGGCCCGGACATGGGAGGCTGTGGGGCGTCCCGGTGCGGGGGCACGGTTGACAGCTGCGTCCTGACAGAGGAGACCAGGGAAGGACGCACGTTCCACTGGGGTCTGCTCTGCCAGGAGGCTGGCGACAGAGTGGGATGCGAGTGGCGGGACCCGTGGGTGGCGCGCACCGTCATCACCGGACTCTGGGGGCTCAGGGATGGGAGTGTTAATTCTTTCTTTGACCAACATAGGGTGCTGCTGACCCGGGGGCCAGCAGCTGAACAAAGGATTCTCCCCCGGCCCTCCACCGGGGGAAGGAGTGGTCCTGCTACCATCTCCTTGAAAGAATTTCCCATCCCTGAGCCGTCCGTCTCAGGAGCGCCGCTTGGCCTGGCGTTTAGCGGGGCGCGGGGCGGCCTGAGGGGACTTGGATGCCTTCCTACGGCTTCCTCCGCGACCCGGCCCGGGTGAAGGCTGCTGCTTGGACCGGGTGGGAGGGGCGGGAGCCTTAGGAGGGCGTCCTCAGCGTGGAGCAGGCTGAGGCGACTGTGCCGGCGGCTGGGTGGAGGCAGCAGCTGGCCGCCGGGGCAGTACGTGTTTGATTGCCTCAGTCTGCTTCTGGGCGATTGAGAACTGTTGGGCAAAGTCCTCAACCGCCCCGCCGAAGAGGCCGGCCTGGGATATGGGGGCATCGAGGAACCGGGTTCTCTCGGTGTCCCGCATATCGGCCAGGTTCAGCCACAGGTGACGCTCCTGGACCACATTTGTGGACATCACTTGACCCAGGGAGCGTGCGGTCACCTTCGTCGCCCGGAGAGCGAGGTCGGTGGCGGCACGCAGCTCATTTAAGAGCCCCGGATCAACTCCACCCTCGTGCATGTCCCTGAGGATCCTGGCCTGGTAGACCTGAAGGATCGCCATGGCATGCAGCGAAGCGGCAGCCTGCCCCGCGGCTCTGTGCGATTTCGACACCAAGGTTGATGTGAATCGACAGGCTTTGGAGGGGTGCTTAGGATCACCACGCCAGGTTGAAGCGCTCTGAGGACACAGTTGCATCGCAACAGAACGTTCAACTGGAGGGACCCCAGTGTACCCTTTAGCTGCCGCCCCATCGAGGACGGAGAAGGCGGAGGAAGTCAGTGAACGGTTGCGGGACGACAACGTGGACTTCCAGGACCGTGTGAGTTCCTCATGCAGCTCGGGAAAGAAAGGTATTGAGGGCAAGGACTGACGGGTGTCAGCGCGAGCCCCCAAAAACCAATCATCGAGCCTTGAGCGTTCGGGACAGGGTGGAGGGTTCCACTCGATCCCTAAACTCGCGGCTGCCCGAGACAACATGGCTGTCAGCTCTGGATCTGACTCGGGCAATGCTGGCACGCCCGAGGGCGGCAGCACAGCCGAGTCATCATCTCCAGAGGACTCGAGCCCACCTTGTGATGCGGTGATCGACATCGCATCCTCCTCCGGAGCGCCAAACGAGATGCGCGGGGGGGCCGGAGCCGGCCCCGCGATCTGCGTCTGAACGCTCGCGGGTTGCAATGTGCAAGACGGGGGTGTGGCCCGAGGCATGGGCGTCGGGGCTTTGTTCCACACCGTAACCGTCAAGTCACCCTGACCACCAGCCGAAGTACTGGGCCTCTGGGACTCAGTAGATCGGGGTGTGGTAGAGGGGACTCTCACTTCAGTACGAAGGTCATGGAGTCTTGACCGCAACACTGCGATGGTCATGTTCCCGCAGTGAGAACATGACGCATCCACGAACGCTGTCTGAGCATGCTGAAAGCCCAAACATACCAGACAGCGTTCGTGCCCATCAGAGGAGGAAAGCAACCGACCACACCCAGAAGTACACGGACGAGACATCCTGAAAAGGACGCGTCACGTGTAAGCTCTTTTATGAGAGGAAAGCCTCGCAGAGAACGCCGAAGCGCCCAGGGACCACACACCAGCTGTCTAGCGGACCACTGCGCAGATCAGCAGGCAGGCAGTATGATGATCACTGGAACACGCCGTAACACCAACGCCTCTGGAAAGCTGCTCGTCTCGAAAGCTGTCGAAGACTCAGATCAGGCTTGTAGGAGTGAAGAGATCCTCTTGGCTCCAAAGCAGAAACATAATGCAATGTTGCCAGCGTACTTCCTGATATACCCACGAGGTGGGGCGGAGTTACGCATGCAAATTCCGCATGCCCATGGCATTGGCACTGCCATTGGGCGCTGTTGAATACGAAGAAGATGATTGGCTTCTAAGCGAAACCCCCATTCGTTAGTCACTAACGTACGTCGTAGTGACTGAACGAAAGGGAACAATAGATTTACAAGATACATCATCATTGGTATATATGCATTTGGTGACTTGAAACAGGGCAAAGAGAGGGCAACATGGGGAGGGGGTGAAATGTTTGATCAGGGTGGTGAAGATTAGTGACTTTTATTGTTCTATTGTTGGGGTTTGGATCTCAGCTTTTGTCTTAGCAGCAAAACCGATCCTTACATACATGTCGACCCATTGTTACAACACTCATTTTATGTTTTAAAACAAATTATAAGTAAACTATAAGTTGAAAATAATTATTTCATGTAATATTTTGCAAGATAGAAACTTATAATTCCGAGCCGAAATTTTCTATCCTGTTCCAAAAATCCCCATTTACAAATCTGAGAGGGATTTAAAATTGTACATTTGGTCTCTCTCATTTTCATGTATGATTGAGACTTGTTCCCCATATGATTTTTCCTATATAGAATGCAAAAGCTCAATATCTGAAAACTGCTCAGAACGTAGAAGGAACCTTATAATTCCAAGGTGGCGATATATGTGTAGAATATTATTTGTTTAAAATATTATACCATTTAAATAAAATCTAATTAATTTAATAACAATAAAAAACATGTTTTATCAGTCTTTACAGTTGTGTGAGTCTCCTTGATTCAGTCACACTCAACTTCTGGTCACATAATTATTTATTTATGTATCATCTACATCTGTGCACATCTGTAGTATTTCATGTCACAGTTTTTCTCAATAGCTTTGGTACATTTTTCAAAACAGTCATAACATTCTCTAAACTGGAAGCTCAATTGTCAAAAACTGTTTGCTGGAACATCAGAACATCATGTTTTGCAAACATTATGCATATGATTTGTAATTTGAATAAAATTAATGAAAACTTACAATCTGTTGAGGACAATATTTACAAAGTGTTCAGATTACTGTTTTAAGAGCAGTGATCTGAGTTTGGAGAAATGTGTCAAATTGACTGAGAAAAAAGTCTTTCTCTAACACATACCTATTGCTCTTCCATGACAAGAATTTTCAGCTTACATGTAACACATTTTTACAAAAATAAATGTACTGTATAAACAGAAATGAGAAAGTACACATTTTTACAAATAAGTACTGATGTAGCTGCTGCGGTTCAGGGCTGCGTTTCCCAAAAGCATCGTAAGCCTAAATTGATCGTAAAAACGATCGTACGAGTGATCTTAATATTAAGGTCTGTTTACCAAAAGCATCGTAACTTAAGTAGCACTTGAAAATGATCGTAGATCTACGAGTGCTCTGGAGTAATCGTAAAGCTCTAAGTGTATCGTAAGAAGACAGAGTTATGAGGTCACCTACAGGACAACCGGCAGATTACAGATTACTTTAACTTTATTCAAGTGCATTGTGATAATACTATAAGGTTTTGATTGTACTTTATTGTACACTTTTTTATTATTTTTTTTATTTTAATATTCTCATTATTATCAATGTTGATTAAAAAAAACAGTTCTGCTGCTTAATATTATTGTGGAAACTGACTTTATGATCACTGGATTTTATTATTTATTTTTTTATGAGGGCAGGATACAAACAAAAAAAATTATAAATACACATCTGAATTAAATGAGGATATTTATTTCGTCTTTTTTAAAGGTATCTTTTCTTGTTTTGTTTTTTTCTTGTTTTTTTTTTTGCCTCAGCCTGAAGGTAGTTGCTTTATATAGACGTGTTTTGATTGCTAATCCACATCAGATGACAATTATTAGGTGAAACGTTCAGAGGAAACGATTCCATATGAGGTTATATTTCAGAATTTCGCAAATGGACAGCGACTATTAAGTAGCACTTAGAGCGCGTTCTCGCGCGTTCATGTTAAGTACATTTTTGGGAAACGCACGTGGAATTGCTGCGAGTGATCGTAACTTCGCTCGTAGAACATGCTCTTTAGAGCTAAGATACATCGTTATTGGGAAACCAGGTTTGTGATGTTCCATGTTCAAAAATGGTGGATATATATAGTTTTCGTTTCAAACCGCTCTCCGTCCACACTAGCGTTTTTCCAAATGTTTCTCATCCACGCCAAATGTCTGGTACAGACATCATAAATTTATCACACAATTCTTCTGGCAAGATCATTTAATTTAGCAAAATATCTCACCATTCACTGATGTGTCCAGGTCGCACTTGGTCAACCATTATTATGTTTGGTCTAAAATGCAACTCCACTCGTGTTTTAAAAAGTACAAAAGTACATTTTCTGTCATTCTTGCAGGACTGTGATATGAAGTGTGCAAAGTAACATATTTTAGCAACTGTGTGAAAGTGAATAGCACATAACTCTGGCACAATAGCGGTATAAACATACATATCTATTGGTACAATACGCGTCACATGACTAAACATGCGTCATCGTTTTCAAATCCCTCCGTCTTCACAGTCCACACTACGACGTGAAGATGCTGGTTTCAAATGTATCTGCTTTGGAGAGCATTTTCAAAAAGTTATGTTTTCGTTGACTTAAAACGTGTGGATGAAAGAACACCGTCTCAAAACGGTGAGAAAAAGATGCGTTTTCAAACAAAAACGTATTAGTGTGGACATGGCCTTAACAAGCATTCCATAAATATATTATGTTTTATTAACAAGGTTCGGGAGAAGCACGTTCAGATAATTGACACAGGTAGAGAGCACTCAGCTAATCAACAATAGAGGTATATATACACGCAGCAGTCCTACCTCCGTTTGTTGACAGTTATCAGCAACCCTTCAACCACCCCTTCGCCACACCTTTTAACTCTAAAACCACTTACATATACGGGGGGTACTCTGGGTTCGGGCCTAATTCCAAGCTTGAAGCCCTCCCCCCGGACAGCACGCCAAATACACATTGAAATACTCTCTATAAATTATATGTAAGTGCAAACTCGTGAATTATGGAATATAACATGTCTGACAGATTTTGATCACTGAATGGATAATTTTGCATGTGATGGCTCATACTATGAAAGAACATTTATAAGTTGTGAAGAGTTTGACAGTTTCAGTGAGAATCAACTTTTGATCAGTTTTGATCAACAAGACATGTGCATTTAGTCAACTCTTTTGCACACGTGCCAAAACGAATGCAATTTGCTTAAATCAATAAGAAATTTTAATCTGATGTGAATAAGAAACTAAATGTTCAGAGATCTGAACTTATAGTTTTGAGGAAGTCTCATTCGAGAATTGAGCCAAAGCGATTGAGAAAAACTGTAAGATAATGGAAGGATATCATAAAAATAGAACTTAATAGACTAAATAGACTAAATATAATGTATCACGTAATAATGTATAAAGAGTGTTTGAATGTAATAATACTTGAACCACAAATGATGCTTGATAAAAAAGTATTTTATTTGCAGTAAGCAGACATGCTGACATTAGTCAATAATTAACTGACAATAATTGGCAGCTAATCAAGCACGCAATATCACATTTGCATTTTATGGATTATAGATTTTATTTGCTAGTTTAAATGTTGTTCTGGAATTAAAAAGGAAAAAAAGTCCCAGCTAAATAAAACTGTCTATATAGAAGAAACGCATCTGTCTTCTTTCTAGAGGCGACCACATTCTTCGTTTTTCTCACACTGATAATATGGCAAATCAGGTGCTATTGCCTTCAGTCCTATTATCACCGCCTCCTGTTTATCATACTTCCAGATTTTTTTGAATGCAAATGCTTTAACTCCCACATAGTCTTGCAACAGTACAAGATTGCCTTTAATGCTGAATTCCCCGGAATTTGATATGCATTTATCCAAACAGGGTGAATTTACAGTAAAATAAACCACACATTCATTTTGAACATTCAAGACGATATTCAGATAATCCTTCAGGCGAAACTCTGAATGATCTTTTTTATCTTTATCAGCCCTTGCAGCGATGAGGTTACCACTCACAAAAACCTCATTGTTCTGAAGTCTTTGTTTCATTTGACTTAAGTCTGGACCTGAATAGTCAGAACCTTGAAGACATTTGTCCTTCTCGACTCTGAACGCGACAGCGTATTGTCCCATGTTACTCAACCTGGAAATTAAAGCAGTGGGAATTTTGTGAGCTTATTTGTTAAATAACAAATAGTAATAGAAAGAAAATGCATTATATATATATATATATATATATATATATATATATATATATATATATATATATATATATATATATATATATATATATATATATCATTTTAAATTGTAAATTCTAGAAACATTTTTCAATCAGAACAACTTACTGATTCTCAAAGTTCAACACAATTTTCATGAGGGTTGTTGGGTCCACATCCTCACCCACAGCACAAGTACAAAAGTGAAGCAGGCAGACCAGGAGAATCCTCAGCGGTACAGCCAAAACCTGCAGCAAAAAAACACAAACACTTTATACACAAACATGTACACACAAAGCACAGACATTGAAACGACATTCTGTTAATAACTTAATATTCTTTGAAGCCTTATTGTAGTGCTCTTTTTAGGAGCTTTTTTTTGACAAGACCAGTTTTACAAACAACGTGAGCAATAGTGATGCTATTTTAGATCCACTAACAATGGTGTTATTAAGTGATAAAGGAGTATGAGTATAACTTACCATTTTACCTGTTGTTCAAATCAGAAGGTTCACAAATGCTGGAGTCATCAGGAGTAATGAGGAAGAGGAAGTAGATGGTTTTTATTCTGACACTCGACCAGCCCCCTTCAACACCATGAAAAGACCAATTAAAATGTCACTGAGCATCCACTTACAGTATGTTGGACTTTCTTAAAATGGTCAATAATTCCTCCAAGAACTCTAAAAAATGTCATGGGTTCCTCCAGTAAAACTATCATAAAGGAAATGTATTTAAGGCATAGCTACACGAAAGGCAATTGCCTTGGGCCCTTGAGTGTATATCCGTGCCGTGAGATGTTTCAAAAAGTGGTGGGGTTCATTTTTATAGGGGGGCACACTTTTTTATGATCTGAGAAATAGACATTCACCAAAACAATAACATCCCATATTTAGCCTAATATAACTGAAATAGACCAATTTCCCTATTAAAACTACAGCAAAACAACACATTTTCTGATTATAACTAGTGGAGGGTGAACCAACACCTTGAGGATATGCGCTTCCCCATTAAAAACATTTCTAGATTTCTTAGAAATAGTTTCAAGTTACCGGTCACCGCACAACCTATACATCAAGAGCTTAAACAACAAATTAGCCTGTTTGTTATTAAAACATCTATGTTCACAAACCACTGTTGATTTTATCAGAAGAGCAGGGGCAAATTTTTCAGAAAAACTTACGATAATCTTTTTTAGACAGAGATATATTTTTGCTGTGGTCAATAACTCAAAAGTATGGTCTATCAGTACCAGGTGGTATTTTGTAAAAATGTAGAATGACTACGGTATAATTTCACTTTGAGCATAAGTTGCACATTGTTACTTCTGACCCCGTCAGTTGGGACGAAAGTAACACAACAATACAAGCTAGATGTTTTGTGTTACTCTTGTTTTTATTCAATATACCTGACTAGGACCTTCATAATATGTAACTGCAATCAAATTTTGTCCTTTGCCCAAAAATTTTATTATATTTTCATTTTTAATTTCAGTTTCCATCAAATGTTTCAAGTAGCAGCATCAGGCAACTGAATGAGATAATTCTCTCTTACACATGCTCTGACTAATTTCTGATGCATATTTTTGAAGATAATGTGTTATTTAAAATTACTGTTGTAGAGATTGCTGTTCATGGGATCTAAATGCGACTGAAGATGGAATTTGTGAATGGCCAAACAGTGTGATTGGGGGGCATGTTGTGTCATCTGGGGAGCACTGCCTAGAAAACTGGTTCGGAGTTGCTTACTTGATCCAGAAGTTGATTCGTTAGCCAAAAATCTTCTGAAGGAGCAATTTGGTAATGAATTTAAAGTTGCTGTTGCATACATGGGCCTCAATAAAGGCCTGAGGATGCACAAGGTTTACATGCATATTAATTGTTTCTGCTTGATCAAAGAGGGCATCAGATCATATATTTGGATGCATTTAGGATAAGCAACCAAGTGCAGTTAGCAAAACATTCAAGGGAACAGTTTTGTCACCTTGCTACATATGTTGTTAAACCAGTTCCAAGGGGAAATGTAACAGATAAACCATTCTGTGTACAAGACCAAAGATAGTAAAGCTTGCCTGTTTTCTCTGTCAATCATTTAGAAAGGTGTAATCCCAGGATCGCACTGATTGAAGTGATACACAATGAATTCCAGGAACTGCGGCACAGCTTGGAATTCAGCCAAGAACAGATAGACACTCTTACTAAAAACAACTCCCCTCCATTGAAAGAGAACATTCTGGACTTGTAAATTTAGTCTTCACAGGCATCCGGAACAAACTCACCAAATACACCATATCAGATCTCAAAACAACAACAATTGACATTGACCAACCATCGCAAAATTTGAACCTTATAAACAAAAAGAGCTGGTTCAGAGGCAAGGCAGACAACTTAAAGGCACAAACTGGACTCTATGAGCAATACCCACTGGACATTCTTGAAAGTTGAAAAGAGCTTTTCCCATTCTGAAAACAGATGATAGATGAATAAAATAAAAATACAATCATTGTAGTGGACAAATTATGGCATGATAAGGACTTTTCTGAACAATTCACTTCCATTCCTGAGTTAATAACTGCCATGATCATAAACTTTAAAACCCACAAAGACTATCCCAATCCCCTGTCTGTCTCTCTCTCTCTCTCTCTCTCTCTCTCTCTCTCTCTCTCTCTCTCTCTTGCTCTTTTAAATCTCTAAGGGTGCGTTCACACTTGTAGTTCGGTTCGTTTGGTCCAGACCAAAAAAACAAAACAAAACATATAGTCCTGGTCCGCTTAGCGTTCACATTGGCAATTTTAACAGCGAACCTAAAGTTACGGCTTTTATGACGTATATTTTGCGACGGAGCTTGCTTACCGAACATTCAAAACAATGCTGTGTGCTGGATTAAACGCCATCATTTTATGCGTGTACATATGGTTTTATTTTTACCAGCTGAGAACTCACGAAGAGCTCATAAAATGTTCAAAACATTCAAAACAGCACCAGGATTTCCTCCATTGTCTGCAGAAACGAAGATCTGCATATATTGATGAGGCACTTTACCTCCTTGTTGCTCCACGTTTGCCCTCTACTCATTTTGGATACACTGATCTTTCCGCCTCGTCAAATCAGCTGACTTGTAGCGTCGCATCTTGTGACAGCACATCCTGTTTTTGGTTCGTTTACATGTCTTTGGTCTGTGTTGCGTTCATATATCAATCGAACCGCACCAGAGTTCGTTTGGAAGCGGACCGAGACCCATCTTTTTAGCGGTCTCAGTCCGCTTATTTGGTGCGCACCAGGGTTCGGATGGCAGCATTCACATATGTTCAAATGAACTGCACTAACCAAGCAATCGTTCCAGGTTTCGTTTTAATCGAACCAAACATGACAAGTGTGAACGCACCCTCAGATGTTCTCTTAAGTTGCACCTAGGTTTAATATCTTTGGTTAATATGGCCGCAAACATTTATAGAGTGATTGTACAAAAAATATACATTTTAATAATAAAAATTATATATCTTTTTTTCCGTTTACTTCTCATATATACATATATACTGTGTTTTGGGATATGAAGTATTGTTTTACTTATTTACTGCAAAATTCCTCAACCACACCATTAGCATGCAGATGAAATATTACATTTTCATTAAAAAAAAAAACACTTTAAAGCGATTTCATAAGTCAAATGTCACATCAATCATATGATGGTTTGTCATATGATGCGATTTCTTGTTTCCCTTTCAAGGGAACTCGCGCTGCGTCAAGCGCTGCGCTGCGGGAACGCCCCTGCGTTTGCGTCATGAAGCACTCGTAAAATCAGTCCAATGGCGTGACAGGACGTCATAGGCGGGTGACGTCAGCGACCAGGAAACTATAAAGCACCCCTGAACCAAACAATGTCAGCTTCTGTGTCTTCACAAGCGCTCCATGTGAAATCGTTTGTCCAATATATATATCAAAGTGTGTGTGTGTCTCTCTAAAAGAAAAATAATGGCGAATCTACAACAATTCAGACAGTGTGCTTCTCCCTGCCCTCGTTACATCACGGGTGGGGATACACATCTGCTGTGTGTTGTATGTCTGGGATCGGAGCATGCACAGTCAGCTCTCGAGAGAGCTGACTGTGAGCACTGTGAAAAGCTCCCCATGAGAACTCTCCGATCCCGCCGAGCGCTCTTTGAGGAGGGCGCTTCGGCTCGCGTTCCCCAGGGTGCAGGTCCCGCTGTTGCTGAGGCACAGCGAAGGCTTATGTCCTGGGGATCGCAAAGGGATCTAGCGGAGGGGTTAGAGACGGGTGATCCCCTATCTCTGCCTTTACCCGCTAGATCTGACGCTTCAGCTGCCGAGTTAGAAGCACGCGCTGCGGTTTCTTCTGCTCGCGCTGAAGCGCAGGCTCAGCATCATTCCAGCTCTGAGGAGTTGGATGTGGTGAGCCTGGATTATTTAGATGAGGTTTCGCCGCCTCATTCACACGCTAATGAGGAGCTGTTGGAGGTTGTGACTCGCGCTGTTGCCAGGCTGCAAATAGACTGGCCAGCCGAGACGCAGGTGGTTCGTCAGCCGAGTAAATTAGACGAACGCTTTCTGCCATCTACATCGCAACCTCCAAGGCGGGGCTTGTCGTTTTTTCCTGATCTCCACACCGAGGTGTCGAGATCATGGATTAAACCAGCATCTTTTCGTCCATTTAACCCTACAACTGCGTCATATTCCAACATTGTGGGGTTGAAAAAGCACGGTTATGCGGCGATGCCTCGGGTAGAAGAGACGCTCGCGAGCTATCTCTCTCCCGGGTCTGCATCATCGCTAAAAGCCCCGCAGCTGCCCACTAAGCCGGTCAGAACAACGTCGGCTTTAGTGGGTAGGGCATACTCGGCAGCAGGTCAGGCGGCCGCCTGTTTACACACTATGGCGGTGCTTCAAGCATACCAGGCTGACCTGCTGAAAGACATCGATGACGAATGTGTAGAAGTGGGGAGAGAAACGATCGCGGAGATTAGGAGAGCTGCAGATTTGTCTCTTCGGGCTACCAAGGAGACGGCCAAATCCATCGGCCGTTCTATGGCAGCCCTGGTGGCCACGGAGAGACATTTGTGGTTGAATTTATCTGATATCACAGAGAAGGATAAAAAATTTCTGTTAGATTCTCCTATCTCCCCTGCTGGCCTCTTCGGCGACTCAGTTAATGCGGTCGTCGAGAGGTTCCAAGAATCAAAAAAGCAGGCGGCGGCGTTTCAGAAGTTTCTCCCTAGAAAGTCTCATGTCTCTGGGGCTGCTGGGCGGGAGCAGACCCAGCCGAGTACGTCCTCCTCATATAGAGCGCAACAAAAAGAGAGTGTTGCTACCCGCGCTCCCCCACAGAGAGACTGGGGGCCGGGGCAGCGCTCTCAGCCGAGGTCTTCCCGAGGTAGAGCGGATCTGAGGACCGTCCTTATCTCTAGGAAGGCCTCGGCGAAGAAGTCCTGACGCCAAGGGTGTCAGGCTTCTGATGGCAGTCCCCTCCAAGGGGAAGCGGTGTGCCGAGGCACCCGTATCCTCTCGGTGCCATCAGGGGGCCGTTCTGCCAACCCTGCCACCTCTGGTGCTTCAGGGCGCAGCGGTTCTCGGCGAGCGCATATCTCCACGTCCGCCCGGAAACGTAGCGGCGCGGGGATGCTCGCTCCCTCCATGGAGGGCTCAAAGTGGGTCAGTTCGGTTGCTTCCTGCCGGCGCGCCGTTTCAGGACACCAAACTGCCCGCACAACAAAATCCAGAGGCCAGCCCCGAGGGGCTGGTTCCCTTAGTAGATTTTCTGGCAGCGTGGAAACTTCTGCCGAATATCTCAGAGTGGGTCCTGCGTACTATAGAAAAAGGGTACAGAATACAATTCGGGTCACACCCACCCAAATTCAACGGGGTACTACCCACGGTAGTAAACTCCGAGCAGGCTCTGGTAATGGAACAAGAAGTACAGACTCTTCTGCGGAAAGAGGCTATAGAAAGGGTTCCTCCCCACAGCAGAGAGTCGGGGTTTTACAGCCGGTACTTCGTAGTTCCGAAGAAGGATGGAGGACTGCGTCCTATTCTGGATCTGCGCCAGTTAAATCGGGCGGTAAAGAAGCTAAGATTCAGGAAGTTCCTCAGGTTTGCTTTCGGGGGCGAGGCATTCCAATATCGGGTTCTTCCATTCGGCCTAGCACTATCACCCCGCACCTTCACAAAATGCGTGGATGCAGCTTTGGCTCCGCTGAGACTCCAGGGCATTCGCGTGCTGAACTACATCGACGACTGGCTAATCTTAGCAGAGTCGGAACAGCTAGCGGCTCAGCATCGAGATGCTGTGCTCGCTCATATGAAGGCGTTGGGGTTGAGGTTAAACGCAAAGAAAAGTGTGCTACCTCCACAACTGAGTACTACTTTTCTCGGCGTAGTTTGGGACACGAGCACCATGAGGGCGCGCCTGGCGCCCGCCAGGGTGAATTCGATCCTACACTCAGTAACCAGGATGAAGCTAGGCCAGTCAGTCACTGTAAGGCAGTTCCAGAGACTGCTGGGTTTGATGGCAGCAGCGTCCAACGTAATACCTTTTGGCCTGCTGTACATGAGACCCTTACAGTGGTGGCTCAAGACCAAGGGATTCTCCCCGAGGGGAAATCCGTTTCGCATGATCAAGGTCACGCGGCGATGCCTACGTGCCTTAGTCATGTGGAAAGATCCTTGGTTCTTGTCCCAGGGTCCGGTGCTGGGGGCTCCTTGTCGTCGCTTAACGCTAACGACGGATGCATCTCTCACCAGCTGGGGGGCGACCATGAGTGGCCGCCCAGCTCAAGGTTTGTGGAGCGACCATCAGCTCTCCTGGCATATAAACCAGTTGGAGCTGATGGCCGTGTTCCTGGCGCTCAGGCACTTTCTCCCAGACCTGAGGGGCCATCATGTGTTGGTTCGCTCGGACAACACATCGGTGGTCTCCTATATAAATCGCCAGGGGGGGCTACGCTCGCGCCGGCTGTGGAAATTGGCTCATCGAGTCTTAGTTTGGACCCAGGGCAAACTGTTATCGCTACGAGCAGTGTACATTCCGGGGTATCTGAACACGACGGCAGACTCCCTGTCGAGGCAGGGAGTGGTGCCAGGGAACTGGAGACTCCACCCAGAGGTGGTGGAGCTCCTATGGAACCACTTCGGTCAGGCTCAGGTGGATTTGTTTGCGTCTCAGGAGACAACGCACTGTCCCCTATTTTATTCCCTCACACATCCAGCCCCTCTGGGGTTGGATGCCATGGTGCAGACGTGGCCGAGGCTGCGTCTGTACGCCTTTCCCCCTCTGGCGTTGCTACCAGGAGTCCTGGAGAGAGTACGCCGGGACGGGGTTCGTCTGTTGCTAATAGCCCCGTTCTGGCCGGGCCGAGTATGGCTTTCGGGCATTGTGTCCCTTCTAGAGGGTTCCCCGTGGGAGATTCCCATCAGGAGGGACCTTCTCTCCCAGGCGTCGGGGTCGATTCTGCACCCGAGGCCGGAGTTATGGAAACTGTGGGCCTGGCCCCTGAGGGGGATCAGTTCACAGACTCAGGTCTCTCTGCCGAGGTAGTGGAGACCATGTTGCACTCCAGAGCTCCTTCTACGAGGAGGCTGTATGCCCTTAAATGGAGAGTCTTTGTTGCATGGTGTTCCAACCATTCTCTAAATCCAGTTAACTGCCAAGTCAACTCAGTGCTGGATTTCCTACAAGAGAAGTTCTCTTCGGGTTTATCCCCTTCCACCTTGAAGGTTTATGTGTCGGCAATATCTGCCTATCACGTTCATCTGGATAGTGCATCGGTGGGGAGACACCCATGGGTTACTCGCTTCCTTCGTGGTACTCTGAGGCTTAGGCCTGCGGCACGCTCGAGGGTGCCGACCTGGGATCTGGCCGTGGTGCTAGAAGGTCTAGCATTGGCCCCCTTTGAGCCGATCGAGGAGGTGCCAGAGAAATTTCTAACACTAAAAACTGTATTTCTCTTGGCTATTTCTTCTCTAAAGAGAGTAGGGGATTTGCAAGCATTGTCTGTTGCCCCTTCCTGTCTTGAGTTTGCGCCAGGGATGGTGAAAGTATTCTTGTTTCCAAAAGAAGGATATGTCCCCAAAGTTCCCACGAACGTGGCAGGTCCTATCATGCTGCAGGCCTTCTCTCCGCCTCCCTTTCAGAATTCAGACCAGGAGAAATTAAATCTGCTCTGCCCAGTGAGGGCACTAGATGCTTATGTCCACAGAGCTGCCCTGTGGCGAAAATCTGAGCAACTGTTCGTCTGTTTCGGGTCTCCAAATAAGGGGAAACCCGCATCTAAGCAAACGCTAAGCAAGTGGATAGTCGAGGCTATTTCACTCGCATATGAGTCGGCCGGCCAACCTTCACCACTAAAGGTCCGAGCCCACTCTACTCGGAGTATGGCTGCCTCTTTGGCTCTTCTGTCAGGAGTCTCCCTGCAGGAGGTCTGTGATGCGGCAGGGTGGTCCTCTCCGCACACTTTTGTGAGGTTTTACAACCTAGATGTAGCTTCTACTCCAGGTTCTCGGGTGCTTATAGCTTAAATGTGCGCTACGACTTCACATGTACGGGCACTTGAGAATTATGGCGACGTGGGTATTGAGTTCCCGCAGCGCTTGACGCAGCGCGAGTTCCCTTGAAAGGGAACGTCTCAGGTTACGTATGTAACCATGGTTCCCTGAGAGGGAACGAGACGCTGCGTCGCTTTGCCATACTCCCGGCATGCCCGTGACCGACTTGTTCGACTTTTTCAGAAGCTGACATTGTTTGGTTCAGGGGTGCTTTATAGTTTCCTGGTCGCTGACGTCACCCGCCTATGACGTCCTGTCACGCCATTGGACTGATTTTACGAGTGCTTCATGACGCAAACGCAGGGGCGTTCCCGCAGCGCAGCGCTTGACGCAGCGTCTCGTTCCCTCTCAGGGAACCATGGTTACATACGTAACCTGAGACGTTTTCTTTCTCTTTAGTGTGTTATGTAGCTGTTTGTGCATGTATAAGATCTGCAGAGTTACAAAGCTCAAAGTTTTAAACCCAAAGAGTTATTCTTTGTAAAAGTTAAAGGAGTGGTAAAACACATTCCTTGGAAGGCTTGATTGTGTTTGTGGGGTGCACTGTAACATGTGTTCATGCTTCGTTTAAAAAAAAATTGCATTATTTTTCATATATTTGACCTTTATTCTACACTGCTCTGTCCCTCCTTGTAAAACGGTCTGATGGTTTCTGGGTTGTATGAAGCCGGTCCCTCAAAAATACGCGATGGGCTCAGATTGGTTAGCTGGCCCAGTGTGTTGTGATTCGCTAACCGCAGTGCACGTTTATCGGAAATGTCACGCCCCTTCCCTTTACCGGAGGCTGTGCTTTGGTCAGTATTAGAAACAATGGCGTCAATAAAACCATACCAATCTGAGCCCGAATCAGACCCAGAACATTTTAGTGAAGATGATCGAGCAGAACCTGTTCAACCTGTTCAGTCCTCAAGAGTAAAGACTGCGGATCTATAGTGATCGCTACTGAATGGCACTGTTACTTTTGTATTTTTATAACGATTATAGCCAAATATCTGTCGCAAGAACTATTAACCCAAAACGAACACCAAACACTGGCTTTACTAGTAGCCAAATCACACACAGAACCATGTTTAGCATGCCTGTAGATAAATAATACATAAAATAATGAAACAGCTCTAATCAAAGAATCATTTACACTAATGCCAAGTTCGCTGATGAGATTTTAACGTTAGGTGTTTGTAACGTTAGGTGTTCGTCGGATAACGTTAAGTATGAATGAGCATTTAACTGACTGGTTTGCAGAACAGCGTTGTCATCTGTGTACTTACTTGCTACAAAAGTACAATTAACCTATTACAGGAAAACACATTGATGAAAAATAAATCAGACTTACAGGTTGTGGCCCGTAAACAGCTTCTGTTTGTAAATCCAGCTTTCAGGACAAGCCGTTGTGCAAATCCTGCATTGAACTTGCGAAGATTGTGGATGTTTTCCTCCATGAAATGTGCAGCGGGCGCGTCGTGCATCCACACACTGGCAGTGTTTGTCTCGCACAGCTGACGTTGTGCGAATCCTGCATTGAACTCGCGATGGTTGTGGAAGTTTTGCTCCGTGAGATGTGCAGCGGGAGCCTGTCGTGCATGATTAACACTGGCAGTGTTTGTCTCGCTGAACCGCTGCTCATGAATTGCAAATACAGACACATGAGGCATCCGTGAAGACCACAGCATGCCTCGACACCTGTTCTAGGGACACTCCGGCCCGGAGAAACGAGGGGTCTGACCACGGACTGAAGGTTTGGCGACAGTAAGGAGTAACTAGGACCCGGTACTGACCGCTCTGCCACGCCCATCTCGGGACTCGGTCATGCAACAAGCGTTGAAGCGGTCTCATATGAAGCAATCCGAGCGGCGTTACCGCGGCTGCAGATGCCATATGCCCCAGGAGCCTCTGAAATAATTTCAGTGGGACCGCTGTCCTTTGAACGTATTCAAGCAGTTCAACACTGACCGGACGCGCTCTGGAGTGAGGCGCGCTGTCCGGCTGACCGAATCCAGCTCCATACCGAGATAAGAGATCCTCTGCGCGGGGCAGAGTTTGCTCTTCTCCCGGTTGACCCGAAGTCCCAACAGGCTGAGGTGACTGAGCACCATGTGGAGAGGTGGTGGTCCAGTGGACTGATATTCAGAAGGTTGCTGGTTCGATCCCAGCGGTCACCACCAGTGTGTCCTTGAGCAATGCACTTTACTCCATGTTGCTCCAGGGGGATTGTCCCTGTAATAAGTGCACTGTAAGTTGCTTTGGATAAAAGCGTCTGCCAAATGCATAAATGTAAATATAAATGTAAATGACCATGTCCCTGTGTTCGCACAACTGCTCCCGAGACTGGGCGAGTATGAGCCAGTCGTCGAGATAGTTGAGTAAGCGAACGCCGCGTTCTCTGAGCGGAACAATGGCTGCCTCGATGACCTTCGTGAAGACGCGAGGCGACAGGGACAGCCCGAAGGGCAAGACTTTGTACTGATATGCCCTCCCCTCGAACGCAAAGCGCAGGAACGGTCTGTGTCGAGGAAGGATAGAGACATGAAAGTACGCGTCCTTCAGGTCGATTGCTGCAAACCAATCTTGGGGACGGATGCATTGGAAAATGCTTTTCTGCGTTAACATTTTGAACGGAAGCTTGTGCAGGGCCCGATTCAGAATGCGCATGTCCAAGATTGGCCTTAACCCACCCCCTTTCTTGGGTACAATGAAGTAGGGGCTGTAGAACCCCGACCTCATATCGGCAGGAGGAACCGGCTCGACCGCGCCCTTCGCCAGCAGGACATCGATCTCGGACCGCAAGACATGGGCATCGCTGCTCCGCACGGAGGTGAAGAGGATGCCCCTGTACTTGGGAGGCCGGCGTGCGAATTGAATCGCATAGCCGAGTCTGATGGTACGGATGAGCCAGCGAGACGGCCTGGGGAGACCTAGCCAGGCCCCCAGGGACCGAACTAGCGGGATCAACGGCACCACAGACGTACCCGGGGTGAGGCAGCGAGGTGGAGTATTCAGACCCGACTCGGGAGGCCCGGAGGCGGCCCGGAGTGTTGCCTGAATACTCCAGGTGGGGCAGAGAGTGGATGAGAAGGCCCGGGGGCGTCCTCGGTGCCCAATCTGCTGCCCCCTGGCGAGGGGTGAGAGGGGAGGAAAGGAGTGGCAAGGCTCGGGGGCGTCGCACACTGCCAACCTGTCCCTCTCTGGGCTCAGGGAGGGAAGAACTGCTCTGAGAATGTGGGTACCGCTGGACTCCGGGGAGCCAGCGGCAGGACCGAAACCAAAAAAAAAATATATTCTCCCCCCGGTCCTCCTCCGGGGGAGGGAGGGGTGCGGACACCGTCTCCCCGAGCAATTCCTCTCTCGCTGGGCTGCCTGTTTCAGGGTCGCTTGCCCTTGTGCTTGCTAGCAGGCTCGCGGGACCCTGGACGGGTTGGGCACCTCCCTTGCGCCCGGCCACCTGCTGCCCGGGTGGAGGCTGACGCAGGGTGGCGCCCTCGGCGACAAGCAGATGGAGGTGCTGCGGCCAACGACTGGGTGTAGGCAGCAGCTGGTTGTCGGGGCAGGTTTTTTTTTTTTTTTTTTATTATTATATATATATATATATATATATATATATATATATATATATATTTTTTTTTTTTTTTTTTATTTTTTTTTTAAAGCCACCTCCGTCTGCTTCTGGGCCACCAAGAACTGCTGGGCGAAGTTCTCGTTGGCGTCGCCTAAGAGGCCAGCCTTACAGACAGGGGTGATGAGGAACCGAACTTCGTCGGGCTCACGCATATCTGCCAGGTTTAGCCCCAGCTTCCTGGACCACTGGTGTGGACATCGCCTGACCCAGGGAGCGTGCAGTGACTTTCGTCACTCCGGAGAGCGAGGTCCATCACCGCACGCAGTTCCTGCATAACCCCTGGGTTGGGACTACCCTCATGCATGCAGGACAGAGGGCAGTGAGAGAGGGAAAAACTTATACAGGTTATGGCCCTTTTGGTGTTCCATATTTTGAAACCAAATAGTTCCATGCTGTTAAATTTTTCCAATGCACATCCGGGCAGCCACCCCGGAAAGCATAGCTGTAAACTCTGAATCTGATTCAGCATGAGCACACACCATTATAGTGGGAAACTCAGCATTATCATTTCCAGCGCATAACAGCCCTCTCTCCGATGCAGCAATTGACATCTGTCCTCCGCCAGAGCGCCAAATGAAACGCTAGATCCCTTTTTTTTTTTTTTTTTTTTTTTTTTTTAAAGGACCAGCAATCCCATCTGTAAGCTACCAGCAGGCATGTGAGACAATGAGCGTGGGCATCAGACTTGACGGCACACGGCACGCTGAACAATCCAGCCCCTATGAAAGAGCAAGGTGAACAACACGCCGACGTGGTCATGTTCTCGTGAACCACCCACAAACAAAGTCTCAGCACGCTCGTGATGCGATAGAGGAGTGGGGGCCCGAAGAGATGTACTCGGCGGGGAAGCCCCACTGTAATCCTCAGGTCACCAGCGCTTATTAGCCAAAGTAATCCTTTTCTGGAGCCCCAGAAAAGAAACTAGATCGGGGAATAAGTGAAGGGACTCAACCCCGTTTGAGGTTTCATAGTCATCGCGAGACGGCACACGGCGCGCTGAACGCTCAGCCCTTACGAGAAAGGTGAGACGAACAACGCGCCGACGTGACCATGCTCTCCTGAGAGAGCATGGATCACCCACGAAAGCAATCTCACATGTTTATATGCGAGAGAGATCGTGGCCGTCAAATGAGGACAGGAAACAACTGCATCCAGAATCACACGGTTTGAGTGACATCTTGAAAAAGACGCAGGTCAAACCGTGTTGCTCTTTTAGAAGGAAATGCTCTTTTAGAAGTGCTGAAGCACTCAGGGAGATGGCCGCGGCTCACAGCAGTCCGATTGCAAGCTTGCGTGTGAGCACTCAAAGAACGGAAACGCCCAGCCAACCAACACAGGAACAAGTGTATGTTGCAGCGGCCACTCGCTGACTCGCGCCGTCACACCAGCACCCAGGTAAGAGAGCGATCCTCCTCGAGACTCGTCTAAACACTCTTCGTAGAAACAGCTTGATACAGCAAACCGAAGTTAAAAAGCAATGATGCGGTATTCCACTTCCGTATTTATACCCGCGCTGCGGGGCGGTGCATGGAATGTGTGAACCGCATGCCAATGTCCATTGGCTCGTTTTAATCACTCGAAGTAGGTCGGTCTCTGGAAACAGATCCCAATTCGTCGGTCAGTTCCGTCGTACATCGAACGTGACCGACTGAAAGGGAACAATACACACATTATTTCAACATTCAACGAAGCTCTTACTCTATTCATGTCGATGTCGTGTTTGCTGTTAGTTGTGGTGAAATTTGTGAGAGAAATAGCGCTGCAATTACGAGATTACTGCATTCACATGATCAACAGACTGTCTGTGTACTCAATGCTCATCACTGCAGCCTTTCATGTGATGAGAAAAGACCTAAAAATAATTCTATAATCAACACTTTCACGATTCGTTCATCTGGACAGCTGTAATGGTAAAAAAAACGTAGTAAAAGTATTCGAGAGGGGTTCCACATGTTACAAAGTTCGTAGAATAAGGTGGAGGAAGGTATAGGGTCAGCATGACTGGGACTCGTGTTTATTCAGAACTCTCAGATATAAACAAAATAAACTTGCGCTCACAATTATGACATTTTGTAATGCAAAAATCATACTAACAATATAAGTACACCTCAGGAAACATAAAATAATTTAAAAAAAATCCACGCCATGCAACCTTTAATACCTACACAGGAACAAATGAGTAATGCACTATTAACACACTAGTAACTAACAACATTCTCCTGAGTTAGGTGAACACATTTATTGATGTAATTTAAAGTATTAAATTAACTAGCTCCTCAAGTCTAAGTGGAAAACTATTAAATAAGTAAAAGCTTATTTTAGAAACAAAATTCATAAATAATTTAATTGAGAACAGGAAGTTCATCCAATTAATGTGTGTATATGAGTGGCCACAGCCTAAACACAGGCACCACTCTTCTGCATAATGGTAACCACAAAATTACAGAAACTCCTCTAAATGTCCAACATAACTGCACATAACACTAACATGAACTAACAACATCTTTCCATTTACTGAAAAGGATAAAATAACACTTTAATCCCTAAATTTACTCTCCTAATGCAGTCCCTTGTAAAGCATGCTGGGAACTACAGATCCACTGCCCAGTTTGTTCGTTTCACTCAGCAATGTTAAAGTCCCAGTAAAGGCAATTCTGAGATTTGTTTCTAAACACATTATAAATGTTAGAAATGTATTGCTGAAACACATTACAAAGACTGTGAACTATGTAGTACTGAATTCAGAAGTTAGACCGTTAAACATTTTTTCACCGTTGCTGTGTTCAGGATTTTCTGGGCGGGGCTAAAACGGTGGCTCGATGACGCACTGGAGCCACCGAGCCTGGCTCCTCCCCTAACACGATCATAACTAGAGCACATTCGCATCAGTTTGCCCGCTCGATCGCGAGTTACTGTCAGTACTGTCAGTTATTACAGCCTACAACTTACAAAACAGCTTTCAAAACAAAAACGATGATCAAGAAGAGGTGGATTAATTTTGTGAACAGCTGCCTTGAAGGAGAGCTGAGGATCACCACCGACACCTGCCTCTGCAGTGACTTGCCAGATGTTGTTATGATTCAGATTTGGCTGGGGGGTTAATAACACATTTATCTGTGGTGTGAGGAACTCAGAACACATGTTTTGACTTTACAGGGACTTTAAGTTGACAGAACAAACACTTATTAAGTAAAGCTGACAATACTCATTTTTAGTAGAAACAACTCAGTAAATCTAAGTAAATTTAGTTACATGAGTTTTTTAAAGGTCCCATGGCATGGCATTTTTCTATTATTTTATAATGTTTCCTGAGGTGTACTTATATTGTTAGTATGATTTTTGCATCAAAAAATTTCATAATTTAGAAATAAAACTTTTCTATACTGATATTAGCCCTCTGGCTTGAATGCTCTGTTTGAAGGGGCGTGGTTTAGCGAGGCACTGCACGCACTGCATGCATGAGAGATAGGCTGACTGTGCACTCTTGAACCACGGAGAGCTGGAGGAAGTTTTATTGTACTGAGTTGTTGAGAGCGCTGTGCTGTTAGAGCAAGCTTATTTGTATCTGAGAGTTCTGAATAAACAGTCCCAGTCACGTCAACTCTGTCTTCTTCCGCCTTATTCTACGAACTTTGTAACACATGTAATGTACCATTACAGCCGTCGAGATGAACGAATCGTCAAAGTGTGGATTATAGCATTATTTTATGAGCTATTCCTATCACATGAAAGGCTGCAGTGATGAGCATTGAGTAGACAGACGGTCTGTTGATCGTGTGAATGCAGTGATCTCGTAATTTCAACGTGTTTTCTCTCACAAAATGCTTTCACCACAACTAACAGCAAACACGACATCGATATGAGTACAGTAAGAGCTTTGTGCAGCATAACAGCGTCATTCATTATAACGGCAGTTTGGGCAAGTGTGCAGATACACTCGCGATGTGTGATTGACAGCTCTGAACATTATAAAGAGTGTTCTTTGATAGCTCTCTGTAGTTTAATCACTTAAATAACAGATTTGTTTCATGCTACTAAGAAAAACGATGTGAAGTTTATCGTTTAGTCACTGGCTTCAAGACGCCGATCATTAAACGATCTAGAAAGAAAGTCTGAGTGAACTTGAATGCTTAGCTACACATCAGAAATCACTGATCACAGATCAGGCATTAATGAACACTGTTACTCACTGTTTGTCGCGGTGCTGTCGAATCCATATCATAAAGTCTGTTTGTAAAGCCTGTACTGACATTGCGACTGATAAACTGAATACATTTTCTCCGAGTGCTCTGGGCGGGCCAAACAGAGGAAAGGGAGGTAACCTTTCTTGGTATGACGTCATTACAGGAAAATTCAAGATCGGCTCGTCTGAGCTGTCATTTTCTCAAAGGCAGAGAAAGACAGCCAGAACTCGGTTTACACCTATCAAAATTTCTAGCCACTTGGGGACCATATACAGGCTAGGGTAACTCATATTAATGTTAAAAAACCTCATAAAATGACATTTTCATGCCATGGGACCTTTAAGTAATGTGAACAAGGATGATTTGAGTGTAACTAACAACAGCGAAAGTTAATTTTTTTGAGTGTATTAACTAATTTAAAATGAATTAAAAAGCCATAACCACAATGACATATTACTTAAAGGTCCCATGGCATGAAATTTTCATTTTATGAGGTTTTTCAACATTAATATGAGTTCCCCTAGCCTGAATATTGTCCCCAAGTGGATAGAAATGTTGATCGGTGTAAACCCGAGATCTGGCTGTCTCTCTCTGCCTTTGAGAAAATGACAGGCTTGATGAGCCAATCCTAAAGTCTCCTGGTTTGACGTCCAAGCAGGAACGGTTAACTCCCTTTCCCCCGCCTAGAGAATCTGGCACGCCCGTCGCCCATGCAAACGCTCAAGAGATCATTGCATCATTGCTTGTGAACGAGTGAACGCTGGCAGTTTCTCAGTGTTTGGATGTACAAATGAAAACAGAAGTCTTTTTTCAGTTCCTTCTGATCTGTGATCAGTGATTTCTTATGTGTAGCTAATTATTTATTATTCGTGCACACGCTGCGGCTTCTCTCTCTCCCGACAGAACGGTGTTTTCGTGTTTTCTATCTTGTGAGTCAGTGTTTTTGTACGTCCTCATCGCGTCTATCGGTTCTACAATGTGCATACAATCGTTACATCTTTAGAGATAAACCTTACACACGCCGAGGCTCGGGCTGCACTGTCCGGTCGGCCTCCAACATCCCCGACCCCCAGTACTGCATCTGGCCCACAGCGGAGGCGCCTTACGCGGTACGAGATTAAGCAGAAGGGGGGTAAGCGTGAGGGTATCTGGGCTAGGCTAGCCAGCTATTCCCACAATAAACTGGATTACATTCGATTACTGCTGTTGTGTCTTTGTTTGCGCTGTGTACTGTGTACTTTGTTTGCGCTGTGTACTGTGTACTTTGTTTGCGCTGTGTACTGACGCTTTCCATATGATAGGAACATCTAAAAATAATGGTATTATCAACACTTACTCATAACTCGTTCATCTCGACAGCTGTAATGGTACTTTGCATGTGTTACAAAGTTGGTAATAATGATGAAGACGGACTCGGCGTGACTGGGACTCGTGTTTATTCAGAACTCTCAAATACAAACACAATAAACTCGCGCTGACTGACAGCGCTCTCATAACTCAGTAGTTAATATAAATAACTTTGTTAGCAATCGCTGAGCTCAGTCTCTGGTACATTAGTGATGTCCGGTTCACGAACGATCTTTCTTTTGAACCGATTCTTTTTAGTGAACCGAATCAGTTCACCAAATCGGACTGAATCGTTCTAAACGGTTCGCGTCTCCAGTCAGCTCTGATCCATAATTTACTAAAGTTACTAACTTTCTGACATGAATGACAGCCCCTCCGACTAGAAATAGACTAATAACCTGAAGTATATGCTGTAACTAAAACAGTTCACTGAACTGAGACTGACAGAACCGATGTGAAGTGAACTCCGGTCCATCCATCTCTCTGGCAGCAGCTCGTGCCTCGTAGACCTCGTTAAACCACGCCCCCTCCGCTCATATCAAATGCAAAGATGTCAGCCAATCACATCAGTGGGCGTTTTTACTGAAGTCTCACAGCAGACACGCCTCTTGAAGCAGGGCCTTCAGCCACAGGGCAAACAGCAGTATAGAAAAAATGCCTTTTATTTCTAAATTATGATATTTTATGATGTAAAAATCATACTAACAATATAAGTACACCTCATGAAACATTATAAAATAATAGAAAAATGCCATGCCATGGGACCTTTAACAATTAGTTTATAGTGATGTGTCTCAACAAGTGAAGTCATGACATAATGAAACCTTTGCAAATCGTTATCTAATGATTAATTAAAGCAGACAACTGGACGTTGAAATACATGGCTTTGACCCATTGTGATAATTAACAGATTAATTTACATTTATTAGTTAATATAATATGTTATTAGGGAATTAATACATTGTGATATTTAATTAATATAAATTCATGTATTACTTAGCCTATTTGTGGCGAGCAGCGAGGCTGAGGGGCCGTGAGAACGGGACGAGGCCGCGGTCATTAGTGATGATGAGCGCCAGCTGCGTGCCGTCGGCCTCGTGTCTCACGGAGGAGTGACGGGAGTATAAAGGAGAAGCAACGACAGTGACGGACGAGAGAGGACCAGGCCTGGACTTTAAGTTGTGTTTTATTTATGTTTTGTTTATGTATGTGTGCGGCAGTCGTCCGTGAGGGGCTGCTGCTTTTACTTTCACTTTGTTTGTTTGTTTATTTGATTAAAGTTTATTGTTGAATGTTCGCCGGTTCCCGCCTCCTTCTTCCCACATGAACTAACCTTACTACACTATTAATCATAGAATGTTCAAGTTGCTGATGCAGTAATCATTAATAAATGATTTAGTTCTTCATGAGTCATACATTAACTCTTGATTATCTGTGCATTAGTTAAGCATGAATTAATGCATATTAGTGCACACGTATTGTAAAATGTTACCGATGCTTTCATAGTGTGCTGCGAAAGAAAAAAGTTTGGGAAACACTGAGCTAACGTTAGTGTGGCAAACCTAGTCAGCTTTTCCAAGTCTAGCCCCGACTGGATCATCCATGACCGATTAACAGCATGCAGGGAGAACCAGCTTACTAGCTTGATTCTCTCCTGCACCCACGTTTTTTGTTGGTTTGGAAAGCAAGTGTAATAAATACTTGGAGCGGGCATGGGGAAATGTATTGGAGTAAAAAGTAAACTTTGTCTTTAATATTGTAGTGGAGTAAGAGTGAAAGTAGATGCAAATAAAACATACTCAAGTAAAGTACAGATCCCCGAAAAAAATATTTAAGTAAAGTAACAAAGCATTTTTACTTCATTACTTACCACCACTGTATTTTCATACATGAATTTGATTGAACTCCACAACACATGATTTGCTTTTTCAATGCTTTTATTGATTAGAGGAGTGTTTCAGAGAAGATATTGAGAAGAGATTAAAACTTAGAAAATATTGAAATGCAGTAAATGAAGAATAAAATCTTTTGAGATAAGAATATCACAGACAGAATATCAAAGACAAGATAAGATCAGAAAGTATACAATCAAAGTAACTGTGGCACTGGATGACTGCATATGATCTCACAGGTTCGTAACACAAATGGAGTTGGTCGGGAATGAACAGGGTATATCGTTCCAGCAACGGCCAGCTGTAGGGTGGAAAAATTATATAAGTTATTCTGATCATTATAGTCGTGTCAGAATCAAAACAAAAAAGAAAAAAAGAACATGTTAGTGTATGATATGAAATTATATTATTATAATTTAAAATTCCAAAAGTATTAAAAAATCAGTCTGCATTCTCACAGGTCCAGTTGATCTCCAGACAGTTCTCAACACCCAGGTTGTTAGGCTCTACAGAGCACCAGTTTTTAAAGTCATACTCAGATCCATCATTCCACACCCACTGTCCTTCCTAAAGAGCAAAGACAGTGATCATAAGAGTGCACGACTGTACTCAGACTTCAGTAATAAGCTAATTAAGTTCAGCTTCATTAGAAATGTTGCATTTACTGTTTAAAGCAGAAATTTCAGTTTAGACAAACAGATCTCTTTAGGACACACAATTTAACTTACTATTTCTCCATCATGAGCACCAATCCAGGCACGTGTGGAAGAAGAAGGCAACAGACTCAGCAGGAAATCATTTTCCGCTTTACTATGCACAGAAGCGAGATTCGCATCAAGACTTTGGCAGTTTTTCTAAAAAGACAGATTTTTTTTTTTTATTGTCAATGCAAAATCGAATATTTTTTTCATAAAGCATAAGTGACTTTTTAAACAACATTTTAGTCATCTTCAAACAAAGTCTGCCCTGATTTATTATTTTCCCAGTATATTTTTTTTACTTATTATTTATTTGCAGAAAATAAAGGTTTACTTTAAAAAATAATAAAATTCACCATTCACTTTACTGTACTAACATTAATATTATTAATTTGATTCAGTGAACTTATTGTTTACATACATGTTTCCACATATATTAAAAATACCTGAATAATATTACAGCTGTGATTAATTTCTGTAATTAGATGTTTACGCTGTTGACCCTACCCTTACACCTTAACCCACCCTTAAACCCACCCATACCACCAACACGCCCTAACCTTACCCGTATCCCACCTCAACAGCAGCGAAAGTGTTTTACAATACAGCATCAACACTATAATTGCCACCTCTGAGAGTGAAAAGACACTAGACACTGCCAAAAAGTTCTAGTGTAAAATCACAAACCTGACTCTCAATCTCTCCCATACCAGACAGGGACGACACAAATGTAGCAATTCATTTCTTATGCATGGTATTTTTATTTCTTTTGCATATGTGATTATTTTATCTTTATTTTAATACCTTTTCTATGTAAAGCACTTTGAATTACCATTGTGTATGAAATGTGCTATATAAATTGCTTTAAAGACACCTAATGTAAAGTGTGACCAAATCACCTTGTTGTAACCAACACATTACCTGTGCTGTAACCCAGTTAACCGACTGAGGGAAGAACTTGTAGCACCGGAGTCCAAAATTTGTCCATCCATAGGGGCATCTTTCAACTAAATCAACTGCATCCAGTGCATAAATGTTAGGGCTTTTGAAACATTCAGAGCAGTTTTAATTATTATAATTTCATGTAGCTCATTTTATGTTTATGTCATTATGTGACACTTTAAATTCCTCATTAATCATGCAAATATTAGTAAATGGAATATTGTATATTTCAAAAACGCCTTTAAAATTAAATAGCAAGGGTTTTTACAAATAAATGTCTTACTTTCTGCATTCCCCATGGAGAAGATAATAAAAAGAAGCAGAAAACTTCTCAGCATTTCCATGATGAACCTGAAATTAATAAGCAGGAAAAGGTACAGTAAATATCTGCACTCATATGCTGCACACTGTGGCTTCTTAATATATTTAAAGACGAAACACAAAAATACTAGAAATGTTATTCAGTAGGTTTTCGTTCCTACTCACCTTGGTTTGGTTGTTGCCTTTAGAATCTCAGAGGAAGATTTGGTGAAGTTTCAGAAACAGCCCTGCTTTTATACTGTGTGTATAGGCTAAGGCACGAGGATGAAATGTAATTGTTTGTAATATGTAGACTTTTGTACACATGAAATAAAATCCAAATATTGGAGAACGGGGTAAGATGAGCCTATAGAAATGTAAATGTTAGTTTAACTAAACATTTATTTTAAGTGTTTTAAATATTCATAGTCAAGTTAAATATTAGTCAGAAGGGACATTTTCCCTGTTAAATATTTAAAAAACAAAAGAAAGTCCCGAACTCGCTCCACTTGCAAAACCTTTATTTGCTGCAACGTTTCGGCAGACCTTCATCAGGCCTTGTACTTTTTCAGTCCTTTCTTCTATTCACCTATCCTGCATGTTTGCGAGGGTAATTGTTAATTGATTGCCCCATTAAATATTTGAAATAGTGTAAATTCTGAATTATAGTCATTTTCTTCTGTATAAACAGATTTAAAAATAATGTGTTCATTCTATGGACTGATCTAGAAGAACGACAATTAGATTTTTTTTTTTTTTACTTTGCTACCCATCTAATGTGCTGACAAAATTCAATAAAGTAAAATATTGACTCTCAATCAAACACAACGGAAGGCAGCGACAGAAGCACCAGGGCTGATCGCTGATCTTTTGAATTGTTCAGGACGAGATGCTCAGTGACTGCACAACAACTACAACACCCACGGTTGTAGGCCAATGAGCTACTTTGCTGAACTACATTAACCTGTTAAATATACCACTCAACGGCTGAATGAGCCCGCCAGTGTATGCAGGCCATGTGTGTGTGTGTGTGTGTGTGTGTGTGTGTCTCAATCAGCTAAAAAATATATATCATCTGCTCAAATGAACAAAATTACTTAAAGATTATTTCATTTTGCTGAACTAAATTCAAAGTCATCAAATCATGTCAGTAAAATAATGTGATCTTTCACTGCTGTGGTTGGGTAAAGCTTGTTGGCACAGGCCACCACCCAATTTCCAAAGTTAACAAGACAATTTGATTAAGTTACTACAACTTATTTTTAACATACATTTAATTAAAGCAGAAATGTGAGTTTAAATTACACACAGTGTTAAGTTCATGTAATGCACATTATTATGTTAACTGAACTCGACTTAATAATGTTTACAAATTGTTATGTTTAATTAAATCAATAAATTAGAATTTTTAACTTGCAATCATGCATTTATTTAAGTTGTGGTAAAAACTATCTGTGAATTACATTTTAATGTAATCTTTTTAGTTTAGTCAGGACTGATCAGGGAGTCAAACATATTAAGTCTCCCTATAAAGTGGGAGAAGCAAACTAGATGAACGCTTCCTGCCTTCACAAAGGTGTTTGCCATTCTTTCCCGATCTCCACACTGAAGTGGAAAAAAAAACTAAAAAGTTTCATACCATGTGTTTAGCCCGCAAATCAGAATGAAACAGAATGGCTATGGGGCGATGCCTAAGGTTGAAGAGACGCTTGTGAGCTATCTCTCTCCTGAAGCATCGTCCCTAAAAACACCAGCTTTATCCACTAAGCCTCTCAAATCCACCTCAGCTTTAGTATGTAAAGCATATTCAGTGGCAGATCAAGCCGCGGCGTGCATGCACACAATGGCAATACTGCAGGCATACCAGGCTGACCTACTAAGGGACGTGAGTGAGAGTGAGGAAATCAGCCCTGGCATAATTCAAGAACTGTATCAAGCTGCCGAACTCTCTCTCCGAGCCACCAGGAAGACGACTAAATATGTTGGTCGGTCTATGGGAGCTATGGTGCCCACGGAGAGACACTTGTGAGAATCTTGCAGGCATGAAGGAGAAAGAAAAATAGTTTCTCCTGGACGCTCCTCTTTCTCCTACTGGCCTCTTCGGTAGCGCAGTCAACACTGTTGCTGAGAGGTTTCAGGAGGAGAAAAAGCAGGATGCAGCGTTCCAAGTTCATGCCCCGCAGGCATCACATCTCTGGGGGAGCGGGCCCCCAGCTGTCGTCTAGCTCCTCACACAGGGCGCAGTAGAAACAAAATGTCGCGACCCGAGCTCCTCCTCGTAAGAACTAGGAGGTGGTGTGGCACTTTAAGATGAAAACAGATCTGAAGGCCGTTATTACTGCGAGGAAGGCTTCTTCTGAAAATAAGTCCTGACACCATGATGTCAGGCAGCTGAGGGTGTACCCCTCCGGGGGGTATTCGGATTACACCTCATTTTATGGTCCCTGGACTATTCTGCTAACCCAGCCGTCATGCCGGGGTGGGGAAAGTCTCAGCAGGCCTCCACCCGAGGGTGGCGGCTCGCACCCTCCGAGGAGGGCTTGCAGCAGTCAAGCCAGTTGTTCCCTGCCGGTTCGCCGCTTCAGGACAGCGATTGCTGTGCTGATTGCTCAAAGAAATCCAGAGGTCAGTCTCAAGAGACTGGTACCCTTAGTAGATTATCTGGCGGAATGGAAACTTTTACCAAATATATCTCGATGTGTCCTGCAGACAGTAGAAAAAGGTTATGAGATCCAGTTCAGGTGTCGTCCACCTCGTTTCAATGGGGTCCTTCCCTCAGTGGGCCCCGAGGTGGGCCCCGAGCAGGCTCTGGTAATGGAACAGGAAGTAAAACCTCTACTACAAAAGGAGGCCATAGAACGGCCCAGCAGGGAGTTAGGCTTTTACAGCCGTTACTTCATTGTACCAAAGAAGGATGGGGGGTTGCATCCAATTTTAGATCTGCGCCTTCTAAATCGCACTGTAGGGAAGCAAAAATTCAAGATGCTTACTCTCAGACAGATCGTGTCACAGATCAGATCCAAGGACTGGTTTGTCACGATGATCTAAAGGATGCATACTTTTACATATATCCTTCACAACACAGGAAGTTTGCGAAGTGTGTGGATGCTGCTCTGGCTCCACTGAGACTCCAGGGCATCCGCATACTCAATTATATCAACGATTGGTTGATTTTAGCTCAATCGGAGCAGTTAGCGGTTCGCCATCGAGATGTCGTTCTCACACAATTAAAACTTTCCTCACAGACATGAGAAATACATCTGTTGAAAGCTTGAAATGTCCATTTTAAATGGACCGATTGAAATGGAAAACAAATATTGTAAGATTATGTTATGAAACGTTCGTGCACTCCTTGCTGTTTTTTTTTCATGACACATTCATGATCATTACTTTTTTGTAACGACTATGAGTGTGTTTGTGCGGAGTGTGAAAGCTAAAGTATAGCATGCCTAGTGCATGACATGGAGGCCCAGGCATAAAAAAAAAAACACTTGGTGTATACTTGCCTTACAGACATGACACATATGTCAATAGAAAGTTTGAAAAGTCAATCAATTGTCAACCAATTCAAATGAAAAACAAATATTCTTATGCAATCCATCTGAGCTGAATGACACGCACCCATGTCGCACCATTTTCTGATTCGAGTGTGCATCAGTGATCATTCTTCGCATTATTTATTTTGATGTTTCTAATAATTGGGAGCTAGATGATGCCTTGCACTTTATTTGTATGATGGCTAAATACCACATTCACAAATCAAGATGCTTTAAATCTAAACCTAACTATAAAGTAGTTGCTTCTGATCTAAGCTTACTGTTGTCATCACTTCAGAAAAAGCTCCTCCAATAAAAAAGACTTTTTTTTTTTTTTACATGATTTACATAGATACATTTCACTTTTATTTCTCTTTTTCTGTTGGATTGAAAAAAAAAGATAATTCTTTGCACCCAGAATGTGATTTCTGCAATTTAGAACATAAAAAAAAAAAAAAACATGCTTTCTGCATGGAGCAAATTTAACCAGATAATCTTAAACTAATGTAGCTTAATTGTTCCAAAATTGAAATATGCATCAAACAAAAACGTTACGTTATCTTTAATCAAAGTTAAATTTAAAAAGCTAAAGTTCAGCTACATTTTACATTGTCACTTCATAGAGTAGCTATTTCTCATTACAGTGTTTCAGCTCTGGACTGTTTGTACTATACAAGGAAACAAAAATTGTGTTTACAGGAAAACCAGCTAGAGCAACAAAACCATATTTATTCTGAGATGATGGATAGTGATAATCGAGATAAAATTTAAATACAGTTTAAAGACAGACATGTTTAAATATTTGAAAAGTTTGTCGGGATGCACGCACACACGCAACGTTTCTGGCCTTCTATGACATCCAAAGGTTTTGCCATTGTCATCTGAAGATTTGGTGAAGATTAAGTTTGAAGAAGATTGTGGTTTGAATAAGATTGTTTTTGGAAAATATGCTTCATCTAGACCAGGGGTGTCCAACCCTGCACTTGGAGAGCTACCGTCCTGCAGATTTCAGTTCCAACCCTGCTCCAACACACCTGTCCGTAATTATCTATCACCCTGAACACCATGATTAGCTAGTTCAGGTGTGTTTGATTGAGGTTTGAGCTAAAATCTGCAGGGTGGTAGCTCTCCAGGACCAGGGTTGGACACCCCTGGGCTGCGTTCGAAACCGCATACTTCCCTACCAGGCACGTGCAGAGGGGGGGGCTTTGGGTGCTCGAGCCCCTGCCCTTTTTCAAAATGAATCAAAAGTGCCCCTCTCAGACAAATATCAATGATAATATCGTGGTCAATAAAACTAAATAAATGTGATTATTATAACATGACATTGATGCCAATGTATACAATAGGAACGAACGGCTCAAAAGTCGGACAATTTCTGTTGAGGCGTTGCCATAACGCGTTGCTATGGGTCGCGTGCGTTTTGATTGATTGCTGATTTTCCACTGTTCGGAAGCGGCTCTCAAGCCAAATATGGTCCTTTCAGAGAGTCTGTGGCCTCGCGGGAAAAAAAAGTAAACCAATATTTTTTTTCCATCCATAATCAGAGCTAATGTGTTGATTTAATTACAAATCTATATATTATATATTTTAAAGTATTACACAATTCACCAATGCGCGTTTGTCATGTATATACACCAACCAATCGTGATCTGGCAAAGAAAGTTCAAATTCCATTGGGCATGTGAAGTGGAGCGGTAATTTTCTGTTCTTATTCATAAATCGGGTGAAAACTACATGGACAGACGAACTAACGTTTCGGGCTATCGGTACGGTGCGCGCGTGTACCGAACGTTTATGAATGTAATCTATAACAGTTAACAGTCGGCTTGTTTAAAGCGCGGAACACACTTCAATCCGAGTTCCCACACGAACATATTAAGTATTCAGTCCATTTTATCACGAAATTCAAACGATAAATGCCTTTTTAACGCTCTATTATGTGACGTGACAGAGAGACGCGTATCAGTTCAACTTCAAGCGGCAGCGCGAGTGAACGCGATCATCTCTTCCTAAAGAAATGAATATCTAAAGGTATGTTGAGGATACATTACAACTTACTGAAACGTATCATATGTTGTGTAATCGCTCCATCGGTGTTTCAACCGCGGAAAGACAATAAAACAGCTTGTAAACAAAAAATGTCATGTAGAATCACATTTACCTCAGAAGTCATTCAGTGTCCACAGCTGTGAGTTCTCTAGAGAGATTAACTCTTTCACTGAATACATGCACTATATTAGCCTATATATTCGCTATATTAGCCTATATATATTCATTATATTCCACTTAGCCTGTTAGTGATGTCTTGTTTATTTAATGTATGTTTAAATAAACCTGTCATGAAAATTACAGCCACTAAATGATTATATTTCAACAACGAGTTGGAGAAAAAAAGAAAAAAAAATTAGATTTAGATATTAATGCAAAAACTGCCTTATGTGAAGCTTATGAGTGTTGATTTTTATATCTAAAAATAAATAGCAAATGAATTTAGGCTAATAGTTTGGCTCTGTTGTTAATCTTTAATAGCAATATGTAAGGGCTCCCTATATAGTTTACAGCATTATCTTTAAGAAACTTTTAGTTATAACTGATTAATTTAAGGACAGACACAATTTTTTTTTTCATTAAACCACTGTTGAATAAAAATGAATAAAAAGCAATTTTGTAAAACTGCTGTACCGAATCCGTAGCAAACCGTGACTTCAAAACCGAGGTACGTACCGAACCGTCAGTTTTGTGTACCGTTACACCCCTAATATATATATATTTACATATTGCCCCTTTTTTTACATTTGAGCCCCTGCCTCTGAAGAACTCTCTGCACGGCCCTGTTCCCTACTATATAGTATGTAAAAAGCAGTAGGCGAGCTAATAGTATGTCCGAATCCTCAGTATTCATAAAAGAGTAGGCGAGAATTACCGGGCGGATGAACTAATTCTCGCGAGATTCGGACGTGCGTGTACTTAAATTGCGTTCGAATATGCCTACATACCTAATATATAGTAGGAGAAAACAGTACGTGAATGGAGTAGTATGTCCGAAACCTCAGTATTTATAAAAAAGTATAGGCGAGAAATCCCCGGATGGCCTACTAAGTCCGCCCAGATTCTGAAGTGTGCAACCGATGGACACTTTAATATCCCATGAGGCCATGGGGAATCATCATTTTCGAACATGTCGGAGGACGGAGACGCAGCTGTTTTCAAGTGTAAGTACAACAAACTGAATCGCTGTTAATTGTATTTAAATTTCACATATTTAACAACCGACGAGGAAACTGTTGGTTTTAAGACATTAATATATATTAAATATTGATATATTAAAGATATTAAATAGCTGTAAAACATTAAATTTTCATATAGCTAACGCACCAGTCGTGCTTCATTAAGCACACATACTTCTGAAGATTTGTTAATCATCGTTTTCTTGAAAGCATTGCTTTAACTGTGTATAAGAACCTGATAAACGTTTGTTTAAAGAAAAGGTGTGAATGCACTCTTAACCATATGCAATATAGACTTTTCCTAAATGTACGTTTAACATTTGACAGGGGACATTTTCGATAAGTATTGCAGATGACATCACAGCATGAAATAGACATCTGATCAGAATTATGTGTGTGCTATAATGTAGAGTTCACTGTGGTCAACACTGTTTACTTTACATGAACGTTAGTAATGTTATATCTACATAAAGTAACTAAACATAAGTTATCTTTTTTATTTGTCCATTAGTACTGTTGATGAATTGAGGAACATTAACACATCAGCAACTACCTCAACATTTAAATGTAGTATTGAGCACATAAACTTTTGTGCTTTTATCAAGGTGTTGTTTAAGATCCAGGTAACGTGAATGTTGTCTGATGTTACAGGGGCAGAAGAGCACGTGTGTGTGTTTATCTGGTGGAGACTGGAGAGAGGGTGATGAAGGAAGCCTGTCATCAAAGGCTTTAAGTATACTACAGAAATGAATAAAACATCAATTTAAATATTAAGTTGTATTTTATTTTAATTTCAAACAGAGTTATTTCAGCACTTTTCTGATTCTTGATGTCTGTGCGTTTGCTGCAGAGCTTCTGTGGTTGAGCCTTGCTCAAGGAAACCTGCTTATCAGTTCAGTGTTTAGCCCACTACACCACAAAAGTCATAAAGCTACAATACAAATAGCATGTAATTGTAAAAATATTACATTAAATATGGCAAGAAATGGGATGCTGACAACATGAATTGTAAAACGTTTTAAGTAGTCATGCTGATCAGAGCCGGCTCTCCCTATAAGCGAACTAAGCGGCTGCTTAGGGCCCCGCCGCCACTAGGGGGCCCCCTAACTACAGATTGCACTCGCCAGCGTCGCCGCAGTTTATCACGCAAGACACTCAATTCGCGTCATTCGCACCGCGCGAAAAGCGCCTTCCGCGCCGCGGGACCTCCAGACGCGCGTCAACGCGCCTTTCCATTGACTTAACATTGAAATCAAATCACTCGCGCCAGACACTCTATTTGCGTTTGGTGTGAACGCAGCATAACGTTAGCTGTCCGTCGATTATGCTGAATCAACATTGCTTGCGCTATGGTCCAGCCGTCGGCCCCAGCTCTGGGCTACAGACCGCTTAGAGACACCTCCTATGAATGTATTTTCTTTTTAACAGTTAACGTTACATGACCTACACTAGTTCTGGGAAAGAAAAAAACGAAAAATCTTTGTCTCAATAGACGCTTATTACAATAAAAAAATAGTTTAAGAACATTCGAGAGAAAGAAAGTAATAGGAAGAGAAAGAGCAATCATTTGACAGTCAAAATCAAAATGAAGTTTAAAATAAAGTGGTTAAATACAAGCTTTTTCTTATGGTCTTAATTGAATAGGCAATTAAAGATTATTAATAAATATTAATCTATATACTATTATGAAATATTTTATATATTGTTAAGCTAAATCGCCCAGACCATTTAAACCTAAAGAAAACACAGTGTCCTCTCTGAAACATTATTGAATGATGATCGATACAAGACACCTAAAAGCAAAATGGATTTGTGGTAAATTTTAGTAAAGAACACTGTAAAAAAAAAGCAGGTCCCCAATTGAAAATTTTCTAGTGAGCGATCACATCTACATTTTTCAGTTGGCCAAATTGAATTAATGTGAATTGATGCATTTTAATTCAATTAAAATTCAAGAAATTAAATTTGGCCAACTGAAAATTTTAGATGTGATCGCTCACTAGAAAATTTTCAATTGGGCACCTGATTTTTTTTTTACAGTGAATGTATTACTGTATGTAATCATAAAAGGTAAAAAATATCTCACTCCATGCTGTGAAGGTTTAAAATATGAACAGTATGTAAGAGTTAATCAACCAATAATTAAATAATATAATTTAACATTGGATTTCTTTTAATGTCCCCTTAACATAATTGTAAAAAACTAAATGTCACTTTCTCAGGAGGAGCCATTCTTAAATATTTTGGTGGTCGTGGAGAAACATTTCAGGAGGCTGACACAAGTAAATATTTCCCACTGCCTTTCTTTTGAATAGTTTTGTGCGCAACTTCAACATAGCTGATTTTCCTCTTGCCAATAAAAAATTAGTTTTATAATCATAATTCACTATGTTGTCTAATCGTACTTTAATATTAATTTAAAATTAATGTGTTTTATCTACTCTGCATACTGTATTTATTATTAATTATATTATAATCTCAACAGCTGGAGGAGGTGACTCTACTGCTGCTTCAGTAGAGCATAGTGAGCCGCATTCCACTATGGCTAATGTTGTAAGTTAGCTATATATTGTTAATGCTAAATTATTAATATTTATTTGTTTACAACAAATTGACCTTAAATTTGCAAATCTATAATCTTTACTTTTACTGTTTCAGTGAGTGTACTTTAATAAGCAGTAAAATAATTGTAGGCAATCATGTTAAAAGATATACAGATGAAATGTGTAAGTGTTAGATTGTATACAGTTGCTGGTTTGCAGTGCAATACTCCATTTTTCACTGCAAGGCAGGGCCCCAAAATTATCCTGCTTAGGGCCCCCAGATTTACAGAGCCGGCCCTGATGCTGATGGAGAGCAGGCACACGGATGTTTGGAGCAGACATCAGCAGTCAGAGATTGTCCCACACATGTTCTCACTCTTGCTTCAAGATTGTGGGGTTCAGGAGGGACATGATGGAGGCTGGGACAGGTGAAGGTGTTCACGGTGGTCAACTGCTTCATCAATATAAAGCCACAGAAGCACAGCTGTGTTGAGATGGCAGCAGATGTGGGGCTCACCGTCTGTAAATGCGTGATGGTTTGTTAGAACAATACGTTTGAATAAAGCTTTGATTCATGTGTTGGTGACTTATTCATTTGTGATGTTTACTTTTATTCATTCTTTTACTCATTAATTCATGTTTCCTATTGTTGTCAGTAAATAAAATATTTTATTAACTCATGCATTTATTCATTGCTTGACTGAAAATTGGTATTCACATCGGCTGCATTTGTCTAGTGTGTATTCATGCATCGCTATGTCATATGACAACAAGTTGCATTTTGCTTGTTTTACTAAAACAATATAATTTTCAGTAAAAAAGAAAAAGTAATATAATTAAGTATTGGTCAGCATTTGTCATTATTATTGTAAGTGTTTTAGTGGGCTAGCAATGCAATTCTGGGGTAATCTTAATTTTGAATAGTGATACTTATATTTTTGGAGTATAAAATCATCAGTTTTCTCCAAAGGTGAGAACTTCGAGCAGCTGAAAGAGGTCCTCGTTGCAGACTCTGAGGGAAACCGCACAGGTCTGGCTGTGGAGTTATTGATGCTTTGAGCTCTCACTGCACCTGTCACTCATATCTTTTATTTTATAATTACATGGTCGTATCTTTAACAATCATAATGATAAAACAAATATCATGGGTTTGCATAGATTATATACAAAGAACAAAACAATAACAAGGTTAGATATCTTTGAATAATTCATCATAATGCAATAAAATTTTTATTTCATAAGCTTGAGGGATAAAACGAGTTAAATTTAACAAGAAAAAGGAAAATATAAAGGAGGTTTAGGCCAATTTTGCTTGTGGATGAAATTTGTTTGCATATAAAATAAAGAAATGAACAACATATTCAAGAGATCACGATTTTGGGTTTTGGTAAGGATAAAACTGAGTCAGATTATAGGGTTAATATCACAAAATAAATGGGCAGCTGTTTCTTCAACAAGACCATAAAATTAGCAAGTTTAATCAATATTAAGATATTTATATCGATTAATTAAACCTGTCACTCGTCTTTCAAGTCGTTGCGCTTGAGATAACGTCGTAGGTCACATGATAACGTCAACATGGCGCATAAAGTGCGGATCGCATTCATACTTAACGAGATCAGGCAATATAGTCCCTACTCTTTTAGCGCTCGTTAAGTAAGTACTTATTGAAAATGAGTACCTACTCAAGAGAGTATGCGGTTTCGAACGCAGCCCTGGTCTAGACCATTTGAATTATAAGTTCAAAAGCAAAATAAAAGTCAAACTTTGAGCCCTTTGTGTCACTATATAGGTGCTGGTCATATAATTAGAATATCATCAAAAAGTTTATTTATTTCACTAATTCCATTCAAAAAGTGAAACTTGTATCTTATATTCATTCATTACACACAGATTGATATATTTTAAATGTTTTTTTATTTTTTATTTTGATGATTATAACTGACAACTAAGGAAAATCACAAATTCAGTATCTCATAAAATTTGAATATTACTTAAGACCAATACAAAGAAAGGATTTTTAGAAATCTTGGCCAACTGAAAAGTATGAACATGAAAAGTATGAACATGTCCAGCACTCAATACTTAACTCGGGCGAGTTTGCTGGCCAATTAAGAACAGGGATACCATGGTCCTTAAACCAGGCACTGGTTGCTTTCCTGAAGTCCTGTTGGAAAATTAAATCTGCATCTCCATAAAGTTGGTCAGCAGTAGGAAGCATGAAGTGCTCTAAAACGTCCTGGCATACGGCTGCGTTGACCTTGGACCTCAGAAAACACAGCGGACCAACACCAGCAGATGACATGGCACCCCAAACCATCACTGACTGTGGAAACTTTACACTGGACCTCAAGCAACGTGGATTGTGTGCCTCTCCTCTCTTCCTCCAGACTCTGGGACCCTGATTTCCAAAGGAAATGCGAAATTTACTTTCATCAGAGAAAATAACTTTGGACCACTTTTTTTCCTTTTTGTCTTCAGCACAGGCGAGACGCTTCTGACGCTGTCTGTTGTTCAAGAGTGGCTTGACACAAGGAATGCGACAGCTGAAACCCATGTCTTGCATGCGTCTGTGCGTAGTGGTTCTTGAAGCACTGACTCCGGCTGCAGTCCACTATTTGTGAATCTCCCCCACATTTTTGAATGGGTTTTGTTTCACAATCCTCTCCAGGGTGCGGTTATCCCTATTGCTTGTACAATTTTTTCTACCACATCTTTTCCTTCCCTTCGCCTCTCTATTAATGTGCTTGGACACAGAGCTCTGTGAACAGCCAGCCTCTTTTGCAATGACCTTTTGTGTCTTGCCCTCCTTGTGCAAGGTGTCAATTGTCGTCTTTTGGACAACTGTCAAGTCAGCAGTCTTCCCCATGATTGTGTAGCCTACAGAACTTGACTGAGAGACGATTAAAGGCCTTTGCACCCAAAAATGAAAATAATATAATTTATAATTTATATTACTCACCCTCATGCCGTTCCACACCCTCCGTAAGACCTCCGTTCATCTTCGAAACACAAATTAAGATATTTTTGTTGAAATCCGAAGGCTCAGTGAGGCCTCCATAGGGAGCAAAGCAATTTACACTCTCAAGATCCATTAATGTACTAAAAACATATTTAAATCAGTCCATGTGAGTACAGTGGTTCAATATTAATATTATAAAGTGACAAGAATATTTTTGGTGCGCCAAAATATCCTAAATAACGACTTATATAGTGATAACCGATTTCAAAACAATGCTTCATGAAGCTTCGGAGTGTATCGAATCAGCGAGTAGATTCTGTGTTGCCAGCTGCAAAGTTGTAACTTCTGTTTTATAGTCTTAAGGAAGCAAATACTGAATATTTTAGGTTTATTGGGATCAGTGATCAAACATCAAACGCTGATCTGAGATATGATATATATATTTTAAGATATGTCAGTGCAAGTTGCTTTCAAGTAAAAGAGATTAAACATGCATTTTAGTCTGGGACAAGTTTAAGCCTTGCCTGTGAAACCAGGGGCTTGAATTTGTATTGAAAACAAAACCGCTTTGTATTCTTCAATAGACCACCAATAAAGAGGAAGGGATTGCGGACTGGCGTCTTTATTCCACTTGAAACATCACCTCACCATCATATACAAAATACCACACCATTCCTTAGCTTTATACAATCCATTACTGCCACCTGCTGGACTAAATCATTACTCATGACTATTAGACTACTCATATTACATCCCTTTTCTATTTTACATCATTAACATCATATAATTAACAACATTTCACAATTCACACCAGCCAAACATTAGGAGGTACGTTATTTTCTAACACAATAGAGCATGATATAATTTTATTCTACACAGCAAGATTATTTTAAAATGGATTTTGCTAGTTAATCTATGCATGTTGAATTTAAAAACAAAAGATAAAAGCCTAGATATTAATACAGAATTTCTACCTGTAACATTTTTGTTTTGCTGAACACAAAAGAATATATTTTGAAGAATGTATGTAACCAAGCAGATAGAGCAACCATTGACTACCATAGTATTTTTTCCCCCTACTATGGTAGTCAATGGTTGCTGTATCTGCTTGGTTACAAACATTCTTCAAAATATCTTCTTTTGTGTTCCGCAGAACAAAGAAATTCATACAGGTTTGGGACAACTTGAGGTTGAGTTAATGATGACAGAATTTTCATTTTTGGGTGAACTATCCCTTTAAGTATTACAAATCTGAACATTACTGACCATTGACGCTGAAGGTCCAGGGATGATGTGTGAGTCTTCTTCAGATGCAAGAGTGAGGATGTAATCGAGGTATAAATGCTGTTTTACTATTTATAATCCTGGACCCCTGACCAGCCCTCTTCCTCAACATCCAACATTTTCACTGGGGTCTTTGGCAGGGTTTAAGCATCTCTTTATGTGAGTAAATAACATAACCCCCCACCTGAATGTCAAATGGCCGAAAACACATAGCCTGGTCTTACCAGACTCTCGTACATTTCTTTTGTACAAAGAGTCTGGCCACTCTCCATTGACAAGCATTTACTTCTTTGAAGGCGGGTACTCTGTTGAAGTTTAAAACTATTGGATCTGCCAAGACCCACTCTGGATCTGCCATTACCAATCGCTATCGTTTAGTATCGGTAGTGACGTATGTCATGCGCCGTTCACATTTTGTTTCTCACATGGAAGTCCGTATAAATAAATGTGCACGCCACATCAGTGATAAAACATAAAACTTGTGCATTCGGATGGTGATTTATTCACGGTGGAGGGTAGAGTTTTGTGATCAGGAACGCGCTGCTCACATGTTCTGTAATAAGATTGTATGTTGTAAATAAAATGTCATATGCTTGTGTAGTGGGATAAATGGTTCCTTGAGTTTTTAATTAAACTTATATGCGTGTTATCCAATCATATACTGTGTAGCAGGGTATATAAACAGGGACTTTAAGGCACTGCACGTGTGTCAGAACACTGTTGTGCGTGACTGCCCGAGGACCGCCCGTTCCGGTTTCGCCCGCCTTCCGCTCTCAGGTATGGTGTTAGGTAATCTTCTTAGTAATATTGAGATGTGTGGCTTGAGGTTATTCGCTAAATTATGTTGTTTATAGCGTCCTTTTGGACAATCGTTTGTGGGTTGTTGGCGGCTGCCTTGTTCAACATTCTCCCACTGTATTCCTGTGCCTTATTGGCCTGACGTCTGTTTGTGTACAATCGGACTAGCAACTATAGCGACACGAAGGTATGTGTAATGGCCGCTATTCACACACATCCATTTATGTGTTAAGTAATTGTATGTTTTAATTCATTTTAGGAGAACTAGTTGGGACCCACTGTGTTCAGTACAGCCTGTGGGGGCAACATTCTTTGTTGGTTCTTTAGGTGACTGAAATGACACTCCAACGTGAGCTGCTTTGTCTTCATTGGTTCTTCCGGTGACTGTAAATTACTCTCCAGCGCAAGCTGCTCTGTCGACGTTTGTTCCTCTGGTGACTTTGAATTACTCTCCAGCGTGAGCTTGCTTGATCTACGTGTTCTGTTTTAAATCTGCTCTCCTGCGCGAGCTGGTTGGTTTATGTGTCTGCCATTACACCAGGGCTGCGTTCAGCCCCAACAAAACGTTGCAAAACATTTTTTAAACGGAAATGGTGCTACTTTGAACACCCTGTTCTGATGACGCAAGAGTTGCAACTATGGCAGCTGAGAAGGCCATACTTTATGTTCTTTTTGAGGAATTTTCGGAGCCTGATGAAATCGATATAAATACGTGTTTAATACTGCAAAATACATGCAGTCACTGCCCTTGCCGTCCAGAATAAAAGACAACATCCCAATCCCATTTATTTTACTTTTTTATCTCCTGGTAATCAATTCTAATTTAAATCCTTTCATTTCTAGCTCTTACTTTTTTAATAGCTTGTATTTTCTTTCTCATTTTTATGTAAAGCACTTAATTACTATTTATGAAATTTGGTATATAAATAAACTTGCCTTGCAATGAAGCTAAAAATTTAAATAAATACATCATCATGTTGATGTATATACAGTGGTTAAAGTGGGATTTGGCAGGATTTTGGGAACCCTCAATTTTGTGTAGGTGCAACAGGCAACATTTTGAGCATCGTGGTATAGCAATACTTTTTGGAACAAGAGTGTCACTGGCACCAAGTATCACAATGCTTATTTACTTTATATTTTAATGGTTTTATTTTGGTCCATCAACATCTACACTGATATGATGATGATACTATGTTAAAATAATATGGAACACAACCTTGTTTTTCAGATTGTAAATGTCAAAGCACAGAGATACAATGAGTATATAATGAAATCTAAATATACAATTTTAATATTAAGTAGGCCTATAAACATTCCAAGCTGAAACACATTAACATCATAAATACATTAACTCCAGATATGAGGTCAAAGCAAACCTGTTTCCAGAAACAGCAACAACTTTTGAGTATAAAACTGCCTTAAGGAATTTTAAAACCGGTGAGGTCCCAAATTCGAGCTATTTAGGGGTGTTTGGGGGGCATGGTCCCCCAAGAAAATTTTTATTTCTACCAGAAAGACTCAGAGAAAGGATGATGAATGAAGCATACATTTATTAACAGCCCAGCAAGCATAATAAAGTTTTGGCATAGGCCCCGTCCATAGTTAGTAATCCGAGGGTAGCGGATCAGCATATCCCTGCCTGAAGATGAAGGCAGGGGCGCAGCCGACCCCCCTTTAGAGGTATGGACGGAACCATCCTGGTGGTGGTGGGGAGGGTGGAGGTTGTTGTCGCATCGGCATCTGCGAACTCAAACATGAGTAAGTACGACCTTTATACAGAAAATATGAAGACGTGATTGGATAGAGATGAAATTAATAAGTGACGAAGTGATTAAGTCTTCCTGGCAGAACTTAAGCTGAAGCTTCCATTTCTCTGATTTACATATGTGCATTTTAATGTGTTTGAATGCTAAACAAATTTTTATAATAATAAATAGCTTTTATCTTGTCACCACTGTTCTCTCCTCATTTTATCACTCTTTCTTTTCCATGACTCTTTCTTTTTCTCTCAGTCTCCTTCTCTTGTCCTGTCTCTTCCCATCCTAAAGCTGAGCTCTGACTAGTCTCTTCATTTTCGCCTCAGTGAAGAAAGTAAACATAGGATCAACTGATATTTTTAGCCTATAATTTATTAATTCACTGAAGGCAACGAACGGTAGGTAAATACGTTTAATAAATTAATTCAGGATAGGACTCGGGCAGAAATCATGTTCATAGATGCGATTATTACAGCCTGGTCTCATTGCGAAAATGTACCTCTGGCAACGTTTTTGCAAACCCCAAAATACGTACCAATATGTACATATCACTGCAGTTTCAAAGTGATATGTCCACTGGGTGGCGCCAAAAGCTTCGTTTTTTTCCCGGAACAGATGAGCGTCAATCTGACGTTTTGTGACATTGTTTTTTTAACGTACACCTACACTAAACCCTAAACCTAACCGATAGTGTTAACAAAAGCAAATGTGACAAAAATACAACAGTAACCATGTCTTTTTAGCTTGTGTGAACTTATCTTTGAGCTCTTTTATCATGACTTGTCTTTCACGGGATTCGTACCTGAGCTTTCATTATTACAAGTACAAATCTGTACCAGCTGAGCTACTGAGCAAACTTGTTATTTAAAAAAAGCCGAGCATATGGAGCAGATTAAGTGACGCAAACTCCAAAATTTATTCATTTACATGGTACAAAAAAAACGATACAAAGTGCTTGCCGTTTTAGTGCCTCTAGTGTTCATTTCACTTTGAAACTGCAGAGATATGTACTTATTGGTACGTATTTTGGCGGTTTGCAAAAACGTTGCCAGAGGTACATTTTTGCAATGAGACCAGGTTGCAGCATTAACATTACTGTAATATGAAGCAGAGCAGGACCAAGTGTTGTGCATAGTCGCCGGCGGGACTTTTGTTATGACACGGTCGCCGGCGCCACTACCACTTTTCCAGTCATGAGCATGAGGTAACGCAACTCTGTTTATCGTATTAGATATATCTGAGTGTGTTAAAAAGTAAGTTATGACGTTCGCTCGGCGGCTGCTATGACACTGACACACTGCAGTGAGAGTACAGCGTTTTTGCTAAATTAAACCGGTAACCGAGGGTAGCGCAGATATGACGCAATCGACAGGCGACTCCCTCAAACGCATAGCTCACACGTCCCGGTTCCTTGGTTAAAATAGCAAATTCTCACGATTTACAAATAGTTGGAAACATTTGGGATATTCAAAGAACTCAACTGAACAAAATATATGCCATTGACCTGTGGTTTTTGGATATTTTACTGCAAAAATCTTACATAGTTCACCTTTAATTAATTAATTATTTACATTTATTATATAGCTACACCTTGGAAAAATACAGGTGAGCTGACTATGGGGGCCATGATTACAGTCGTGTAGGCAGCCTATACACGGGTTTCCTGTTTACAAACATTACAGGGTGCGTGCGCATCCTGGAGGCAGAAAGACAGATCGCTCAGCTGGTCCGCTACTGCAACAACCTTAAGTATTGAAGCTTTCCTTATTGTTTGTATATAACTGCTGACTCAATAAAACGTGATTTTAGTTGGATCTGTTTGTCTGTCTTTAATTTTGCAGTGTTGCTGTGATACATGTAATAACAAAAATATTTTTTTGGCAAACGCATGCTTCCCCCTAGGTATGTTAAACATCAGGCACCCAGCACTGGCTCTGTTGGTACAATTAACCACGCAGCAACTCCTTGGCATTTTGACTTACAGACACGCCGCTAGTAACCTATAACACGAGAGGTTTCTTCTTTCTGCCTCTCGGGTGCGTGCGCAAGCAGTGATGACGTCGCCGAGAAATCCATGTATAGTTTACCTCAATACTTCACTTTACATGGTCGGACTCGGAGCTATTCCGTCTGGTTCAGCTAGTTTCTCCACAGAGCCTTTACTGTACACATGATGTTGGGCTTGTATTCAAACGGATAAAGCGACTGCCTTGGGCTCGTTATCAGTTCAATAGAGCGGCAAAAGCGGCGAACGAGTTTGTCAGCGCTACGCGTGAGATGATCCAGCTGCTCTCGCGCTGCTGCGACCGCTGGATCTATTTAGTTATTCATTTATCCGAGGTGCCCGAACGCAGTTCCGGACCGTTCCGGCCCACTTTAACCCCTGGATATAAATTTTTTATTTTATTTTATATATATATATTTTTTTACTATAAAACTTACGACAATTGTCTTCTAATATCTTCAATTGTTGTGTATACTGAGCTGCAGCGGACACATTTGTAAACAACTTTACTTGGACCCATTGTGCGAGCTGTCTCTTTAATACCGCATGGTTTATATACATGTTGCTGCTGATTGGATTGACATTTTTGACACACCAAACGAGAGAAAACACATCTCAAACTCGTTGCACACCGTTGCACACCGTTTCCAGGAAACATGGTGTTCAACCGGAATCGCACCGGTTTGAGCTTTGAACGTGCCCCTGCTCTTCAGCATGTATTTGTTTTCATTTGCTGTTTTGTTATAATTGTTTTCCAATTTGTTTGTATGTTTGGCATTTGTATGTTTATGTGAAAGTGCTGTAATTATCTCTTTTTTTGTGTGTTTTGAGTTTGAACCTCACAGGTGGTGTTTTCTTTTCTTTTGTGTTACTATGTTTTGTTACACCTATTCAGTTAATCTAGGTTAAACAGTATTATTTATATTGTTTATTTTGAAAACTGCTTGGAGTAATTTTGTCTTTTGTTGCAGGAACCGAGGCTTCAGGGCAGGCTGCTAGTAGGCCCTCGTGTGCGGTGGTGGGATTTTGTCACAGAGTGCAGAGCGTTTTGTGTCTGACCTGATGTGCGTGTGCGTGTGCGTGTGCGTGTGCATGTGGTGTGATGAGACCTGTGCACAAGGTGGTAAGATTTTGATATAAGAGCTTGGTGCTCACAAAAATAGTGCACCTGCCATTGGTAAGCCTCCGTCTCATTGCTCGGTTTCAGTTTCTTCTATGTGTCTATGCGATTCCGGCCCTCTAGTATTTTAATGTTTTTTATGATCACTGCTGAATATTGTATTAATAAACTTTTGTATCTTTTTGGTGTCCACGTTGTTCACTGCTCTCCCTGCTCTTATCCATGCTAGGCTGCATGGATGCGCGGGGAGTTCTTGCCCAGAACAGAACCATACCGCCAATCTAAACTATATGCAAATTGTCTATCACTTTGACGATAGTGATCCTGACAGAAATCCAGCGTATAGCGTTATTTCTGGCAGGGCACGTTAGTCAAGCTTGCATCAGCTGACTGTCAGCTGATCGAGTCTACCTATAGGAAAACGATGCCTATCACAGCATTCATATATAAGCTCCTTCAGTTTTATCAGCTGCTATTGCGTTCTCCGGAGCTAATTACCCTCCTCCATCCCCAGCTGCTCCACTCGTCAGTCAGGATTTGGCATTCTGATTTCCCCCTGAATCTAAATTCCCGAATTAGGTTGTATATTTTAATATTGACATTAATGTCATCTGCAATACATCGTTGCTTCTGTTCTGTTTACCCTAAGGGGGATTTATCACTGCTCTCCCTGCTCTTATCCATGCTAGGCTGCATGGATGCGCAGGGAGTTCTTGCCCAGAACAGAACCATACCGCCAATCTAAACTACATGCAAATTGTCTATCACTTTGACGATAGTGATCCTGACAGAAAATGTATTTATTGCAGTCACCCCTTTCTGTGTGTGTGTGTGTGTGTGTGTGCTGGTACATGTTTGTGTAATCCTGTTCATTCCACATTGCATTCGTGCTCTAATACCAGGCCTTCAATTGTGTGTGACATATGTGACATTTTTAGATTTATGCTGGAATTATTGTAAATTCATATATTTATTATATATCTTATATAAATATTTCTATAAAAATGTGTGTGTGTGTGTGTGTGCGTGCAAGTGTGTGTGATAAGCATGACTCATGAGCAGAAATGTTTGCAAAGTCTACTTAATAAACTGCCAATAGACAAAGGAAACACGCATGATTACATTTTATTAGACACAGACATCTGTTCAAGAATAATCATTCATGTTTGGTAATTATTAATTCTGATTTCATAGCCCAATATTTGCTTGTTATGATGTGCAAATCATTCAATAACACGCCACACACGTTTGATCATTGACAAAAGTGTTTTCTGGTAATAAAAAAGTAGTGGTTTCTTTTTAGGCAGACAGAAAGGAATCACCTTCCCAGTGTTTTCCTCCACACAATTCTGACATTCCATCACATTATTGTTGATGTCACACCTATAAAGAGGCACTTCTGCATGAATCTTTAGGAGATCTATTTCCATGTCCTTCCTCCATTCGTCCTTCTGCCAGATCTTTTCAAAGACAAAAACATTCATTGCTTCTTTTCGGATATTCTTCCAGTTTGAAAGTCCATCCAAAATATTGTCTTCCCTCTGAATGCACCTCGTCACACAAGGAGAGTTGTAAGAATAGAAAACTATACAGCTATCCTTCTCTGCCTTTGCTAGAAGTTTGTCCATTGGAGAATCACCTAAAGGGTAGAGCAGAAAATGCTCAGCGTGTTCCCTTGGTTTGTCAGTTGGCCGTGCAGCAATGACATTTTGTGATGGTGTGCAGAGCACACATTTCTCTCTGTTAGTGAGAACATTTCTCACATGCTCTGCGTCTTGCTTGCTGAACACAGTCTGGATATCAGATCCGTCTTGTGTGCACTGAGCCTGTGGGACACTGATCGCTATTGCGTACTGAGCACCAGACTTTGGCTGGACGCTGGAAGACATAAGACATTATCACAGTTTTTAAGAAATATTGAAATATATTTTACCCTTTTCCTTGTGTCTTTTTATATTCATCAACTTAACACTTCGTACATGCATTTTAATACAATTTAAATTTAGCATAAAAACGAAATATGTTGATTTTACATGTTGATACAAATAGACTTACTTTTTATCAAAATACTGTATCATTCTAGCAAGGACGGCAGGATTCACATCGCCCTGAATGCTTTGAACACACAGATGAAGCAGGCAGAGGACGACGACACACTTCAATGATGCCTGACGTGAAAACATTACTCATTTCAGCACAAAACTTGAGTTATGTTCATACAGGAGATGATCTGAAAGATTAGAGTGTTTCAAAGTAGAGAGGAAAGTTTACTTATTGAATTGAAACTTACCATTGCGACTGCTTGAATTATGAGGGAAAGGATGCTTTTATTTTCAGATCTGAAGCTCTGTTGTTTCTCTTCTGATGATCAGGAGGAAATGAAGCACATATAAAGACCTGAATGTAAGTTTATAATTTACAAATCTGTTTAGTCAATTTACATTGCAAACATTTGGTAAACTGTTGAGAGATAAAGTGAGTGCATAGGTCAGTTCTCGAACATTTTCACTCTATAGACCTGAATGTGACATTTAGACTAACCACAGAGATTAACATTTACCTCTATAGCTCTTTATTTACCTTCAGTTTCACTAAAGAGCAAGAGTGTTTCACTGAAGTTGTTTTTTTAACCTTTGGCTCATATAAACAGCCTCAAGGTTATTTTACACCGATTAGGGCTGTTATTGTGTCACATTCTCTGTCGACTTGGTTACTTAAAATGTACAAGACATTTTATCTTTGCTTATATAAAGAAATAACTTGAAAAAAGCTTAGTTCATTCTGCTTAATGAAATTCAAAGATCAAGTCAGTAAAATTATCTGATCTTCTCTTCACTTCTGTGTGTGTCGGCTAAAAGTAAAGTTATACACAACATAACTTGTATAAAGAGAAATTATTTTATGTACCGTCAGGTGTGTAGCAACCGTTATAATCACTCAAAACTCTTTGGATGAACACAGAGTGATGAATCATTCATGAACAGTCACATTACTCACGTGCAAGTCATACAGTGATTTGAAAATCATTCATTAACATACTTCAGTATGGCTTTTGGTAACAGTTATAATAAGTATACAGTAATAAAGTACGTATTAGGTAATAGTTAATTAATAGGCTATACTGTATTGTACTCTCTACATTGTAAATGTATTAATAGGTATACAAACAGTGATTTCTTCATTCATTGTCACTATAATTAACAAATTATTATTGTTAAATTAGCTCATATGTAAAGAGGTAGATAATGTTGTTTTATGCTTTGTTAATGTATTAAGTGTAAATATTTCTCACTTTAGATCAGGTCATAGAAAATCAGAAAATGACTTTAATTAAGTGCTAAACCAACCTGTATTAGACATTAATTACATTAGTATCAAGTGTTCCTTAAAATGTTTACAAATACATATTTGTATATATGATCTCTTACCGAACATAACTTAAAGATAAATAAATTAAAACATAACACAATGCTGTCAATATGTCAATACTGTATGTAAGAAAAAGAATGTGAACCGCTTGCAGAATCTGTGAAAATGTGAATAATTTTAACTTAATAAGAGAGATCATACAAAATGCATGTTATTTTTTTATTTAGTACTGTCCTGAAAAAGATATTTTACATAAAAAATGTTTACATATAGTCCACAAGACAAAAAAATTGCTGTTCAAAAGTTTATGAACCCTTGATTCTCAATACTGTGTGTTGTTCCCTGGTTGTTCTTGAGTCCCTTGTTTGTCCCGAGCAGTTAAACTGCCCAACGTTCTTCAGAAAAATCCTCCAGGTCCTGAACATTCTTCAGTTTTCCAGCATCTTTTCCATATTTGAACCCTCTCCAGCAATGACTGTATGATTTTAAGATCTATTTTGTCACACAAAGGACAATTGAGGGAATCAAACACAACTATTAAAAAGAGTTCAAACATTCACTGATGCTCCAGAAGGAAACACAATGCATTAATTTTTAAATCAAGGTAAATTGTACTTAATTTGTCTTCTGGGAAACATGCAAGTATCTTATGTTGCTTCTGAAGGGCAGTACTAAATGAAAAAAAATATATTTAAACAAAATAAGAAAACTTTGGACATCTTCATCCTGTTCAAAAGTTTTCATCATTATGTGGTCGCCATACAACATGGAAACCCAACGTGGGTGTTTAATGTATTTGTAAATAATTTTTTATATTATAAATATAATTTTTATAATAGCATAATCACATGTTAATATTCAACCTTTTCCATTAATATTTTAAAAGTAGGCTACTTGTTGCTGGTTAAACATTCTACCCTTTTTAGCTACACAACTTTTGCATACAACTTCAAAATGGTAAATGCCCCCAACAATGCCTTAAAATAATCAACAAAGGCTATAGTACAGTACGTTACATTGAGATTTCATGTCAGAGCGGGATTTGAGTGCTTGGGCCATGAGCGACTGAGTGGAGCGCGCTGGCATAGAGCGGAATATTGAGTGGAGCTCCAACCTGATCTCTCAGAATTCCGTGAAATGAACGGGTCCCTTAACTCAAAATCCGTGGCAGTTTCACGGAATCGCTGAAAATTCCATGATGGGTCCACGGAAGTGATTCCTATATAAGTCAATCAAGTCAAGTCAAGTCAAGTCAACTTTATTTATATAGAGCTTTTAACAATGTAGATTGTTTCAAAGCAGCTGTACAGTGTTAAACAGGAAATGTGTTAAACAGGATGCAGCATAATTTTATTCAGCTGTATAGCCATTCTGGAAAAAAACGCTGATGTCATCAGTTCATTTCAATTACCATACAGTGACAGTGTTGGCTTTAGATCAATAATTCAATCAGTAATTTAGTTTAAATGGTTAATTTAGTTTATTAATTAGATTTATTTCGATGTTTAGTTGAAAAATTTAGTGTCCCCAACTGAGCACGCCAAGCCAGAGGCAACAGTGGCAAGGAAACCAAAACCCCCAGAGGCAACAGTGGCAAGGAAACCAAAACCCCATTAGGTGACCTAATGGAGAAAAATAAACCTTGGGAGAAACCAGGCTCAGTCGGGGTGCCAGTTCTGCTCTGGCCAATTAACAAACAACGTATTATTATTATTATTATTATTATTCTGGAAGCTTTACAGCTCAGAGGTCATAATAGATCAGAATATTCGAGGGACCGGGGGCAACATGCTGGAGACGGGTTTATTGAGGATGATGTTGATTAAATAATTATTAAAGTGCAATATTCAAATGATTGGAGGCAACACGCTGGAGACGGGTTTATTGAGGATGACATATCGATTTAAGTATTATTTAATTGTAATATTCGAACAATCTGAGTCAACACGCCGGAATTCCGACACCCATCACGGAATTTTCGGCGATTCCGTGAAACTGTCACAGATTTTGAGTTAAGGGACCCGTGTTCATTTCACGGAATTCTGTGAGATCAGGTTGGTGGAGCTCACATGCTCTGATTCAGAGTTATAACTATACAGTATATTCAGGATTGACATTTATATATTCCGAGTTATAACTATGTATTCAGGATTTACATTTATATATTCAGAGTTATAACTACAGCTTTATGCAAAGGTTTGGGCACCCCTGATAATTAAATTAAACAGTAACATTTTAGTTCTAAAATATCATTTATTGAATCAACAGAAACGATACAATGTGAGTCAAAACAAAAATAGGCAGGTGCAAAAATATGGGCACCCCAATGGAATTATCACATTAATATTTAGTAGAGCCCCCTTTTGCTGAAACAACAGCCTGTAGTCGCTTCTTATAGCCACTGAGAAGTCCCTGAATTCTGGCTGCAGGTATTTTGGACCATTTTTCCTTGCAAAATGTCTCCAGTTCAGTCAGGTTTGATGCTTTCCGAGTGTGGACGGCCCGCTTCAAATCATTCCATAGATTTTTGATGATATTCAAGTCTGGGGACTGGAACGCCATTCTAGAACATTCTATCTGTGTATGTGCATGAATTCCTTGGTCGATTTGGAACGATGCTTTGGATCATTGTCCTGCTGAAACAACCAACACCAACGTAACTTCAACCTCTTAAAGGTCCCATGGCATGGCATTTTTCTATTATTTTATAGTGTTTCCTGAGGTGTACTTATATTGTTAGTATGATTTTTACATCATAAAATGTCATAATTTAGAAATAAAAGGCATTTTTTCTATACTGCTGTTTGCCCTGTGGCTGAATGCCCTGCTTCAAGAGGCGTGTCTGCTGTGAGACTTCAGTAAAAACGGCCACTGTTGTGATTGGCTGACATCTTTGCATTTTAAATGAGCGGAGGGGGCGTGGTTTAACGAGGTCTACGAGGCACAGGGCTGTGCTAGAGAGACGGATGGACCTGAGTTCACTTCACATCAGTTCTCTCAGCATGTCTCACTTCAGTCAGTGAACTGTTGTAGTTACTAGAATATACTTCAGGTTATTAGACTATTTCTAGTCGGAGGGGCTGTCACTCATGTCAGAAAGTTAGTAACTTTAGTAAATTATGGATCAGCGCTGACTCGAGACGCGAACCGTTTAGAACGATTCAGTCCGATTTGGTGAACTGATTCGGTTCACTAAAAAGAACCGGTTCAAAAGAATGATTCGTTCGCGAACCGGACATCACGGAGATGGAGCGATTGCTAACAAAGTTATTTATAGTAACTACTGAGTTATGAGAGCGCTGTCAGTCAGCGCGGGTTTATTGTGTTTGTATCTGAGAGTTCTGAATAAACACGAGTCCCAGTCACGCCGAGTCCGTCTTCATCATTATTCTACCAACTTTGTAACACATGCAATGTAAGTTACCATTACAGCGAGATGAACGAGTTAGTAAGTGTTGATTAAATCATTATTTATAGATATGTTCCAATCATATGAAAAGCGTCAGTGACGCGCATTGACTACACAGCGCAAACAAAGACACAACAGCAGTAATCGAATGTAATCCAGTTTATTGTGGGGAAAGCTGGCTAGCCCGGATATGCTCACGCTTACCCCCCTTCTGCTTAATCTCAAGCCGCGTTTGGTGCCTCCGCTGTGGGCCAGATGCAGTACTGGGGGTCGGGGATGTTGAAGGCCTAGCTGTCAACTCTGCTGATTTTGAGCAGAAACGACTGTATGCACATTCAAGAACAGATAGACGCGACGAGGACGTACAAAAACACAGACTCACAAGATAGAAAACACGAAAACACCGTTCTGTCGGGAGAGAGAGAAGCCGCAGCGTGTGCACGAATAATAAATAATTAGCTACACATAAGAAATCACAGATCAGAAGGAACTGAAGAAAGACTTCTGTTTTCATTTGTACATCCAAACACTGAGAAACTGCCAGTGTTCACTCGTTCACAAGTAACGTTAATGATCTCGAGTGTTTGCATGGGCGTGCCATATTCTCTGGGCGGAGGAAAGGGAGGAAATCGTTCCTGCTTGGACGTCAAACCAGGAGTCTTCAGGATTGGCTCGTCTGGCCTGTCATTTTCTCAAAGGCAGAGAAAGACAGCCAGAACTCGGGTTTACACCGATCAACATTTCTATCCACTTGGGGACAATATTCAGGCTAGGGAAACTCATATTAATGTTGAAATATCTCATAAAATGAAAATTTCATGCCATGGGACCTTTAACTGATTCTTGAACATTGTTCTTAAGGATCTGCTGATACTGGATGGAATCCATGCGACCCTCCACTTTGACAAGGTTTCCAGTACCTGTCCTTGCCTCTCAGCCCCATAGCATGATGGACCCTCCACCAAATCTTACAGTAGGAAGCAAGTTCTTCTCCTGGAAGGCTGTGTTCTTTTTCCCCCATACAAAGCGCTTGACCATAACCAGAACTGACTAAGTTGTGTCCGTGAGAGCTAGTGAATCGTGACACTAGCCTCTGTGCGGCTCCAGGTCCCATGGTGGAACGAATATTTGGAGTCAGATAAAATTATTCATGGAGTCAGATTTGAAATTAGATATCAATAAATTAAGAGAACTTTACCGAAATGCTGAAAAGGCTTACACGCAGAATTCCTTTTGACCAAGCCGTAAGAATCCGTTTTTTGGGCTAATGGATGGAAGTTTACAATTAGTCAGTTCTGATATTACAAAGGATTGCAGAGTGAATATTTTAACTTTAAGTGAGTCCCACATGTTTACTCATAACAAAAAGTGTAATTTGATTAATAGCCACGAGAGCTGCAACGTATAATACCAGCGACAGTCAGAAATCTGATTTTCTCTCATGCTTGGCTCGATGCTCCTGCTATGGAGTCCTCAGTTTGATCTGTCCCAACAGAGAGATTTGCGGTATCTCCTACTTACTCCGCATGCGACTCCACTAAAATAATGATTTCAGAAAGAATAAATCAAGATTAACATTTATTTTGGCCAGACAAGAAAATAATTAAAGGGGCTATATGCGTTTTTCTGAAATTTAAACTCGCGACTGACACCTGTGGCCAAAAAACAGAACTGCTCTCATTTTCTGCTCGCTCTCGCAGTGGTGGTGACGTCACATCCGCAGACAGCGCGGGAAAAGACGACCCGCCAGAAAATATGAAAAATAGGATACAGACTTATAGGTGCACCCACTGTGAGCGGACAAGGTGTCAGTATGCTCATCAGGAGATCTTTGAGTCATAAATGGTAAAATAAAAAGGCTATTGTTACGTTTATTTTGGGGAAAAAGTTGCATATAGCCCCTTTAAGCAAGAAACCATGGTACACAACTGATCAGCGTAAGAACATAAACACAATCGCAAAGTAATATGAAAATAATTTCAAAGAGTCATCATGTCCGTCCTTCGGATGAGACGTTAAACCGAGGTCCTGACTCTCTGTGGTCATTAAAAATCCCAGGATGTCCTTCGATAAAGAGTAGGGGTGTAACCCCGGCATCCTGGCCAAATTTGCCCATTGGCCCCTGTCCATCATGGCCTCCTAATCATCCCCATATGTATATATACGATTGGTATCATCCCTCAGTCTCCTCTCCACCAATCAGCTGGTGTGTGGTGGGCGTACTGGCGCAATAAGGCTGCCGTCGCATCATCCAGGTGGATGCTGCACATTGGTGGTGGTTGAGGAGATTCCCCCCTTCTATGTAAAAAGCGCTTTGAGTGCCTAGAAAAGCGCTATATAAATGTAACACATTAAATTAATTAAATGTCTGGCACAATACATGCAGTGTGTGTGAGTGTCTCAAAGACACTGACACAGACTGCATGGGGGTTCTGGCTACAGAATGTTTCCCCCCGGTAGCTCTGTTATCCCTCCTTAAATACTCCAACTAGAACAAAAGGGTTGTAAATATTTGTAACACAAACACCTGGTTTTGGGGGAGAGGATCAGATATCTTTGAAGAGACCACTCAAAAAGGGAGAACAGAATTCTCATTAGTTTTCTAATAACTGAGACCATTTTACCATTCGCACCGAGACCTTTAAAAGGACACCAAACATGAAAGGGATAAAACAATAGATTTACAAGATACATCATCATTGGTATATCTGCATTTGGTGACTTGAAACAGGGCAAAGAGAGGGCAACATGGGGAGGGGGTGAAATGTTTGATCAGGGTGGTGAAGATTAGTGACTTTTATTGTTCTATTGTTGGGGTTTGGATCTCAGCTTTTGTCTTAGCAGCAAAACCGATCCTTACATACATGTCGACCCATTGTTACAACACTCATTTTATGTTTTAAAACAAATTATAAGTAAACTATAAGTTGAAAATAATTATTTCATGTAATATTTTGCAAGATAGAAACTTATAATTCCGAGCCGAAATTTTCTATCCTGTTCCAAAAATCCCCATTTACAAATCTGAGAGGGATTTAAAATTGTACATTTGGTCTCTCTCATTTTCATGTATGATTGAGACTTGTTCCCCATATGATTTTTCCTATATAGAATGCAAAAGCTCAATATCTGAAAACTGCTCAGAATGTAGAAGGAACCTTATAATTCCAAGGTGGCGATATATGTGTAGAATATTATTTGTTTAAAATATTATACCATTTAAATAAAATCTAATTAATTTAATAACAATAAAAAAACATGTTTTATCAGTCTTTACAGTTGTGTGAGTCTCCTTGTTTCAGTCACACTCAACTTCTGGTCACATAATTATTTATTTATGTATCATCTACATCTGTGCACATCTGTAGTATTTCATGTCACCGTTTTTCTCAATAGCTTTGGTACATTTTTCAAAACAGTCATAACATTCTCTAAACTGGAAGCTCAATTGTCAATTGTTTGCTGGAACATCAGAACATCATGTTTTGCAAACATTATGCATATGATTTGTAATTTGAATAAAATTAATGAAAACTTACAATCTGTTGAGGACAATTACAAAGTGTTCAGATTACTGTTTTAAGAGCAGTGATCTGAGTTTGGAGAAATGTGTCAAATTGACTGAGAAAAAAGTATTTCTCTAACACATACCTATTGCTCTTCCATGACAAGAATTTTCAGCTTACATGTAACACATTTTTACAAAAATAAATGTACTGTATAAACACAAATGAGAAAGTACACATTTTTACAAATAAGTACTGATGTAGCTGCTGCGGTTCAGGGTTGTGATGTTCCATGTTCAAAAATGGTGGATATATATAGTTTTCGTTTCAAACCGCTCTCCGTCCACACTAGCGTTTTTCCAAATGTTTCTCATCCACGCCAAATGTCTGGTACAGACATCATAAATTTATCACACAATTCTTCTGGCAGGATCATTTAATTTAGCAAAATATCTCACCATTCACTGATGTGTCCAGGTCGCACTTGGTCAACCATTATTATGTTTGGTCTAAAATGCAACTCCACTCGTGTTTTAAAAAGTACAAAAGTACATTTTCTGTCATTCTTGCAGGACTGTGATATGAAGTGTGCAAAGTAACATATTTTAGCAACTGTGTGAAAGTGAATAGCACATAACTCTGGCACAATAGCGGTATAAACATACAATACGCGTCACATGACTAAACATGCGTCATCGTTTTCAAATCCCTCCGTCTTCACAGTCCACACTACGACGTGAAGATGCTGTTTTCAAATGTATCTGCTTTGGAGAGCATTTTCAAAAAGTTATGTTTTCGTTGACTTAAAACGTGTGGATGAAAGAACACCGTCTCAAAACGGTGAGAAAAAGATGCGTTTTCAAACAAAAACGTATTAGTGTGGACATGGCCTTAACAAGCATTCCATAAATATATTATGTTTTATTAACAAGGTTCGGGAGAAGCACATTCAGATAATTGACACAGGTAGAGAGCACTCAGCTAATCAACAATAGAGGTATATATACACGCAGCAGTCCTACCTCCGTTTGTTGACAGTTATCAGCAACCCTTCAACCACCCCTTCGCCACACATTTTAACTCTAAAACCACTTACATATACGGGGGGTACTCTGGGTTCGGGCCTAATTCCAAGCTTGAAGCCCTCCCCCCGGACGCAATATTTTTTTTCCCAGGATGGTAGGGGAAGGTACCGCCTTTTTCGTCTATGAGTGGCTAGAAGGGCTCTCCTCCGATTGGTTATTTGATTTGGCCGTGAAACGTCATCTCACGTTCATGGCAGGCCAGGCTGTCGTGTGCGTGCCGTCCGATTTATATTCCAAGTTCACATGGTGTATCTAGGTGAGGCAAACACTATGGGTAAATCGACTGTACAGTAACTTTAAAGCCACACAGAAATGTGGTGGTTAAGGGCCACTGTGCTAATGCTAATGTACTGATTCGTCCCATCTTCTATAGAAACAATCTCTTTCCAAAACAAATAACATTTGTTAGCCATTTCAAGGTAAGGATTACACAATATTAGTGCATCAACATTAACTGTATGTTAAACATTACTAGTAATTATTTTGTGTGTGTGTGTGTGTGTGTGTGTGTGTGTGTGTGTGTGTGGGTCCTCAGAAATTTTTTATTGGAGTAGATGCCAATTACATTAAGTACAAATATACCGCTTTACTTGGTAAACGTATAGGTCGGAAAGACAAAATTACGTAAATCAATTGCCATTTCATTGAGAGCGACAGTAGTGTAGGGGTAAGACGCACGGCATCTAGTTCTGACACAAATCGACCCGCGGTTCGAGTCCGGCTTTCGCCGAAATCAATCTTCTCCGTTTTCCCATCACATATCAAATCGGAAAGGCATTTATTTTCAATACAAATTAAGAAAATATTAGAAAAGTGGAAATAAAGCGTCTAATATGTGTTTAATAATAAGTGTTTATCGATTAGGGTTAGGTAAACAGACATGTGCTGAATGTTAGAGACGATAAAAGTGAGTGGGTCCAATATCATTGATCGTAAAAAGTGGGTGGGTCTTGTCCCACACACATACAATGGTTCCGACGCCCATGTGTGTGTGTGTGTAGCCATGAAAGTTAAGTGTCGCTGGTGTCATATTTGTGCAAAGGAGAACATCATACCGTATCATATTGAGGTTAGGATTAGGTATAAATCAACGGACAGGGAGAACAGCTCCAGTAATAAATGGTTTTGGCGCAGGTATTGAGAGGTTAGGGTTAGGAAACAGCGAAGACTAATCTAAACAGGCTATGAAATTGTGAACTTGAAAAATAAATCTGAAGACACGCACATATAGCGCTTTTCTTAGTAGGCTATGTTGGATTGACTTCGTTTAACGACGATCAAAACAGACTGACAGCCTGCCATGAACGTGAGATATATAACCAATCGGAGGAGAGCCCTTCTAGCCAATCATAGACGAAAAAGGCGGTACCTTCCCCTACCATCCTGGGAAAAAAAATATCGCCCCCCGGACAGCACGCCAAATACACATTGAATTACTCTCTATAAATTATATGTAAGTGCAAACTCGTGAATTATGGAATATAACATGTCTGACAGATTTTGATCACTGAATGGATAATTTTGCATGTGATGGCTCATACTATGAAAGAACATTTATAAGTTGTGAAGAGTTTGACAGTTTCAGTGAGAATCAACTTTTGATCAGTTTTGATCAACAAGACATGTGCATTTAGTCAACTCTTTTGCACACGTGCCAAAACGAATGCAATTTGCTTAAATCAATAAGAAATTTTAATCTGATGTGAATAAGAAACTAAATGTTCAGAGATCTGAACTTATAGTTTTGAGGAAGTCTCATTCGAGAATTGAGCCAAAGCGATTGAGAAAAACTGTAAGATAATGGAAGGATATCATAAAAATAGAACTTAATAGACTAAATAGACTAAATATAATGTATCACGTAATAATGTATAAAGAGTGTTTGAATGTAATAATACTTGAACCACAAATGATGCTTGATAAAAAAGTATTTTATTTGCAGTAAGCAGACATGCTGACATTAGTCAATAATTAACTGACAATAATTGGCAGCTAATCAAGCACGCAATATCACATTTGCATTTTATGGATTATAGATTTTATTTGCTAGTTTAAATGTTGTTCTGGAATTAAAAAGGAAAAAAAGTCCCAGCTAAATAAAACTGTCTATATAGAAGAAACGCATCTGTCTTCTTTCTAGAGGCGACCACATTCTTCGTTTTTCTCACACTGATAATATGGCAAATCAGGTGCTATTGCCTTCAGTCCTATTATCACCGCCTCCTGTTTATCATACTTCCAGATTTTTTTGAATGCAAATGCTTTAACTCCCACATAGTCTTGCAACAGTACAAGATTGCCTTTAATGCTGAATTCCCCGGAATTTGATATGCATTTATCCAAACAGGGTGAATTTACAGTAAAATAAACCACACATTCATTTTGAACATTCAAGACGATATTCAGATAATCCTTCAGGCGAAACTCTGAATGATCTTTTTTATCTTTATCAGCCCTTGCAGCGATGAGGTTACCACTCACAAAAACCTCATTGTTCTGAAGTCTTTGTTTCATTTGACTTAAGTCTGGACCTGAATAGTCAGAACCTTGAAGACATTTGTCCTTCTCGACTCTGAACGCGACAGCGTATTGTCCCATGTTACTCAACCTGGAAATTAAAGCAGTGGGAATTTTGTGAGCTTATTTGTTAAATAACAAGTAGTAATAGAAAGAAAATGCATTTTATATATATATATATATATATATATATATATATATATATATATATATATATATATATATATATATATATATATATATATATATCATTTTAAATTGTAAATTCTAGAAAAAATGTTCAATCAGAACAACTTACTGATTCTCAAAGTTCAACACAATCTTCATGAGGGTTGTTGGGTCCACATCCTCACCCACAGCATGTAATGGAGCATTACACGGTTGATGCTACTTCCGTTTTCTTTCACATATCCATTTCAACTAACGAATAATCCAAGCTAATAATTCATTTTTTAACCAAATCATTATGATAATTATCTTCATGATTTATCTGAACGAAAATAAAAATTAAATGAGGAAGAAAAGGGTGTGGTCCGCTAATGGAGATCAAAAATGAACATCCGTGAAGGGAAGGAAGTGGAGACGCGTCAAACTGTTTCCACGCTTTTAAAGCTTCCTTCGATCCGATCTCTCACTCATCTTCACTAAAGTTAGACCCTTGCCCCAAAACAAACAGAACCCTAACGAATATATCACTTTAAATTGAATATTTTTGGTTGGAGAAGTTTGTTTTGTTTTGTCTTTTTGGTTAATTAATTATTTATTTATTATTTTGGTCGTATGAAAACTGTGTTCTAGAATATCAGGACATTTAAGTTTTGAATTGCAAATTTTCTAAAAGAGTTCGTGCTATATATGTTTTGAACTGAACTGAAAGAATAATAACACTTATTTTCGGAACTTTTTGAGAGTGATTTAATGTGTTGAAATGCTGGGTGGGGTCAGGTTTTTTTTTTCGACAGTAATTTAAACTGTCTGGCGCCCGAACTAAAACTTTGAAATACCTGGGTGACCACGCTACAAGCACAAGTACAAAAGTGAAGCAGGCAGACCAGGAGAATCCTCAGCGGTACAGCCAAAACCTGCAGCAAAAAAACACAAACACTTTATACACAAACATGTACACACAAAGCACAGACATTGAAACGACATTCTGTTTATAACTTAATATTCTTTGAAGCCTTATTGTAGTGCTCTTTTTAGGAGCTTTTTTTTTTGACAAGACCAGTTTTACAAACAACGTGAGCAATAGTGATGCTATTTTAGATCCACTAACAATGGTGTTATTAAGTGATAAAGGAGTATGAGTATAACTTACCATTTTACCTGTTGTTCAAATCAGAAGGTTCACAAAAGCTGGAGTCATCAGGAGTAATGAGGAAGAGGAAGTAGATGGTTTTTATTCTGACACTCGACCAGCCCCCTTCAACACCATGAAAAGACCAATTAAAATGTCACTGAGCATCCACTTACAGTATGTTGGACTTTCTTAAAATGGTCAATAATTCCTCCAAGAACTCTAAAAAATGTCATGGGTTCCTCCAGTAAAACTATCATAAAGGAAATGTATTTAAGGCGTAGCTACACGAAAGGCAATTGCCTTGGGCCCTTGAGTGTATATCCGTGCCGTGAGATGTTTCAAAAAGTGGTGGGGTTCATTTTTATAGGGGGGCACACTTTTTTATGATCTGAGAAACAGACATTCACCAAAACAATAACATCCCATATTTAGCCTAATATAACTGAAATAGACCAATTTCCCTATTAAAACTACAGCAAAACAACACATTTTCTGATTATAACTAGTGGAGGGTGAACCAACACCTTGAGGATATGCGCTTCCCCATTAAAAACATTTCTAGATTTCTTAGAAATAGTTTCAAGTTACCGGTCACCGCACAACCTATACATCAAAGCTTAAACAACAAATTAGCCTGTTTGTTATTAAAACATCTATGTTCACAAACCACTGTTGATTTTATCAGAAAAGCAAGCATAGGTAGAGCAGGGGCAAATTTTTCAGAAAAACTTACGATAATCTTTTTTAGACAGAGATATATTTTTGCTGTGGTCAATAACTCAAAAGTATGGTCTAGATTCAAGATTCAAGATTCAAGAGTTTTATTTATCAGTCTATCAGTACCAGGTGGTATTTTGTAAAAATGTAGAATGACTACGGTATAATTTCACTTTGAGCATAAGTTGCACATTGTTACTTCTGACCCCGTCATTTGGGACGAAAGTAACACAACAATACAAGCTAGATGTTTTGTGTTACTCTTGCTTTTATTCAATATACCTGACTAGGACCTTCATAATATGTAACTGCAATCAAATTTTGTCCGTTGCCCAAAAATTTTATTATATTTTCATTTTTAATTTCAGTTTCATCAAATGTTTCAAGTAGCAGCATCAGGCAACTGAATGAGATAATTCTCTCTTACACATGCTCTGACTAATTTCTGATTCATATTTTTGAAGATAATGTGTTATTTAAAATTACTGTTGTAGAGATTGCTGTTCATGGGATCTAAATGCGACTGAAGATGGAATTTGTGAATGGCCAAACAGTGTGATTGGGGGGCATGTTGTGTCATCTGGGGGGCACTGCCTAGAAAACTGGTTCGGAGTTGCTTACTTCCAGAAGTTGATTCGTTAGCCAAAAATCTTCTGAAGGAGCAATTTGGTAATGAATTTAAAGTTGCTGTTGCATACATGGGCCTCAATAAAGGCCTGAGGATGCACAAGGTTTACATGCACATTAATTGTTTCTGCTTGATCAAAGAGGGCATCAGATCATATATTTGGATGCATTTAGGATAAGCAACCAAGTGCAGTTAGCAAAACATTCAAGGGAACAGTTTTGCCACCATGCTACATATGTTGTTAAACCAGTTCCAAGGGGAAATGTAACAGATAAACCATTCTGTGTACAAGACCAAAGATAGTAAAGCTTGCCTGTTTGCTCTGTCAATCATTTAGAAAGGTGTAATCCCAGGATCGCACTAATTGAAGTGATACACAATGAATTCCAGGAACTGCGGCACAGCTTGGAATTCAGCCAAGAACAGATAGACACTCTTACTAAAAACAACTACCCTTCATTGAAAGAGAACATTCTGGACTTGTAAATTTAGTCTTCACAGGCATCCGGAACAAACTCACCAAATACACCATATCAGATCTCAAAACAACAACAATTGACATTGACCAACCATCGCAAAATTTGAACCTTATAAACAAAAAGAGCTGGTTCAGAGGCAAGGCAGACAACTTAAAGGCACAAACTGGACTCTATGAGCAATACCCACTGGACATTCTTGAAAGTTGAAAAGAGCTTTTCCCATTCTGAAAACAGATGATAGATGAATAAAATAAAAATACAATCATTGTAGTGGACAAATTATGGCATGATAAGGACTTTTCTGAACAATTCACTTCCATTCCTGAGTTAATAACTGCCATGATCATAAACTTTAAAACCCACAAAGACTATCCCAATCCCCTGTCTGTCTCTCTCTCTCTCTCTCTCTCTCTCTTTTAAATCTCTAAGGGTGCTTTCACACTTGTAGTTCGGTTCGTTTGGTCCAGACCAAAAAAACAAAACAAAACATATAGTCCTGGTCAGCTTAGCGTTCACATTGGCAATTTTAACAGCGAACCTAAAGTTACGGCTTTTATGACGTATATTTTGCGACGGAGCTTGCTTACCGAACATTCAAAACAATGCTGTGTGCTGGATTAAACGCCATCATTTTATGCGTGTACATATGGTTTTATTTTTACCAGCTGAGAACTCACGAAGAGCTCATAAAATGTTCAAAACATTCAAAACAGCACCAGGATTTCCTCCATTGTCTGCAGAAACGAAGATCTGCATATATTGATGAGGCACTTTACCTCCTTGTTGCTCCACGTTTGCCCTCTACTCATTTTGGATACACCGATCTTTCCGCCTCGTCAAATCAGCTGACTTGTAGCGTTGCATCTTGTGACAGCACATCCTGTTTTTGGTTCGTTTACATGTCTTTGGTCTGTGTTGCGTTCATATATCAATCGAACCGCACCAGAGTTCGTTTGGAAGCGGACCGAGACCCATCTTTTTAGCGGTCTCAGTTCGCTTGTTTGGTGCGCACCAGGGTTCGGATGGCAGCATTCACATATGTTCAAATGAACCGCACTAACCAAGCAATCGTTCCAGGTTTCGTTTTAATCGAACCAAACATGACAAGTGTGAACGCACCCTCAGATGTTCTCTTAAGTTGCACCTAGGTTTAATATCTTTGGTCAATATGGCCGCAAACATTTATAGAGTGATTGTACAAAAAATATACATTTTAATAATAAAAATTATATATCTTTTTTTCCGTTTACTTCTCATATATACATATATACTGTGTTTTGGGATATGAAGTATTGTTTTACTTATTTACTGCAAAATTCCTCAACCACACCATTAGCATGCAGATCAGGCACGTGCAGAGGGGGGGGCTTTGGGTGCTCGAGCCCCTGCCCTTTTTCAAAATGAATCAAAAGTGCCCCTCTCAGACAAATATCAATGATAATATCGTGGTCAATAAAACTAAATAAATGTGATTATTATAACATGACATTGATGACAATGTATACAATAGTAACGAACGGCTCAAAAGTCGGACAATTTCTGTACAGGCGTTCCCATAACGCGTTGCTATGGGTTGCGTGTGCGTTTTGATTGACTGCTGATTTTCCACTGTTCGGAAACGGCTCTCGAGCCAAATATGGTCCTTTCCGAGAGTGTGTGGCCTCGCGGGAAAAAAGTAAACCAATATTTTTTTTCATCCATAATCAGAGCTAATTTGTTGATTTAATTACAAATCTATATATTATATATTTTAAAGTATTACACAATTCACCAATGCCCGTTTGTCATGTATATACACCAACCAATCGTGACCTGGCAAAGCAAGTTCAAATTCCATTGGGCGATGTGAAGCGGTAATTTTCTGTTCTTATTCATAAATCGGTTGAAAACTACATGGCCAGACGAACTAAAGTTTCGGGCTTTCGGTATGGTGCGCGCGTGTACCGAACGGTTATGAATGTAATCTATAACAGTTAACAGTCGGCTTGTTTAAAGCGCGGAACACACTTCAATCCGAGTTCCCACACGAACATATTAAGTATTCAGTCCATTTTATCACGAAATTCAAACGATAAATGCCATTTTAAAGCTCTATTATGTGACGTGACAGACGCGTATCAGTTCAACTTCAAGCGGCAGCGCGAGTGAACGCGATCATCTCTTCCTAAAGAAATGAATATCTAAAGGTATGTTGAGGATACATTACAACTTACTGAAACGTATCATATGTTGTGTAATCGCTCCATCAGTGTTTCAACCGTGGAAAGACAATAAAACAGCTTGTAAACAATGTCATGTAGAATCACATTTACCTCAGAAGTCTTTCAGTGTCCACAGCTGTGAGTTCACTAGAGAGATTAACTCTTTCACTGAATACATGCACTATATTAGCCTATTCGTTATATTAGCCTATTCATTATATACCAAGCCTGTTAGTGATGTCTTGTTTATTTAATGTATGTTTAAATAAACCTGTCATGAAAATTACAGCCACTAAATGATTATATTTCAACGAGTTGGAGAAAAAATTATAATAATTACATTTAGATATTAATGCAAAAACTGCCTTATGTGAAGCTTATGAGTGTTGATTATTATATCTAAAAATAAATAGCAAATTAATTTAGGCTAATAGTTTGGGCTCTGTTGTTAATCTTTAATAGCAATATATAAGGGCTCCCTATATAGTTTACAGCATTATCTTTAAGAAACTTTTAGTTATAACTGAATTCATTTAAGGACAGACACAATTTTTTTTTCATTAAACCACTGTTGAATAAAAATTAATAAAAAGCAATTTTGTAAAACTGCTGTACCCAATCCGTACTGAACCGTGACTTCAAAACCGAGGTACGTACCGAACCATCAGTTTTGTGTACCGTGACACCCCTAATATATATATATATTTACATATTGCCCCTTTTTTACATTTGAGCCCCTGCCTCTGAAGAACTCTCTGCACGGCCCTGATGCAGATGAAATATTACATTTTCATAAAAAAAAAACACTTTAAAGCGATTTCATAAGTCAAATGTCACATCAATCATATGATGGTTTGTCATATGATGCGATTTCTTGTTTTTCTTTCTCTTTAGTGTGTAATGTAGCTGTTTGTGCATGTATAAGATCTGCAGAGTTACAAAGCTCAAAGTTTCAAACCCAAAGAGTTATTCTTTGTAAAAGTTAAAGGAGTGGTAAAACACATTCCTTGGAAGGCTTGATTGTGTTTGTGGGGTGCACTGTAACATGTGTTCATGCTTCGTTTAAAAAAAAAATTGCATTATTTTTCATATATTTGACCTTTATTCTACACTGCTCTGTCCCTCCTTGTAAAACGGTCTGATGGTTTCTGGGTTGTATGAAGCCGGTCCCTCAAAAATACGCGATGGGCTCAGATTGGTTAGCTGGCCCAGTGTGTTGTGATTCGCTAACCGCAGTGCACGTTTATCGGAAATGTCACGCCCCTTCCCTTTACCGGAGGCTGTGCTTTGGTCAGTATTAGAAACAATGGCGTCAATAAAACCATACCAATCTGAGCCCGAATCAGACCCAGAACATTTTAGTGAAGATGATCGAGCAGAACCTGTTCAACCTGTTCAGTCCTCAAGAGTAAAGACTGCGGATCTATAGTGATCGCTACTGAATGGCACTGTTACTTTTGTATTTTTATAACGATTATAGCCAAATATCTGTCGCAAGAACTATTAACCCAAAACGAACACCAAACACTGGCTTTACTAGTAGCCAAATCACACACAGAACCATGTTTAGCATGCCTGTAGATAAATAATACATAAAAGCTCTAATCAAAGAATCATTTACACTAATGCCAAGTTCGCTGATGAGATTTTAACGTTAGGTGTTTGTAACGTTAGGTGTTCGTCGGATAACGTTAAGTATGAATGAGCATTTAACTGACTGGTTTGCAGAACAGCGTTGTCATCTGTGTACTTACTTGCTACAAAAGTACAATTAACCTATTACAGGAAAACACATTGATGAAAAATAAATCAGACTTACAGGTTGTGGCCCGTAAACAGCTTCTGTTTGTAAATCCAGCTTTCAGGACAAGCCGTTGTGCAAATCCTGCATTGAACTTGCGAAGATTGTGGATGTTTTCCTCCATGAAATGTGCAGCGGGCGCGTCGTGCATCCACACACTGGCAGTGTTTGTCTTGCACAGCTGACGTTGTGCGAATCCTGCATTGAACTCGCGAAGGTTGTGGAAGTTTTGCTCCGTGAGATGTGCAGCGGGAGCCTGTCGTGCATGATTCACACTGGCAGTGTTTGTCTCGCTGAACCGCTGCTCATGAATTGCAAATACAGACGAATATTGTCCATTAAGTCACATTTTCCAGTCTTCTCCTCCGACCCCTGTCTGTCTCGTGCTTTATGATGGGCAGCATACATCTGCGACCTGTTCCCCTCTGTCTCATACACACATGTGCATATAACATGCTGTATGTTAAACGCTCTGCAATGCACCCCCGTCCCTAGGAAGGCTGAACAAAGCAAGTACCCCAGACCTGCAATCCGGATGAAAATAACAGCGTTTCCTCGGTATTGCAGCAACACCACTCCAGCCTAACTATACCACAACAGCGCAGCGATACAAAATAGCCTCACCCACCCTTATTTAATATTATCGGAGGAGGGGTTTATGTAAATATTGGGGCTGGTGATGTCACTAACCCTGGAGGAATGTCTGTAGTCGCCTACTGGCCGTTTGCTGTAGTCCTTAGAAATTGATTTCTTTAAAAGCAAATATCTCCCTTTGCTTTAAACTTTGAACGTTGTAACTTTGCAGATGTTGTTTATGCTCAAGCAGCAACATTACACGCTAGCTAAAGTTAGAATAGTGAAATTCCATCTTCAGTCGCATTTAGTGAAATCGTGGTTTACCACCTCTTTAAGGCTCAGCCACACCCTTCTAAAATGCCTCGTTCAAACACACCCCCACATCTCTACGTCAGTATGTGGGGGCAGAGTTTCATAACACGGCTCAAATGTATAAGAAGGAAGGAAAGAAAGAAGGCGTAACTTTTATTCTCGCTGTAGTATTGTTGCCACCGCCGGCACCGCCATGTCATATATGAAATGCCACGACTGCCAAAATTTAAAAATAAATAAATAAATAAATACATAAATAAATAAATATACAAAGAAATGTAAAAAAGCAAAAATAAATAAACATATAAATAAATATACATAGAACATTTTTTTTTGCAAAAAAAAAAAAAAAAATATTTATAAATTTCTTTCCTTATTTATGTATATATAAATAAAATTATTTATTTATTTTGTCATTTATTTATACATTTATTCATTTCTATTTTTCTATTTTTTTCCACATTTATTTATTTATTTTGTCATTTATTTATACATTTATTAATTTCTATTTTTTATTTTCTATTTTTCATTTATTAATTTCTACATATATATATATATATATATATATATATATATATATATATATATATATATATATATATATATATATATATATATATATATATATATATATATATATATATATATATATATATATATATATATATAATTATTATTATATATATTTTTTTGCCTTTTCCAGTTCTTTGTATATTTATTTATTTATGTATTTTTAATTTTGACAGTTGTGGCATTACATATTTATTAGCGGCCTCTTCGATCGTAGGAAATTTGAAGTACATTCACTTCTCCAGTCCGAAGATATCGGCAATTTTTTTTTTTTTTCTAAGGTAAGTTTTTCATTTCACCACGTCCCTTAGCTTACACCACACCCCAATAGCTTCTCATCCTTACATGACTGTTAAAGTTTACTTACATTTTTGTAAACCTTAATCTGTGCTCTAAAAACTGACGTATTGCATGACTTTGTGTCATGCAAGGTCATCGTAAAGTCTAGAGAAATGTTCGAGGTGGTCAGCGGGATACAGCTGAGACACATGAGTTATTTATTTATTATGTTTATTGTTATTATGTTTATTAGGTTACTGTTTGCATTTGATCTGTTTTATTATTGCTGTTTGCAATTGTTCAATGATTTTTACTGTTACTCAACTTTTCAAATATTACTATTAAAATGATTTATTGAAATTAAATATTGTGTCGCTGTTTTACATTACTGTACAATGTTTTAAAAAGTAACTACTTTTAACTAAACAAATAATCAAATAAAATACTGAATGGAAATAAAAACAGTTCTCATTTTTAAAGGTATGTTTACATTTGCAATTTATTTACAAATTATTTTTTTATCTAAAAGTGCCTCTTTTTTCGGGGGGCGGGGGGTTCTGGGTATTACAGCTCAGACAACATATACTTACATGTTTTAGCAGTGGTCTATTTAACTTCAAAGGGTTTCCTGTAAAATTACACCAAACTTGTGTATTTAGACCACTGTATGTGGGTATGGGAAGCTTTTCAATTTGAGTAGGCCAAATCCAGGCGGAAATTCCCCAAAACGGTCCCAGAGCATAAGAGGTTAAAATTATTAAATGGATGCTGCCTTAATGGGACAATAAAAGCCATACACCTACCCCTAACCTGTAGTGGCAGGTTATGTCCACCTGGTGGGGCTAGAGATTAAGGTTGTTAAGCGACAACTTAAAAGAAGAAATAAAGAGTTGTCTGATTTCATCTAGTGAGTTGTGTCCTTGAATATGGAGTATAGAGGAGCATTACATGGTGTCAGAAACGGTTAACCCACGACAGACAGAGTCTAGTGGCACAGATAAGAAGTTGGAGCAGTTTAATGGTGTGTAGAGTGATAACGGGGGGGACCTGTGGAGCAAGAGAGAGCGAGTCAGCGAGAGCTAACAACAGGCTAGCGGCAAGCTAAAAGCACACAGTATGGACCACATATTTACTATCACACCACCGGGACCATTCGATTTCGAGCCAAGCTCGAGGCCCACATGGATTAAAAGGTTTGAATGCTTCAGAGTTACCTCTGGATTGAAAGAAATAGACGGCACATACCAGGTGAATTCTCTCATCTATACAATGGGCTGACGATATTCTGAGCTCACTGCAGTTGACAGAAGAAAAAGAAAAAAACTTTGATGCGGTAAAAAAGGCCTTTGATTGACATTTTGTAGGCGTGCATAATGTAATTTATGAACGAGCCAAGTTTAAAGGGATAGTTCACCCAAAAACGAAAATTTGATGTTTTTCTGCTTACCCCCAAGGCATCCAAGATGCCTTGATTTGCTCGAATGAGGAATCTACGTATACATATCTATGACCCGGCCGAAATTTTCGTTTTTGGGTGAACTATCCCTTTAATAAAATATGTCAAGAAGTCGGCGAATCTGCAGAAAACTTTATCACCATAGTGCACAAGATAGCTGAATGCTGTTGAATGTATCCCATTATTTTAAAGGTCTGTTAAAACAAGTATACTTTCATCTAAAAGGGATGTAGTGGCAGGTTATGGCCACCTGGTGGGGCTAGAGATTAAGGTTGTTAAGCAACAACTTAAAAGAAGAAATTGTTGTCAGTTGTCTGATTTCATCCAGTGAGTTGTGTCCTTGAATTAGTAGTGGGAAGTTCGGATCATTTTACTGACTCAGATCTTTGAATCTCGTTCAGCAAAAATTAACTAATTTTTTTTCAAGTCATTTCGTTCATTTCAGCAGAATCTAATTTAAATGTTACATGCTACATTTTTCAACACATTTAGTACTTTTGGAATAAAATATAAACTATAAGCTAATGCAGCCATGGCCAAACTTTGAGAATAGTTTGAGAAAAGAAACGATTAATGAATTGCTTAAGCTGGGTCTCAAGGCTATGTATGCAGTCTGTTAGTTCACCTCACCTCCCAATCCAAATCGTTCTTTCCTTTGTCACTTCACATTTAAACACGTCTGTTCCCTGGAAAGTTTAGTTCACCTCTCGTGTCTCCGTCATCATGTCTGATCTGGGCCGTGACCAGTGATGGGAGTAACGGCTTTATAGATAAACGGCGTTACTAACGGAATTATTTTTTTCAGTAACGAGTATCAAACGAATTACTATTTCTCCCGTTACAACGCCGTTAGCGTTAATGTGAAAAAAATGTGCCGTTACTATAATTGAGCTCACTGAAGCGGTTTTCATCTGAACAGGCTCTCTGTCAGTCGGACCTGCAATGTGTGTGTGCGCGCGCGTGATTGGATAGATACAAAAGTTGAAGTGACGTGACAATTAAGTCTTCCCGGCAGAACTTATGCTAAAGCTTTCATTTCTACCAGAAAGACTCGGGAGAATAAATACTGTGACAATTATCCATTTATTAACAACCCAGCAAGCAATAAAGTACTTTGGCATAGGCCCCGTCCGTAGCTCGCAATCTGAGGGTCCGGACTCTGAATATCCTGCCTGAAGACGAAGGCAGAGGCGCAGCTGACCCCCAAAAATTAGATGGAAGAATGCTTCCACGCGGCCGGAGCCTATACTATCCCCCAAAAACGGTAAATAAAGTAGACCCACCCGTCTTATGTCCTGGAGTTCCTACAAAGAAGAAGAACGAGAGTTAACGTGTTAAGCGTGGACATGGAACGCCACCTGCTGATGGCTAAAAAAAAATGAGTACTACACATGAGCAATTAATATCTGCTGCTGCATAAATGTAAACATTTGGCCATATTTATTTTTGTTTTTTTAAAGCACATGTATAAACCACAGAGACAAGGCCGCAGGGCCACACGGTCTGCTAGACCACAGAGAAAAGGCCGTAGAGCCACACGGTCTGCTAGATCACAGAGACAAGGCCGCAGGGCCACACGGTCTGATAGACCACAGAGACAAGGCCGCAGGGCCACACGGTCTGCTAGACCACAGAGACAAGGCCGCAGGGCCACACAGTCTGCTAGACCTCAGAGACAAGGCCGCTAGACCACAGAGACAAGGCCGCAGGGCCGCGCAGTCTGCGATACTATTTGATACTATCGACCACAACATTCTTTTGAATAGACTCGAAAATTATGTAGGTATTAGTGGAATTGCATTATCATGGTTTAAATCATACCTATGCGACCGTTATCAGTTTGTAGTAGTAAATGAAGATATGTCACACCGATCGCAAGTTCAGTATGGAGTACCACAAGGCTCAGTGCTAGGACCGCTACTCTTCACCCTGTACATGCTACCACTGGGAGATATCATTAGGAAGCATGGCGTTAGTTTTCATTGTTATGCTGACGATACTCAGCTCTATATTTCTTCACGCCCTGAAGAAACTTACCAATTCACAAGATTAACGGAATGCATAGCTGATATAAAACATTGGATGACTGGTAATTTCCTGCAACTCAATTCAGAAAAAACTGAATTTTTAATTATTGGACAAAAAAGCTCCACAAGTAGTAACCTAGAATACTGTCTAACACTTGATGGCTGTTCTGTCAAGTCCTCGTCGTCAGTGAGGAACCTGGGTGTGCTCTTTGATACCAATCTTTCGTTTGAAAGCCACGTTTCTAGCATCTGTAAAACTGCTTTCTACCATCTTAAAAATATATCTAAATTACGGCACATGCTCTCAATGCAAAATGCTGAACAGTTAGTTCATGCGTTCATGACCTCAAGGTTAGATTATTGTAATGCTCTACTGGGTGGTTGCCCTGCTCGCTTAATAAATAAACTCCAGCTGGTCCAAAATGCAGCAGCTCGAGTTCTTACTAGAACCAGGAAGTATGACCATATTAGCCCAGTTCTGTCAACACTGCACTGGCTGCCTATTAAACATTGCATACATTTTAAAATCTTACTTATTACTTACAAAGCACTAAATGGTTTAGCTCCCCAATACTTGAGCGAGCTCTTAACATATTATACTCCATCACGTCTACTGCGGTCTCAAAATTCTGGCCAGTTGATCATACCGAGAATATCCAAATCAACTGCAGGCGGTCGATCGTTTTCCTATTTAGCACCTAAACTCTGGAACAGTCTTCCTAACATTGTTCGGGAAGCAGACACACTCTGTCAGTTTAAATCTAGACTAAAAACACATCTCTTTACTGTGGCATACACATAAAACACTTTTTCAATGAAATGATTGTTAGGCTGCATTAACTAGGTCAGCCGGAACCGGGAACACTTCCCATAACACCTGATGTACTCGTTACATCATCAGAAGAATGGCATCTACGCTAATGATAGTCTCTCTGTTTTATCCCGAGGTTTACTGCAGTCAGCCGGATCCGGGCCGTATCCAGTTCAGATGGTGGACCTGCGCCCAGAGAAGACCAACACAGGACCCCGAAGTGTCTGGGAGACCGTGATTAGACTCCCCCTGCAACTGCCTCATCGACACGGCATCTCAATAAACCCGTCTCCGGCGTGTTGACTCAGATTGTTCGAATATTACAATTAAATAATACTTAAATCGATATGTCATCCTCAATAAACCCGTCTCCAGCGTGTTGCCTCCGATCATTCGAATATTGCACTTTAATAATTATTTAATCAACATCATCCTCAATAAACCCGTCTCCAGCATGTTGCCCCCGGTCCCTCGAATATTCTGATCTATTATGACCTACGAGCTGTAAAACTGCCAGAATAATAATAATAATACGCTGTTTGTTAATTGGCCAGAGGAGAACTGGCACCCCGACTGAGCCTGGTTTCTCCCAAGGTTTATTTTTCTCCATTAGGTCACCTAATGGGGTTTTGGTTTCCTTGCCACTGTTGCCTCTGGCTTGGCGTGCTCAGTTGGGGACACTAAATTTTTCAACTAAACATCGAAATACATCTAAATAATAAACTAAATTAACCATTTAAACTAAATTACTGATCAAATTATTGATCTAAAGCCCACACTGTCACTGTACGATACTTGAAATTTTTCCAGAATGGCTATACAGCTGAATAAAATTATGCTGCATTATTTTCCTGTTTAACACTGTAAAGCTGCTTTGAAACAATCTACATTGTTAAAAGCGCTATATAAATAAAGTTGACTTGACTTGACTTGACTAGACCACAGAGACAAGGCCGCAGGGCCACACGGTCTGCTAGACCACAGAGACAAAACCGCAGGGCACATACACGTTTTTTTTTTTTTTATACACATTTACATCATTATTAAACCACCACCAGTAGTTGCATAGGGATTTACTTAGATTTTAGACCATGTACTATTTTGGGTTAACATGCGAAACCACTGGCCATCGTAGTTCCTGACGTGAGATTCACAGCTACCATGACGTACGGACATCTATTGATAGGACACATGGGCCGCAGGCCAACTTTTGATAGGACACATGGGCCACAGACCATCTTTTGATAGGACACATGGCCACAGGCCATCTTTTGATAGGACACATGGACCACAGCCATCTTTTGATAGGACACATGGCCACAGGCCATCTTTTGATAGGACACATGGACCACAGCCATCTTTTGATATAGTAGAAAGACCATGCTATCATAACGTACGTGAATTGGCAGGAACACCACCACCAGTAGTTGCATAGGGATTTACCTGAACCATTACTGGAGAGCTTGCTGAGCTTCAAGGATGCTTTTTGAATCAGTCTTATATAGGACTCAAATGTAGAAAAACACCATCTCCCCAGTAGCTTGAAATTCCGCGGTCGTAGCTGTAGGAAGTCCGATACGAAGAGAAGGAGGTAAACTGCAGCTTTTAAGGTCAGTATAAAAGTGGGTCTGAAACCAGGCCTTAGAGAGAGGTGCTCCATTAGTTAAAATAAATAGGGGGGAGTGGTCAGGAGTCTTAGGACGAAGATATTTAACCATGGAAGTGAAGGGACAGAAATTATTCTTCATCTTAGAAATTGTTAATGTGATACCAGAACCTTTAGAGTCATTCTAGAATGCTTAAGTAAAAGAGTAAAGAAATTGAGTGAGAAGTGAAGATCAGAATAGGAAAGACTGAGAGTAGGATCAAACTGATTAGTTTCTAAAGAGAATTTCCCTGGACACATGAAGCCGAAAAGGGCTGATAAAACACAGCTTCTAGCAGAATATCGGTGTAAGTGGAAGAGCGACCTTTACGATTTAAGTGTTTGGAGTAAATTAAAAGCTTTGAACTTACCTGATGATTGTTAAGACAAGTAGGTAATCTTAGTTTTACCTTTGGAATTATGGGAGAGTTTACTGAACATGCCTGGTGGTTTGAGCATTGCTGAAGAAAACCATCTTGAACATCATGGAATCCCGCATTCAGATGCTTCTTGATAGGGGAGACCTTGGTAGAGGATGCCAACTCCGCGCATTGAGCTATGTTCATAGCAACACCAATCTGAAAGAATGGCCCATGCTCAGTGAGTTGGAGAACACATTTCTTTCCATCTGCAGTTAGGAGGATTGTAAACCCCTGGGCGTAGCTCCCACTAGCCGCGTTTCCATTAAAGATTTGCGCAAAACTTTTGCGATATTTTCTAAAAGTTGACAAAAAAATATTGCGAAATGACAGCGTTTCCATTAACTGATGTTATGCGACTAAAACATTTTTTTTCCTCTCGTGATAAATCATTCCAAAAATCATGCTACGTATGTTGTTAGGTTTATGTATATCCCAGCCACCGCACGCCATTATTTTTAATGGAAAGAGACGTGCGTGTTATAGCACTGATGGCAAGGAAAGCACCTTATACTTGAGCGGCACATATGAGGTGTTATGATAAATTGTGGCATTTTATATTCTATTGTTTTTTTATGAGTTTAATAAAGAACTCGTCTTCTGTCCAAACATACCATCATCTCTAAAGAATGATCGACTTTTACATTCGCAGGTTATTGTGACGCATTGCCACATACAGAGACGAGCGAAAAGTTTGAATTTGCATGGTGGTAACTCAACGTTTTTTTAACCACTTCGTTATTTTGGCTCGGAATTTCGTTTTTTGGAAATATAAACTGAATTTAGAAATGCTTTTGAAATGAAATGCGTTTAATAAACAAAATATATTTTTGAAATGAAGACAGCGTTTGGAGTGGAGTGCAAAATAATCTGTTCCCTGAGTCCACGGCCTTTGCTGTTATCGTGAGTGTACACAAATAAAAGTTGACAGTTTATAGTTTATAATTATGTCTTGCACTTATCTGTATGGCTAAAAATGACGGAGTATTTTAAGTTTCCGCTGGAATAAGGAAAAAATTCATCAAAAGGCGACAACGACTTCGTCGGAAAGAGGGTTAAAGAAAACGTAGCCTATTTAGTTTCATATAGTTAGGCTATGTCTAAATATTATAATCTTTTAATTTCATATGATTATGAAAAGTGAGCAGCATGAGTAAGGCTACATAATCAGATGCGCATATGTCTGGAGACATGGATTTTGAGCACAATTGAATTGTGTTTTCTAGAAAGTCTTTCTTTAAAATTAATTTCGTTTTGTATAAATTGTATTTTAATTTTGATCAATGTTTAATGAACTATTTGGCTGTAGGCTATATTTAATAAATAAGAAGCAAACCAAGATCGTCGGGAATGGATAGACCTAGTCTTGGAGCAAGGCTGAAACTATAGCGTCTTTCTGTTTTAATACATTTCTTGAATATATGTCATAATTACAGTAGGCCTATAGATAGTTAAGATATTTGTGGTTGCACCGGGGTCCGTCATTATAAAGTTACGCCACTTTCCTTATTAGGAGAAAATATATGTCGTTTTAACGACATAAGATCTCGTACATACTTGAGTGGAAAAAAAATTATATGTAGGCCCTATGTGAGAGCAATGCGTGACCGTACCAGCTGACCTGTAAATGCGAAAAAAAAACTGTTTCCATTGCAGTTTTGCGAAAATTTCCTTTTTCGAATTGCCTGAAAAACCACCTCATGCGAGCGTAAAAACTTTTTTGCGATATATGGGAGTTTTTGCGAAATTGATGCGTTTCCATTGGGCGTATTTTCAATTCGCAATTTCAATTTGCGCAATTTGAAGGGTAATGGAAACGCGGCTACTCACAGCTTGATAGAACACCATCTAACCGTCAAACCTGCTGAGAGAACCCCCAAAAGAAAATAAACCAGAACAGCATGACAAATACATAACATGCGCATGTGATTGAGAACACCGGACGATGCCCTTGCAAAAGGAAAAGAATGTTTTATATGGTTAAGCTTTACTAGCTAATAAATCCATAACTAGCTATATAGGACCCGACACAGCTACCGAACCTATGAAGGAGATCAATGCGAGATTCATCATTTGATAACCTAAACCAGGATAATACTGTGTGATTTTGGCCACGTTTGACAGTATGAGACAAATATCAGCGCACCGTGTGTGCCAGCTTTAGTGAAGAGAAAAAGCTCACTGCAAGAGCTCGTCGTTTGCGGTGCAGCCAGGAATCAATACGCATGTGCAGACTGTGTCAACAGTCAACGCTATATTTACTCCCCTGTATATTTTGTTAGTCACGATAGAATTAAAATATGTTGCCGTTTACAATGCGAGTGTAGCTGATCGCAGACATGTCTTCTGTAGCTCAAACAGTAGAGTGTGGCACCAGCAACGCCAAGCCACGGCTCGATTCCCAGTGAAAGCAAGACCCGAAAAAATGCCAAATGTGGACCCTGAATGCAATTCAAGTCGCCCTGGACAAAAGCATCCGCCAAATGCATAAATGTTAATGTAGATGTCTGTTGAGCGCTTAAATGCAATGCCAAATTGGAGGAGTTAACATAACACAAAACACGCAATCAGATTGAATGGTTCAGAGCTTGTTCACTGGCTAATTCTGCCCTCTAGTGCATACGTTTGACCAACAAAGAGTAGAACATGCGATTGATTCATTATTCTGTGTAGTCAGATTGACCACAGCAGTTTCCACTGGTATAGGAGTTTATCTGAACTGAAGCATTTGACAGTTTCATGCGTTTAAAAAGGGAGTGCACTCTGCTCACTGTATTCATAAAAGATTTGAATAATTGTGTTCCCGTGCTGCGATTTAGATGCTGTATGATGCAATCTTTATGTAAAAGGGTCGGATTGAGTACGGAATTAAATTAGTGCTGCTATCGAATATCCAGTCAAACCTTGTTTTGTATGCAAACCTTACCCGACATATGGTGCTGAGAGTACAAGCGAGATACACATTTGTTTTATTCACAATTGTAGCCATGGCGTCCTAGCACGGAAGGACCAAGTGAGACGTAACACTAAATTCTAAGTTTCTAGAAATAGAAAGAGGTATCCAGATATCAGTAGCTGAATAAAACACAAATAGAGTAAAATTAACTGAAGTAAAGCGAAGACAAAAGCACACAATTACTATATATATGCGTGTTTGTTTTTATTAACTAATTTATTAATACGTAGCGCATATTTATAATGCAATAAGCAAAGCACCTTTATATGAACACAAAACGCTACAGTTCTTCCTCATAGGGAAGAAGCCATGTCGAATCACAAAAGGAAGCCATTCCAACACTGGGTGCCCCGTATGTTTGAGCAAAATATGTACTCTGCTGGATGACAGCCAACACTTCTAAGCTTGAAACTATGTTCTGTCAGGTCCACTAAAGTCAAAAAACACAATAGACAAACATTTAGTAAAAAAAATGTAATTGCATATTTTGCAAAGATTTAGATTTGGCGGTATGGCTCTGTTCTAAATTCCACATCCTTTCATGAGCTCCATGAAAAGCCAAGACAGGGAACAGCAGCAGATTCTGGGGACGACCTCCCATTTAACTGGGAGGGCAAAGCAAATCCCCCATTTAGAACAGAGCATGCATCAATGACAACAGAATGACATGATTAAGTTAGCAATTTAAGGAGGAGCTGGGGAGGAGGTGGGTTGCAAAGCAGCGTGCAGCAGAAGCGTCCAAGCAGGCAGATTGAAGTGAAGCTGTGCTTAAGTAAGGCGCCCTGTTTGAGAGAAGCCAATTAAGAGCATAGGATCAGCTGAAACAGATCAGCTGAAAGAGGGGCGGAGTTAGAATTTCCCAATCAGCTGATAGCGGAGCTTGACTACGTGGCCTGCCAGAACTAACGCTGGCGCTTGATTTCTGTCAGGTCCACTAAAGTCAAAAAACACAATAGACAAACATTTAGTAAAAAAATTTTAATTGCATATTTTGCAAAGATTTAGATTTGGCGGTATGGCTCTGTTCTAAATTCCACATCCTTTCATGAGCTCCATGAAAAGCCAAGACAGGGAACAGCAGCAGATTCTGGGGACGACCTCCCATTTAACTGGGAGGGCAAAGCAAATCCCCCAACAGACCATACCAGGCAATCCGCCCTGGCTCTTCCAGCTGATTGAAGAGACAGCAGAGGATACGAAGATGAGAATTTCATCTATGTGAAGCTAGCACGAGGGATGTAGCTACAGTTAATGATACGAGTAAAAAAAAAAAATTGTAAATAGGCGATATGGCTCTGTTCTTAATTCCCCTTCGTTATCATGGTGAGCTCCATGAAATCAAGAACAGGGAACAGCAGCAGCTTCTAGGGGTAATCCTCCCATTTAATAGACTGGACAGTAGCGCAAATCCCCCCAACAGACCATACCGGGCAATCCTCCCTGGCTCTTCCTTCTAATCGAAGAGCCACGGAGGATCCAAAATATAAATAAAAATAAAGCGTTCTGAGAAGGTCGTCTAACCGTTTTTAATTGTAAGAGCTAATCGATCTACGTGAAGCTAGCATGATGAATGTAACCAGCTAATAATATAAGTAATTTATATTTATATATGGAGCCGCACTCATAGGTTTCTAATGGATGGCTCGCGCATTGGGCCAAATATAACGATCATAAGCGGCTGAAGACAAATTGCCTCATGGCCTCAATGTAGAGACTGGAGTTGCAGTTGCAGGAAGCTGCAGTTGTAGCAGCCTCTATGCACAGAGAATGAGCTGTATAATGCTCTGAGGGAAGCTTGCGGTAGGCATAGCAGGCGGAGACAGGAAGCAAACCAGACTCTAGGCACAAGCTCTCCCTCCTCCAAGCGAATAATGGATCCTGTTGAACAGCTTGTGGATGGCTCCTCAGGTAGGCTAACATAGATGACAAAGCAGAGTCAGATTCAGATAAAACGCCGTTCATCCCCTTATCCTATCAGTTTAGTGTGCTTAGGATTATGCTGAAGTGCTAGGAATAAATTGATACATAAGAAATGCAAGGTCATGTGACCGCGAGTAAAACGCATCAGCAATATATCAGGTTTAAACTACTGCTTTAATAATATCAAATTCCCATAGTGCCTATAGCTTTGAGGAAAAGCTTATTTAGGGTGAGTCTAAGGGTGAAAGAGTAATCGGTGCAAGTTGATACACCGGAAAAATTGTGTTGTGGTAATCTTAATCAAATTTGAAAAGTACCTCCAAAGTTCTACTCTAAAGTTAGTTATAACTTTAAGAACAAGTGTTTCCAATAGCACCTACGAGCACGTTTCAAAACTCTACTATAGCTTACGATATCGCTTTAAGACAAGCCCATTTCCAACATCTATAGCTTGAGAAAACTTAGTTTTCCAGTAGCCATATCGCTTTAAGACAAGCATGTTCCCGACACTATAGCTTTAACAACAAGCTATTTCCAATATACATAGTTTTACCAAGAATATTATCATATCGCTATAGCTATAACAACAAGCACTTCCAATATTACAGCTTTAAGAACACGCATATTTCCCAATATTAACTACAGCTTTAAGAACGAGCATTTCCAATATTAATTATAGATTTAATAACAAGCACTTCCGATATTAATTATAGCAAGCACTTCCGATATTAACTATAGCTTTAAGACAAGCATTCCCAATATTAATTATAGCTTTAATAACAGGCACTTCCCTATGTTAACTATAGCTTTAAGACAAGCATTCCCAATATTAATTATAGCTTTAAGAACAAGCATTCCCAATATTAATTATAGCTTTAATACAAGCATTCCAAATATTAATTTTAGCTTTAAGAACAAGCACTTCCGATAGTAACTATAGCTTTAAGAACAAGCATTTCCAATATTAATTATAGCTTTTAAGAACAAGCACTTCCGATATTAATTATAGCCTGAATAACTAGCGCTTCCAATATTAATTATAGCTTTAAGGACAGCACTCCCGATATGAATTATAGCTTTACAAAGGAGCACTTCCAATATTATATTAATTATAGCTTTAAGAATGAGCACTTCCAATATTAATTATAGCTTTGAGAACAAGCACTTCTGATATTAATTATAGCTTTAATAACAGCATATCCGACATTAATTATAGCTTTAAGAACAAGCATTTCCAATATAAACTATAGCTTTAAGAATGAGCACTTCCAATATAATAGCTTTAAGAACGAGTGCGTTCCCGATTTCAACTATAGCTTAAGACAATATTTCGAATAGCAACTTTAGCTTTAAGAATGAGCATTTTCAATATTATAGCTTTAAGACAAGCGCTTCCGATATTAGCTATAGCTTAAAGACGAGCACTTCCGATATTAATTATAGCTTTAATAACAAGCATTTCCAATACAAGTATAGCTTTAAGGCAAGCGCTTCAATATTAGATATAGCTTTAAGAACGAGCAATTCCAATATTAATAATAGTTTTAAGACAAATGCGTTCCCAATCTATAGCTTAAGAAAAAATTTCCCATAGCAACTTTAGTTTAAAATGAGTTACAATTTACAAATACCAACTATAAATACCAACTATAGAGACAAGAACAATATCCATAAGCCTAGCATTTTACTGAAAACGACTAAACTTAAGCAATGCAGATACCATTGCCAATTACGTTGCCAATGACCTGATAGTTTTAACAGAGTTCAAATAAACTTAGCTTCGTGAAGACAGATGAATGAGTGTGAAATTGCCAGCTGAGACATAGGCTTGATATACTTAATTTGTGGAGTGCAGATTTCTCTGAAATTGTTCTTGAGTCAGCCACATAACATATTAGTATACCTTCAGAGAGTCCATGGAAATAATGCCGCGATGCAAACTCCAAATTAGACCGTTTGTGAACCATGCTACGAAAACGCGAGTTCACGTTTACAACCTGAATGAATGTGAGGTGAACCGTGTGGGGGCAAATTGCTCTCGCTATATTTTGCACTGCACAATTCCTTGTGATATGATTCTGTTTTGCTTGCCGAATTCCTCATTTAATTAGCTCCTGACAAATCTTGTTTTAAAGCAAAACATGCATTTGAGCAGTGAGTGATTTTAACTAATAAATACCTCTCTGACGGCCACCTCTCAGGATCACGTTCATGACGATCGGCCGCCGCCCATCACTGCTAAACACGCTGCAATGGAGCACGTATCCCAGAGCCCGAGACACAAAACCCAGTGAAACGTTTGCCAAATTATAAAATAACAGGCTCAGCAAGTGGGGTTGCTTTCGTTGAGGAAATAGCTTGTAACGTTAGACTTGAACCGCCATACTCGGGTAAGCTGGGAAAATAAATAAATAAATAAATCATTCGTACGAGACAGCAGTTAGTCTAGTAATAAGCTGACGAAAGTATCCAACACATGGTCATAATTGTTACTGCTCCCATAGTTATGAAATAGTACATGTCCTGGTATAACTCTGCTAAAAATGCAGCTGCAGCTCACGTTGGTCTTAAGCAAGTATGTAAATATTGAATACATATTTGCCAAAATAATGCTCACATTGCGTGACTGAATCATTAGCCAACACATAGCCTACTTATCTCACTCAAAACGAACATAGAATTGCTGTAGCTCCGCTTGATACATGAATACAAAGTGAAAGGCAATTGCACTTTAAAAAGCCTTGTGTAGCCTATGGTTTGATGATTTGATAAAGCAGACTGCACAAAATGCATAGATGATAAAGCATAGGAAAACCATAAATTCTTATCCTGATTGCAAAGCAGCGTGCAGCAGAAGCGTCCAAGCAGGCAGATTGAAGTGAAGCTGTGCTTAAGTAAGGCGCCCTGTTTGAGAGAAACCAATTAAGAGCATAGGATCAGCTGAAACAGATCAGCTGAAAGAGGGGCGGAGTTAGAATTTCCCAATCAGCTGATAGCGGAGCTTGACTACGTGGCCTGCCAGAACTAACGCTGGCGCTTGATTTGTGTCAGTTAAATTGCATGTATGTGACGAACTCACAGCGCTTGGAAGATTAATCTAACACCATTCAATCAGAACGGATCAAAGCACTGATGTTGGTGCTGTACTTAAATATGCTAATTTGCTCAGCATAGTTTTTAAATTCAATTTTAGCGATCTGATAACACTGAACCCATTCCGTTTTCGACTTAACTTCAGTTTGTCATGAAGCCCCGATTAAATGGGTGCGTGTTGCTTTAAAACCCGTGTTGGTTTCCTTGCATTCGTGGGGAGAATTAAAGAGGCTAACACTGCATGAAAAGTGGGATTTTCGTCAGTATGTGGCACTGTAGATTGCCGTGAAACTTCAGGTTTACGACTGTGCACGGCAATTTGCAGGCAACACCGAAAACTGCCGTAAATTGACAGAAATTGACGTGGGCCTTGCTTGGCAGTTGTCCCCCCATGACCCCCCCTCCCCTTAATTCTAAGGGAGGCTTTATCATGTAAATGAACATGCTGTGAGCTACACAAATGCAAATCAGAGTAGCAGCAGGGGGAGTTTTATCTAGGTTCTGAATTTTTTAAACTAAAACATTTTTCAGTTAAATGTACTCGTTTTAGTTCACATTACTAAACATTTTTTTAGGGCAACCAGTTTGCTCCAATTTTTTAAGTAGATTCAACTTGTCCGGGCAAACAGAGTAGATTAATTACTCTGTATGTCATTAGCAATAACCATGTAAATATAAATATAAAATAAATAAATATATAAATTGTTCCAATAAATATAATAGGTTTTTCTGGAGCTCCTTGGTGGTCTGAAACCTCAATGAGGTTGAAGAATATAGGGATAAATTAAGCCCCTCTGTGGACTGATTTCCTGACTCTTGATCTCTCTCTCTCTCTCTCTCTCTCTCACACACACACACACATCTGTGCAGGCAGACACACACACACAGGTCATGGCCATGACGCGTACAAAACTTGAAGACGAGCTTTAAACAGACGTGTTTTGGGCCATGTCCACACGAAGCCAGAAGTTTCCCTGTCCGATCTTTTTTTTTTCCTCGTTTCAAGATATATCAGCGTACACACGAGAGCCAGTGGCGCAAAAAGTGGGTATGCGCTATATGCGGCTCATAGGGGCGCAGCACCTTGGGGGCCCCAAAGCGATGGTATGAAAAAAAAAAGTGGTCTTTTCTATATGTAGCTGCTGTTGTGCGTTTCTAAATAATTTCTGTATTTCCTCAATATTATATAACATTTTAGAGGACTAACAAGCTAGAGTAGGCGCCCTCATAAGATTCCATTATAGAATTTTGGATAAAAATCGAGATCGCGAGTGGGCGCGCCGGTGGCAAGCCAAAGTGTTCATATACGCTTGGGCGGGCGTCTGATTGCGCACTGTCAAAAGCGTGTGATCTAACAGCAAAACGTGCGCCCACTCGCCTTCTTATAAGGTGCACTTTGGGGTCAAGGAAAACGCGCATTTCCGATGCGGATTTTTATATCAAAGCGCACGTCCTCAACGCGTGATTTGCTATTTAAAAAACCGACCCAGGTTTTCCGTGACCCCAGAGCGCACGTTAAGAATGCGCTATGAGTCTGACAAAATGCACGCTTTTAACGTGTAGGCTAAACAGGTAAACCAAACAAGCAGTGCAAACTTGTGTTTGAAGTATCCAAACAGACTAAAGAATGTGCTCTTTGTGTTCTCAAAATTGCATGCTTACTTTTTAGGGCACACCTCTTATAAAGTAAAGTTACATATTGTTGACCATCTTTTTAAGTCATTACACTATTTACCACGATACACTATGGCTGTCATAAGAATTAAATTAAATCAGTATCAACAAAATCCATCTTACCATTTATCAAAATCCACTTACAATGTAATTACAATTTCCTAAATAATGTAATGAGATTTTTAGTTTTATGTTCTAAATATAATATTTTAATTATAGAAATATGAAATTATTTCAGGCCTATGAAACTATAAACTGCCAGTATATTTGGCGGCGTGAGGGGATTCTAGAATCATTCAACTAATTCGTTCTAACCAACTGTTCAAAAACGGTGAATTATTTGAGAACGAAACCTATACTTTGTTTGAATCTATTTTTGTTGGAAAAATAAAGAAAAACTGTAAAAAATGACAACTTGTTGTTTATTGAGCTATTGTATAAAATTAATATCGCATTTTGCAATTGTGCTGATATAGGCGACTCTGGAAAATAGCACTCTTGCTCGTATGATTTTGCTTAACTCAAAATTGTTGCTGCATACCCCTCTGGCACTGGGTAGTTGCGCCCCTGACGAGAGCATGAAAACGGCTCAAAACGATGTATACATGCCAGGCCAGTATGTGGCACTGTAATTCTGCCACAGAAATACACTAAAAACGGAGAAGAAGAGTTGTGGCTAGAAGGGGTACAGCAACAGTCAGAGGTGAGGTAAAATCTCACAATAAAATAACAATAAATAAATTTGCTACTTACCAGATGTGTTTTATTAACACATACACCTATCCCAACCCTAAACATACCCTTATAATAATGCAAATACAGTAATTAACACTAGAAGTCCCAGAGAGCAGCCATTTGGCTTTTCTACCTATAAAACCCGCAGGACAGCCGATGGGCTGGAAGGCTTTAGGCTAATATCCTCAATCAGCTGTGAACAGTTGCTTTTGTTATGTAAACGATGTGGGGCCATGCTGAGCCACTTCAAGGAAACTTGTGTTTCACTTTGCCATCTTAGGGAGAAATCAACACACATGTTTTTTTTTTTCCTTTGTTGCTGAGATTTATTGATAAAAACAGTACAAAATAAAATAAAAAAGAAACCAACCATTTGTACACATATTTACAAATAATATTAACAAGTGAGTGAGTACATTCCAGCAATCACTCACAATCCTGGCACTGCCATGGTATCTCCCGTCTGCATTTACCACATGTGTATCTGTAGCAGTGAACACATCGCACAGTGGCATGATTGTTCTTGCATTGGTGTTTGACCTGACACATGGCTCTTTTTCCAGGGTTAGGTGTGGAGGGTTGTGTCCGAAGCAATTGTTCTGTTCTTGCCTTCTTCGCACACATATGAGAGTTAGCCAACTCTCTTGCAAGCTCCACCAGGAAGTCCACCCGTCTTTCCTGTCTTCCGGTGCATGCTTGATACAGCACATGTGCATTCAGTGCTGCCATGTCAATCATGTTATAGAACACGGCAACTGGCCAGCGCCGTGTCCCTGTGCGGACAGTGTACTCCCGCACCATCTGGTCCATCACATCCACGCTGCACTTTGTGGTGTTGTAAAGGGTGACAGTGTTTGGCTTCCTTTTGGTGGTATTATCAGTCTGAATCACGCTGTGCATGCTGCTAAGAATGTAGACGGTCTTCTTCCGTTTGGCCGCATACGCCGTCAGCGTAGCAGCAGTGGTTGAAAACACCTAATAAATAAGATAAATTGTTATTTTCAAAGCACTTTTACACACAATGACACACTTGGCGGTGTTGATTCTAAAAATTTGAAACACATAAACATAGAACCACAAAAGACCTGCAACATACCTGAGTGGTGAATTCATTGCGATCTGTGTGTCTAGAGGATTGAGGGATTTCCCTGCGAATCTTGTTGACTGTGCCGAGGATGGTGGTTTTCCGGCTAAGAAGTTTATGCGCAAGTGACAGCGATGTGAAGAAATTGTCCGTGGTAACATTTCTGCCCTTGTCTAGGAATGGTTCCATCAGCCTCATCACTACATTTTCAGACAGTCTCTCTCCACTGGGACGACTAGGGTCCTTGCCAAGATATGGGAGGACATTACAAATGTACTTGGATTTTAGGTCGCAAGCCACCCAAAACTTGATCCCAAACTTCAACGCTGATATGTAGACCAGGGTTGTAGGACGTGATGCAATTGGTGACAAATGATCCCCACACACTGGAAATTGCAGCAAACTTATCAGTCTTTGCTCGATCACTCCGGGTGGACCTGTCATCAAAGCGTAGGTGTCGCATGATGTCTTGGAAGCGGTTTCGCGGCATTGTTCCAATGATATGTGGGTTTCCCAGGTTTGCTGACCAGCAGTCACGTAGTGATGGAACCTTGGTAAGCCCCCGGAAGATGACAATTGCAATAAATGCCATTAGTTCAGGGAGGGCCATGAACCAATGAACATGCTCCGTTTCCTGTGCATGTTGAATAGTCCATTCTTGAGTGCTATGAAGCATGTCAAGAGTGATGAAACACAGGAAGCTCTGAAGGCGACTCGAGATACTTTTCCTGGCCTTAGCCGTTGGCTCTCCATCTGCAGCGTACGCTTTGATTGGGGTGAAAGGGAGACGCGTCCCCACCTGTTCTTCACGCCACACTGTGCCATCTTTCGCTGTCTGTCAGGTCAGTCCCCAAACGGGCTCTCTTTTTTGGTTGAGGAGCAGTCTCCTCATCTGCAGTGTGAACAAATTCAAATTGTGAGCAATGGAAAAGTCAAATGATATCACAAATGCATGCATAGATACTAATAACAATTCCAGTATCTCCTTCTCTGTATCGGAATAATGTCTGAAATATCTTCCTAAATAAAAATATACAACTAAAGCAAAGAAACAACTAATAATGTTTTGCACTTCAGATGGCAGTGAATGTCTGCTAAGTAGTACAAACAAAAAATTGGACAATACAAAAAAGGCAGAGTAAATATTTATGTCACTCCACTCTGCTTTTTTTGTGTTTTTCTCTAACTGGTTTGAAATGAAATAGGAAATAATATTAAATGAAACTTAACCAGAAGACAGATCAGACAGCTCTGAGTCCGAATCCGGCTGAAGTTCTATGTCTTCTCCATCTGAGTCACAAGGGTTTACTTCACTCAGGATAATTTCCAAGGCCTGCTGAGTGGTGAGTCTTGTCTGCATTTTCTTTTCTTGGAGAGGAGGTTCGTACACCACAGAATTCTTGAGGGCACTGAAGTAGTAGGCTATGTGCAGTGAGATTTTATCCACCTCAGCACAAAAGGATTAGATGTGCTAATTCATACCTGTTTACACCTGGGCAAGACCCTACATGCCAATGTGAGACATTATCAAGTTCTCTGCTTTTAGCAGCCCTCCCTCCCCCACACATACAAACAAGCCACCAGCAACCATTCACACACACACCCCCAACCCCCCTGCAGATGGCTCAGGTAATGACCACATTTACACATGAATTGATGCTAATGATAGCTAAAAGACTAGCCAGTTAGCTTCCACTTGGCTAAAGGAGGGGTAAAAATCTCCAGGACTTCTAGTGTTAAACAACGCAGTATTGATGTGCGCATGCCCAGTGCCCGTAGTTGTATCCCCTTTAAGTCTTCCCTGCGCAGGACGTGGTGTGATGACATCATCGTTTCACAAAATAGACGGATTGGCCGTATACACGAAACCGCCAGGGTGTCGTTTTCAGATGTATCCACCTTAGGACCCGGTTTCAAAAAATAGCAGTTTCAGTCTCCCAAAACGCCGGATCCGTGTGGACGAAACGCCAATAAAAAAATGTATACGTATACAGTGATACGCGTCTCCGTGTGGACGGACCCTTGGACTCTTTTTGCTTTGTGTTTTTGCTGCTTTGCTTTTTCGTGATCAACAACGACAGGACGCCATTTCGCCTTCAGCTCCCCTTCAACTCCTCTGCATGGACGCGGCTAACTTTTTCGACTAATTTTCAGCTGTCTTCGTCTTCACAACTCTGAGGCAAACTGCAGGCGCTATGAACCAGAGCATGGGTAATGTAACCTTACGATTTAAAGAATATGCTTTTATTCAGCTGTATAAGGAAATGGATGCGTTAATAGATCCGAGCTTAAAACTGCACATTTTGTTTTCACAGACTATCCTCGCCTCATAACGAAGCCGTGAGCTCTTATCTGCTTGGAGCGATTTCCGTGAGTCCAGATTTAACCGCTGATCACGACGAAATTGTGTGTAAGTAACTTCTAATGTGTTTCTCATTCCTTGTTTAATTTTACCGTGACTGTTTTTATTAATACCAGTCTCATGTAATTGTTTTCCAGCTGCCTGTAAGACGTATTATGAATCGACACGCCGGAGCTTCAGATACAAACAACCTGAACTTACATCGCAGGCGGAAACTGCGAAGTTTAGCTCGGAGTCGATCAAGAAGAAAAAGGGTAAGATTTATTATATTAGATCCGTTTTTTGTCAATGTGAGTATTTTTCAGGTTGCTTATTGTCTTTATGGATTGTATTACAGTTGCTGGAAGCGAGAGTGTGCTGGATGAGGTGGACATTTGGAAGTCCGCGACCATTGAACTCATATCTGACGAGGAAGAGGGCTTTGTTGACGGGGTGTCTGGATGGATTGTGCGGCCACCGCCCTCTCGCAGCCTCTGGAGCACGCCGAACTTTACATTACATTACGAGACATTACTGCTGCACTGTACATAGTTGTGTGTTTAACAATAAAGCTCTTTCTTTGAATAAACAGCTGTGTTTTATAAATGAAGCCCTTTCTTTGAATGAACAGCTGTATGCTTATAAATGAAGCTCTTTCTTTGAATAAACGGCACGGTCCTTATAATTTTCCCATATATTCCTTGATGGTATGAATACTTCATAGCACAATAACATTAATATAAAACAAATTATTACAACATAAATGATATATTTATTATTATTATTGGGGTTTACATTTATAATGAGCCAGGGGGACCAATAATGATTGGTTTGCAGTGATCTGCCAACCAATCACGAGGGATTTTTCTTTTTTAAATGTAGTGGCTTCAGCCAATAGTGAGTGAGTAAATTCAAGTCTGGCCGTTGACTCTCTGGTTTCGCTGCTATTCATATGCTAATTAGAGGAGTCGCACCTCCGCACGGTCTCAGCGGGGGGCTCTCCACCTACGTCATGGTTCGTTTACGACAATTTGTGGCACAGACAAACGCGACGTTCGCTGCCTCTAATTTGTCGAAAACTGCCGAAAATTAGGGAGATTTCCGGGAGTATACAGGCGTTTACGGGGTCGAAAATCCCACTTTTCATGCAGTGTAATATGCTGTGCCATCTGTTCTGTTTCAGCTTTTCTAACAAAATACTATCAATAACGGTAACCGGTGTCATGCGAATCATTTACGAGCACTAGGGATGCACCGAAATGAAAATTCTTAGCCGAAACCGAAAAAGAGGAAACCAAGGCAGAAAACCGAAAACCGAAACACCAAAATAAATTATGCCAATTATCAGTACCATTGCATTTATGGCTATGACTGTGTACTAACTTTACTAAAATCATGGCATTGCAATTGCATAAATTAATATTAAAGTTTCAAAGAATAAATCAATTACAAATTATGCCAATAATTATTTAGCACATTGCAACAATGCACAGTATAAAATAAAATTCAAACTAAAATGTTTAACTTGACCCCACTCATTTGTAGGAAGGTTTTAAAATGAAATGTTCTCTCATAAAAACAAAGTGCATTTAGGTCTAATGCATTTAATTTTTTTCTCTGTAGGACTACTACAAGAGTGCATTCAGAACAAGTGCAACTGCTTAAAGATACAACTATTTTCTCTGAAGGCCTTCAACATAATAGTTGTAAACTGTAGAATAGGGGTGTAACTGTACACAAAACTGACGGTTCAGTACGGGTTCGGTACAGCAGTTTTACAAAATGGCTTTTTATTGGTTTACTGAAAAAAAAAAAGTATCTGTCTGTAAGAGTCGGTTTTGGTGCTAAGACAAAAGCTGAGATACACACCTCAGCAATTGAACAATAAAAGTCACTAATCTTGAGAGAAAGATCTCACAGAAACTGTGTGACAACACCCTGACAAACATTCCTCCCCCCTCCCCATTTTGCCCTCTCCTTGTCCTGGTTTCAAGTCACCAAATGCAGATATACCAGTGATGATGTATTTTGTAAATCTATTGTTTTATCCCTTTCATGTTTGATGTCTTTTTAAAGGTCTCAGTGCGAATGGTAAAATGGTCTCAGTTTCACTGCAGTCACTGGTAGTATTAAAAAGATTGGAAAACTAATGAGAATTCAGTCCTCCTTTTGAGGAATTTCTTCAAAGATATCTGATCCACTCCCCCAAAACCAGGTGGGTGTGTTGCAAGTATTTACAACCTTTTGTTCTAGTTGGAGTATTTAAGGCTGGATAATCTAACTCTGTATATTCTGTAGTCAGAACCCCCCGTGCGGTGCAAACTGCATGTATTGTGCCAGACATGATGACTCTTTTAAATTATTTTCATACTGCTTTGCAATTGTGTTTTATGTTTTTACACTGATCAGTTGTGTACCATGGATTCTTGTTTACTTATTTACTGTTCCTGTCTGGCCAAAATAAATGTTAATCTTGATTTATTCTGTATCTTTCTGAAATCATTATTTTAATCGTGTTACGCTGATCAGTTGTGTACCATGGATTCTTGTTTACTTATTTACTGTTCCTGTCTGGCCAAAATAAATGTTAATCTTGATTTATTCTGTATCTTTCTGAAATCATTATTTTAATCGTGTCACATGCGGAGTAAGTAGGAGTTACCACAGATCTCTCTGCCAGGGCAGATCATACTGGGAACCCCATAGCGGGAGCATTGAGCCATGCATGAGGGAAAACCTGATTTCTGACTGCCACTGTTATTATAAGTTGCAGTTCCCGTGACTATCACTAAAATTACACGTTTTGTTATGCGTAAACGTGTGACTCACTTAGAGGTAAGATAGTTCACCCTGCAATCCTCTGTAATATCAGAACTGACTAATCTGTGTCCGTTAGAGCAAGCGAAACCGGACGCTTAGCCTATTTGAGACTCCGGGTCCCATGGAGGATATTAATATTTGAAAATAAGTGATACTAAGAAAAATCAACGATCTAAACTAAATTAAATCGCAACTAATCTTAAAATCAGCTGATAAACTCTAAACGTAACACACTTTATGAAGTCACATAGAATTGGAGTCAGATAAAATTATTAATGGAGTCAGATTTAAAATGAGATATCAATAAATTAAGAGAACTTCACCAAAATGCTGAAAAGGCTTACACGCAGAATTCCTTTTGACCAAGTCATTAGTATCCGGTTTTTGGGCTAATGGATGAAAATTTACATGTCCTTAAATGAATTAAATTATAACTAAAAGTTTATTGAAGATATTGCTGTAAACTATATAGGGAGCCCTTACTTGCACATTAATATTAAAGGTTAACAACAGAGCCCAAACTATTAGCCTAAATTCAGTGGCTATTTATTTTTAGGTCTAATAATCAACACTCAAATAACATAGTACGCAAACATGTAAACTTCACATAAGGCAGTTTTTGCAATAACTTCTAAATCTAATTATAAAATAGTTTTTTATCCAATTCGTAACACAAAAAAACTCACTTGTTTGTGAGGAAGGTTGTGAATTAACCATAGACTGTAAAGGAATTAACTAATTTCTGTATCCAACATGGCTGTCATGTCACGTGACATAAGAACGAGACTCGAGAGATGAACTGTTTCTGCATTCAGCCTATGGGGACTTGAACGAATGACTCGAACGAGAAGAGAGATTAACTAATCTTTTCTGTTTCCGGTGACTGCATAGCCTTGGCTGTGGGGCGGGGACTTGATGAACGAATGACTCAAACCCGAAGACTCGAGAGATGAACTAATTAATTCTGTTTCCTGTACAGAACATATGGGATGTTGCGCATGCACAGTCAACACAAAATGAATGAATCGCTCTCTGAGACAACCCGTTGTTCTCGAGTCATATTGAATACGGAGTATAGAGGAACAATAAATAACCCTACCCATACCATACCCCTTATTGTTATAAAAAATTTCCTTAAACACTTTATTTCCACTTTTAGAACATTTTCTTCATTTTTATTGAAAGTAAATGCTTTTCCTATGTGATATGTGATGGGAAAAGGGAGAAGAGCGAGCTTGGCAAAAGGGGGGATGTGTGGCCCAACCAGGGATTGTTGGGCGGAGCTAGTGCAAATAGTGCTTGCCAATAAGGTGCGCTGTTTGCACTTGGTGTAAATATACACTTTTCTTTTAATTATTTATGAAAATTGTTTCAAAGTAAATCCTAGACCTATGTTTTTTAGTGAACAAGAACACTCAATAGCAAATAAACTAGATGAGCATGACTCATGAGCAGTAATTAATGTTCACAAAGTCTATAATAAATTGGCAATAGACAAAGGACACATGCATGAATACATTTTATTAGACACATTTGTTCATGGCACGGACATGCATATGCTTTGTGTACAATGCCTGGGCGTGCAGCACGCTAGGGCGGCTTTCGAGAAAAAAAACGGAGCCGCCGGCGATTGTGATAAGCTCCCGCGCTGCGGCTTCTTCCCCCGGGGTGGAGGATCCGATGCTTGAGCGGTCTGATTCTGAGGAATTAGACGTGCTCAGCATCGAGGCAGTTGATATTATAACAAGAGCTCGCCACTTCTTAATGCAAGATTCAATCTCACGTTGCCGAGGCAGCACGCAGGTTACGGGTCTGCAATTAAAGTGACACACGCGATCGGTGTGCATGTGATACTGGTTGGGTGCGAGGTATGCAGTCAGCTCCTGAGGGTGCTGGCTGTTTTCATTGAGAAATATCTCAATGCGTACAGCCGTCTAGTACGCTTCGGGCCACATCGTTTTCCTGCGAATGCACGCTGCTCCATCCGCCTCTAGAGAGACCGGCAACTGGCAGCGAACCCGTCCGCGCACTGAGAATCATTCTCGACTTCTCCCTGCCGGTCAGCCACTTCAGGGGGTCGTGAGTGAGGCTCAGTGGACACCCGAAGCCAGCCTCGAGAGGGCCATCCATGTGCTGAACTACATTGACTGGGCTCATATTTGCCCAGTCGCGAGTAGCAGCAGTTCGGCATTGATGTGTCGTCCTTGGCTGCTCTCAGTGCTTGGGGTTGAGACTCTACACGCAGTAGCGTGTTGACGCCTTCTCAGAACCATGTTCCTGAGAGTCATATGAGATTCTCTACGTTGTGGGAACAATTGTCCCCCGCACGTATCGAGTCCATACAAGCGGTGGTCTCTAAAATGAAGCTAGGCCACAGCATCACTGTGAACCAGTTTTGCTGTGGACTGCTGGGGCTCATTGCGGCTGCGTCCAACAGAATATCTCTTGGCCTGCTGCACGAGACCCCTACAGTGGTGGCTGGCAATCAGGGGGTTTTCCTCGAGGGGAAAACCATTCTGTATGATCAGGGTAACGCGCAGATACCTTCGTTCCCTCGTCATATGGAAGAGACCTTGGTTCCTGTCTAGGGGGCCAGTGCTGGGAGCATCCTGTTGCCGGAAAAGAGTTTCAACTGATGCCTCCCTCACTGGTTGGGACGTGGTCATGGACGGCCGCTTTGCGAGAGGTCCGTGTGAGACCCGGCATTCCTCCTGGCACGTGAATTGCCTGGAAATGCTGGCAGTCCACAGAGCTCTGAGCTTTTTCCTGGACCTCCGCAGCCACCATGTCCTGATACGAACAGAAATTACATCTGTAGTTATGCAGATTGGCTCACCAGACCCTCCTGTGGTCCCTGGGGAAACTGTCGTCTCTCAGAGCAAATTTTGTCGAGACCTTGCTCAGCTCCAGGGCTCCTTCCACCAGGAGGTTGTACAGCCTGAAGTGGAACATGTTTTCCACTTGGTGTAGAGAGCGTGAGGTGGACCCAGTTAACTGCCCAGTGGCTTCAGTGATGGTGGACCCAGTTAACTGCCCAGTGGCTTCAGTGATGGAGTTCCTCGAAAGTTTCTTTGCGGGTCTTACCCCGCCCCCACTCAAGTTGTACGTGGCTGCCATTGGGGCTTTCCACGCTCCTGTGAGTGATGGGCTTTTGGTTAGGCACCATCTGGTTGTACGGTTCCTCCGTGGGGCTCGGAGGATGAGGCCTGCGGCTCGTTCCAGAGTTCCAACCTGGGATCTGGTGGTGGTACTTGAAGGGTTGGCTGAGGCCCCCTTTGAGCCACTGGAGTTGGCTGAGGCAAAGAACCTGACCCTTAAGGTGGTCTTTCTCCTTGTTATCACTTCTCTGAGGAGAGTGGGGGACCTCCAGGCCTTGGCGGTGACGCCGACTTGCTTGGAGTTTGCCCCTGGCGGAGTTTAGGCCATCTTACATCCTAAGCGGGGCTACGTGCCCAAGATGCCATCTAGTGTGACCAGGTCATTGGTTCTTCAGGCTTTCCATCCTCCACCTCACGTGACGGCGGAAGAAGGGAGACTTCACCTGCTCTGCCCGGTCAGAGCTTTAAGAGTATATTTGGAGAAGTCTGCGCAGTGGAGGAAATCAGATCAGCTGTTAGTGTGCTTTGCCCCTGGCGGAGTTTAGGCCATCTTACATCCTAAGCGGGGCTACGTGCCCAAGATGCCATCTAGTGTGACCAGGTCATTGGTTCTTCAGGCTTTCCATCCTCCACCTCACGTGACGGCGGAAGAAGGGAGACTTCACCTGCTCTGCCCGGTCAGAGCTTTAAGAGTATATTTGGAGAAGTCTGCGCAGTGGAGGAAATAAGATCAGCTGTTAGTGTGCTTTGGTTCACCCAATGAAGGTTTGCCTGCTTCTACTCAGACAATCAGCAACTTGATTGTCCAGGCTATAGCCACGCTTTTTCAAGCGCCGTGGAAAACTACATTTAAAAAGGAAATTACGGAATATGTACGTACATGTCTCTACATATCACGGGTCTATTCGCACGGGATTAGTATTACCTGAGGTAATTTTTCCGGACCTTTTTACAGAAGGTAAAAGTCGCCGTAATCTTTACTGACATTGTCATTTGGACGGGACTAAAATCACTAAGAAACACTGGTTATAATTACTTTACCCCACATCTCCATGTTAAACTAATCCCGTCCGAATAGGGTTTAACTTGTGCACTTTAAACTCACAAGATAATACAACTTTGGCTGATATAAGCAGCATCAAGTTTACTTCACATCGATTAGGGCTGTTATTATGTCACATTCAGTGTCGACTTGATAAATTGTTTTATGTACAGATACATGCGTAGGGGAGAGCAGGGCACAACCTAACGCTTTTTGACTGTCTCAGTTTGTGTAAATCCACTTGGGGTTCAGAGTTTTTATTTTTCCCCACATTAATTTCAACATGTTTAGAACAATTATGTGGTTTTGTTTCATTAATACAGTGTATACTTTTTTCTTGATTTACCCCAAAAAAATGGAAGTGAAATGTGACAACATGCCCCGTAGGTGGGTTACATTGTAACATGTGAGGGGGTACATTGTAACATGACCAAATGACAGCTTAAAATGTTACCTGATATATTTAAAAAAATATCCAAGACAAACTAAAATATTTTGCCAATTAAATACAATTATAAACTTTTTTAAAATAAAATAATGGCATTTTTTAATAATTAAAATTAAAAAAAATTTTTGTTTGACAACAAACACATCGCTAAATACAGCTATACAGCATATTTAAAAACATAATAATAACAAATAATTTCTGAATATGAACTCTGTCATTATTCACCCTTTTTTCATGGTTTCTCAAAATCATTAATAAAAGTATAGAATAGAATAGCGTAGTTCTAATAGGGGCTCATTGTAACGCCGTGTGACAACATGCCCCGCCTGCTCAACTGGGATTTAACCTGCGGCTTGTGTCTTCTGCTGTTAGATCAGCATTAAAGAACCATCTCAACTGTTAAATAACAGATATAAGATTACAATAATGTCAGATTTGTCTTATTTTAAATAAACACAAAAAATAGAGATGAAAAATAAACTTGGGTAAGAAATTTACTTTTACTGTGGTTAAATAAATGTTCAGTAATATCTTCCAAAGTTATTTTAATTTTGGCACAATTTTTTCTTTAAATAATGTTGATATGGCAACTAGTAAATACACTAAGTTTCGTCATCTTGGCATGTGTGGAAAGGGTTAAACAATGCGTGTTACATCTAATACATCTAATCCGCGTTAGGTTGTTCCCCGCGCTCCCCTATACCGTTATAATCACTCAATACTCTTTAGACGAACACAGACAGAGTAATGAATCATTCATGAACAACAGTCATGTTACCCGTGCCCTTACTGCATGGATAAAACAAGTTTATTTAGGTGTAAGACATACAGTGATTTGAAAATGATTCATTAACATACTGCAGTATGATTATTGACATAAAACAATTTTTTTAAGACACACAATTTGGATGTAACTTCTCACTGCCAGCATCTCCACACTTATAACATTTAATTTGATTATTTTGCTTCACACACCGATAGAGAAGCACTCGATTATTAATATTTGTAAACTGACCACCAGTCGAGTCTTTGCGCCAGATCTCTTTGAAAACAAAAGCTTTAATCCGAATTGTCTGTGTGTTTAGCCAGTTTGAAAGGCCATACAAAACAGTGTCATCTTTATCATTGATGCTCTTTTCTGTGCAAGGTGAGTTGTAAGTATACAAAACAACACATTGATCATCATTTGGCAATCTCAAAATTTTGTTCAGGGGAGATGTATTTGTGGCATCTAAAGGATAGATAAGAACAAACTCAGAATGCAATGTTTCTTCAGAAAAACTGGTCATTTGGATCCAACTCGGCTTTGCAGCAGTGAGACTGATTGAGTCTTGGGTGACTTCACAAAACCTTCGCTGACTATTAGTCTTGAAATCACTGAAGGCATTTTCCATTTCGTTCATGTCGAAGACTGAATCAAGACTAAAATGTTCTGTACACTGTTGATATGGGACCCTGATGACTACAGAATACCGATTAGGCCCGACATGGCTAGTTGGCTGTAACCTAGAAGACAAACATCACAAATATTGCAGTTTTCAAAAACTAAGACTTGTTTCTGAGACAGAATTAATTACATACAACCTTTGCTCTGCAGATTCTGCATTAAAGTGCCCCATTATGCTATTTTAAAGTTTCCTAATTTTGTTTTGGAACAACAGGTTTCATGCATCCAAGGTAAAGAAACACTTTTCTCATAATATAAATCGCACATCACCACATTTTTCAATCATTCTCTTCTAATGACTCATCCGGGAATTCAATCTCTCTAAATCCATCCTTTCCAAGCTACTCTGCTCTGATTGGCCAGATGATCCAGTCTGTTGTGATTGGTCTACTGCTTACAGGGCATGTTGGAAACAAAACAGTTCATATGTTATCCGGGCACTCACGTGAATGACCAAATCTTGCTCCATCCTTTATCATTACTCAAAGTAGTAAGAACAACAGATAATATGCATTAAAGGTCCTGTTCTTCGTGATCCCATTTTTCAAACTTTAGTTAGTGTGTAATGTTGCTGTTAGAGCATAAATAATACCTGTAAAATGATAAAGCTCAAAGTTCAATGCCAAGCGAGATATTTTATTTAACAGAAGTTCCCTTTCAAAGCCTACAGCGAACTGCCGGTTTGGACTACATCCCTGTACTTCCTGCTTTAATGACGTCAGTAGAACAGCTTGTTGACTAACCTCCGCCCACAAGAATACACAAAAAAGGGGGCGTGGTCTTGTTGCTCTCTCACGTGGAGAAGAGGAAGTGTTGCGTTCGTAGAGTGTTTGTCGCCATGTCGTCAAGACGCTGTTATTTTCATCCCTGAGTCAAATCACCTTTGTTTGGCCAGGGATGCTGTAATTTGAGCGCAATCATCTCCCCGTTATGGTAAGAGGCGTGACCTTTCCGGGCAACGTGCGCTAAGCTGCTGTCGAATCACAACACGGGAACCGCTGGCACAATCAGAACTCGTTATGTATTTCTGAGAGACTTCATAGAATAGGGAAATCTTGAAGCCGTTTTTAGGACAGTGAAAACAGCGGTATACAGATAAGTAAATTGTGTGAAAAATACAGTTTTTTTACACGCGAAACATGAACATTATATTATATACGTTATATTGCTCACTGTAAACACAATCAAAGCTTAAAAAAAACAGGAAAAACGGGACCTTTAATGGACACAATTTTAGGTAATGGGCTCACATCTGATTAGCAGAATATTTTAGTAAGACAGAAATAAAGTGAGTTAGCAAGAGACATATACAATAAAAAAAACAAAACTATTGTATTTTGAACACTCGGTAGAAAATATATACATCACAGTGTTTCATCCAACCATTGTTTTGGGGGGGCGCCCCGCCCTCCCAAAACGACCCCCCGCCCCCCCTGAATGAATGACAAAAAATATTTGTCATTACGGTCGACAATAAGAATTGCCCGATGGTTCAGTGCCAGCGTGAAAGACACTCGGGCCAAAGCTGCATCTTCACGGAAACTGATCATTTGCGCATTTTTAAGCCTTGCTAATTTAAATATTCAAGCGCTCATAGACGAGAAAGTGTGTCTCTCAGTTTGCTCGTCGCGAAGGGCAGCAACACACCACACACACGCGCACGGCCATGCGTCTCAGTGCGCGAATATTCACACAAAATTATATCAAAATGACTGTCTTGTTGAGTATCATCGTAAACATAGTCGGTTAGGTCTTTTAAATGAACGTAAACATGAAATTTGCCAGTCACCGCCAGCATTTATGGTCATTTTCACAAGTTTTAATGGTCCACAGAATATCTAAACATGCAATATATCAAAGAAAGAACAGACCCACTGTTTTATTCCAGCTTCATATATTATTTTTTTAATCAACACTTGAATGTTGCAAGTTTCATGAAAAAGCAACATTTTGAGCATAAAGCTGAAAAAAATCACGTTTTTGTAAAAGACTACGTTACGTCTGAACGATGAACAAAACACAGATGTTGTAGATCGAGTCCATCAACACCCCAAAGCTTGACAGTCCTATAATTCGTCCTGGGTTGACATTTCATTCAATAACATTAGGCAGTTTTGATTTATATGCTGTTTAATGGTGATGATCGCGTTATTTTACATATGCATCTGCTTACACATGATATCGCACGTTGCTTCTTCGGCAGTGTTTTGATCAGGAGATTCTGTTCTCGTGCAGCAATTGCGCTACAGCGCCCCCTACCGTATAACAGTGAAAAAATGGAAAGCCGGAAAATATCGTCATTGGCTATATAAATATTGAGATAACAAAAGACAAAAAAAAAAAATCACTCTCTGCTCTTGACTGAATAACTTTTAATAAGGGTTAATCTGTATTTATATGCAGTGGCATATAATTTTATGCAGATTATGCAGTTATATTTTACATTTGATTACTATTTTTGTACCTGACAATCTAGTTTAGACCTACATGAAAATAACTGTTTATTTAAATTGTATATGTTTGTTCTGCTTTATTTATTTGTGCTTTTGCTCATAATTTGATTATTTGTTCTTATTTTATTACTGACGGTCTTTAACAATATAAAAAAAATATATGAGTTAGGATTTTAGTTTTTAGAGTCATAACCTTATTTATTAAGCTTATATGGCTCAAAAACAATACTAGGCCTATTTTATTTTATTTGTCTTTTTTTTGTGGTGGGGTCAGTGAAAATTCTGACAGGGCAAGTAAAAATTTGAACCCCTGAAAAATATCCTTAGCATTGAGCCCTGAAATATAGTATATATATTGTTTATATTTATTTACCAAATTAATTAATTTATTGTCTATGGCAACACCACGTATCCGTAACACTCCCGCTCCGCGACACTGGTAGTTTCGGGAGGTCCCCCCCCCCCAAAGCTGTAAACCTAGGGGAAACACTGCATCAATAATTAATCATACTTACAGGTTGTGATTCTGAGGAGCAAGTTGGTCCAAATAAAGTGGGTACTGTCCCAGTAATGGATAAGCGTTTTGTAAATCCTATTTAGACCTCACAGAGATTTGAGAAGCAATTGTCAAAAGATTATTCAGCAGTTGTATCGCTGTGGTAATTTTAACCATTGACTCTTCACATCCCTATTCTTTGGAAGTGTTTACAACGAGAATTTGATTTTGCAGAGCAGAAAAGAGCGTCTTCTCTTCACAAAACGAACAGGAGCTACAGTGTTTGAGGGCGGGTCAAGTTGTTTGTGAGCAGACAACGTAGAACATAGGCGGGCATTAGGAAAATTTGTTACCCAGGGACGTGTAGCCGTAACGGAAGTGACTCGTTTAGGCTGATGACTCGTTTAGGCTGTTCAGAGTCGATTCTTTCTTTTAAGAGACAATAACTTTATTTATTGTCCACTTTCAGCTTCACAACTTTGCAGATCGTTTACATTCAAAGACAGCTACGTTACACATCATTGCATGAAACATTTGAAAAAGCTTAATAGGGGCACCATGAAACATTTAACTTATTTTTACTGTAAATTGTGCAAATATTGACTTACTTGTCATCAAAATACTGGATTATTTTAGCAAGAACGTCAGTGTTCACTTGCGTCTGATTGCACTGAATACACAGATGAAGCAGGCAGAAGATGAACACCCTCAGTGCCACAGATGCCTAAAGTTAAAATGACAAATCTGGTAAACAAAAAATACAGCTTTTTCAAGCAACAACTCAAAAAAAAGCCATGATGAAAATGCTCACCATGATGAATTTTAGAGCAGAAGGGAGATGCTTCTCAGCTCTTCAGAGAAGATGGGTTGGGTCCCGTCAGACAGAGAGAACATTTTATTCTGGGATCAGTCAAATGCAAATAAACTACTTGTAATCTTTAACAGTGAAGGCTGTACGAATGTTCAACAAACTGTTTGAAATTTGCATATAATTCAGTCCATATCAGTTATAGTTTGCAAATATAGAACTCAAATATCATAATAATGAATGTCCTCTCTACTGGATTCCTGCGGTGGAATGGTCCGTCAGTAAGTCTAACATTATTGGACTAGTAAATATGGATTGCTTTGAGCCTTCATACAGAAAGCTAATAAATGAAGCAACATAATTTGTTTTGATTTCTGTGCAACAGAATTATTGTAACCTGAAATAATATGCATTAGTTCAGATGTGTGTAAAGGTAATTTTGTATTGAACAGTCTGATATGAATGTGTGAATGAATGTGAACTTTTTATTAAGGAATGACTGCAGTGTTTGGCTGCATTGCCCATCATGAGAATAAAATGTTAGATATTATTCACTGTAAACCTCCTATAATCTGTAGCTCTGAAGTAAAAGCATATTACAGAAATTATGGTTTAGAACAAATATGATTTGTTGGAATGATAATCTGATATGTTCAAGTGAATATTGAACTAATTATAAAAATATTTATGAGATGAATGTTTATTAACATATTTTGTGTTGTAATTACTTATGAATGAATTCTTGGCTTACATAGAGTTGTTAACACCAAGAGCAGTGAACATGTTCTGGGTTTTATTTGTCACACAACTATATTATAAATAAACACTTTAATATAATAATAAAGACAATTACATTTAGAGCCATATCAAATGATTGCATTTAACATACTTTTACTTTAACAATGAAGAACAGGAACCAGGCTCTTTAATAAAAAAAAACTAACAGAATAAGCACACACGTAGTATCATTGACGAAGACGAACAAACACTGAGGGAGAACTGAAGCTTAAGTACACATGGCAAATGAGATAATGGCCTAGGTCTGGTCTAGGTCACAGGGACTAAACCAAAAACACAACAGAAACACAAGACAGAGCATACATGTAACAGTTCGTCCCCTCCCAAGAAGGCATGTCCTCACGCCATATAACTAGAACTGAGGAGGGAGGGCGGGGGCTCTGGAGGAGGGAGGAGCCATGGTGTTCCATGGTGAGAAACTGGTGGAGCTGCTGGATTGATTATCCCACACAAGACCGATGGCCCTGGAGACCAAGGTGGAGTCGGGGCGACGAGCGTCTGAGGTGGAAAACGGATAACCAGAGGACAGAGGCTGAGCTGGTGGGACAGAGGACGGAGGCAGAGCCAGGGGGAAAGTGCAACCGAAGGTGAAGTTGAAACCGGAGGGAGGAGGGAGCCCGGAGAAACCTTATGGCCGGTGGTTTCCGGTGGAGCCGAGGGAGGGAGGAGCCAGGGCGGAGCCGATGTGTCGACAGGCTGCAGTTGAGCACAGGGCACAGAGACTGGCGGCGGAGACAGGGGATCCTCTGTGCTGGATGGAGCTGGTGGTCTGAAGACACTGGGCGCTTCCTCATAGCATGTGGGAGATGCAGAGGGGCTGAAAGACAGCAGTGGAGGCAGGGCTGAGGAACAGGCTGATTGAGGAGGTGGGAGAGGGAGGCTGGGCGGGAATTCTGGAGAAACCTTAGTAAACACGTCTATTATATTCTCCTCAAAAATGACAATCAGTTCCTCCAAATATCCACTAGGGGTCTTCACCTTCGCAACCATCTCATCCACCGCACACCATCGAACTCCACTAAAACACCCTCCAAGACGACCGATATTGCTGGCTCACGCACCTGGTTAGACTCTCGTGGCGGTACTGGCTCTGGGGGGCGATGACTCCTTCCGACCTCTTCTCTGGTCTGGGCTTGACCATCGGGGCAGGCTAGTCTCCACGGTCTGCGGTGGGCACAGGCAACTCCATCCTGTTGATCACGGTCACTGGTGGATGTGGAGTGGGTCTGGTAATGCTGTCATCTTCAGCAGGGCCAATGGTAAACAGGGAGTTTTACCATTACCCACTCCACGAAGGTGATGAAATCCTCCTTTGGACCGTTAATACTTTACAACTTGTGTGTGCAAAATCCATATTTACATGAATATGCAGCATTTTGTACAAATAGAGACATAATTGTGAATAGTTGGATTTTGAGACTTTCATTTCGCCGGTTTAGTCTTGCACGATCCACACAAACATGCTGCGTTCACACAGAACACGAATTGAGCACCTGGAGCGAGTGATTTCCATGTTAAGTCAATGTAAAGATATGTTTAAGCATCTGGAGGTCCTGCGGTCCTGGGTAACACTTTATTTTGATGGTCCCTTTTGAACATTATGTTGACTATAAGTAAATTTGCAACTACATGTCAACTAACTCTCATTAGATTATCAGTAGACTGTCTGCTTAATATCTGCTAACTCTTTATTGTGATGGTCCTCCAACAGACATTCTACTGAATATAAGTAACTTTCCAAGTACATGTCAACTTATTCTAACCCTAACCCTACCAGTCTACTAATACTCTACTAACACTCTAATGAGAATTAGTAGACATGTAGGTGCAATGTTATTTATAGTCAACAGAATGTGTTAAAGGGACCATCAAAATAAAGTGAAACCCGGTCCTGTTTAGAAAATGTGCTATACCACTAAATGGCAGTATTCTGTCAAAACAGACAACGGCACCATAAACGTTATTCTGCCTATAATATGCTTAATGTTTCCCCGTTATACAGAGAGGAAAACGCTTAACAGTAGGCTAACATGAAAAAGGAATTAATAACGCATACTTTGTATAAGCTAGCAGCTTAAATCAGGTTATGAACACAACATTGTTCATCACAACATTTTCTCCCATAGAAAACCATTATAAAATGCTTAATATGAAATATAGTGCATGACCAATAAAGTGTATAGCCTTTAGCAGTTTTAATATCACATCGTACAGCATTAAGCCACATTAAGTGTTTTCTTTTATAATAGGCTCTATAGGAGAAAACGCGTACCCTACTGTGTACAGACAGCCTAGACCAGGGGTGTCCAATCCTGCTCCTGGAGGGCCACTGTCCTGCAGAGTTTAGCTCCAACCCCAATCAAAATCACCTGTACCTTGTAATCAAGGTCTTATTAGGCATATTAGAAACTTCCAGACAGGTGTTGAGGCAAGTAAGAGCTAAACTCTGCAGGACAGTGGCCCTCCAGGACCGACTTTAGACAGCCCTGGCCTAGACTATGAACAGGATGTGCAAAGTTTCGTGCATTTCCTCCCTTAGAGCCTGTTAAAAAGAAGTGCACATATTTCTAGGCTTCTTTTTATCTGCTATATTAATAAGGTATGTAGGCCTACGGAGTTTGGTATTTAATATCACTGTCTTACAACATTAAGGTTAAGCGTTTTCTTTATAACGGGTTTTTTAGGAAAAGGCTTAACGTAAAACTTTATTCTAGGCTCATCTGTTTTTATGTACATATAGGCTACTACATAGCTACTAGCCTATTCTTCATAGGTGAGGTATGTATAGAAATTGTTATTTTAATATCACTAATTAACTAATCACTAATCGTCTAATTAAATCACATTAAGAATGCAGGAAAATGCTTTACGTGTAATTATAAATGGCTTCATATTATGGGCATATTACTTGCCTACCCGCTATAAATTTTACGTTTTATGTCTCCTCTGGTGTCAAGGACGTCACCTAGTAAACTCCGTAGGCCTACATACCTTATTAAAGGGGTCATGAAATGAGAAATCAACTTTCCCTTGAGCTTTTTACATATAAAAGGTCATGGCAATATAAGAATATCCTGTAAGTTTCAGAGCTTAAAAATTCCTTGTTAGTCAAAGAAAAGCTTTTATTGACACCAGGCCCAACAAACGCTCGATCTCAGAATATGTCAGGCTGTGATGTCAGAGTGTAGTGAAACACTGCCTCAACAGAAGAAGAACAATGCCTGATTATGTAGCCCCGTCCATCAATTCGTGCCACTGACATGGCATAGGCCTACACAGAGCTAAACCGCATCGAATTTCTAAGCAGTAAACATACCACATAAGCTTCATTCGGATTCCAATATTATGAATGCATGGATGAACTTTATTTTTAATGAATATCCAGCTCGCGTAGGGAAGACATTGTGTGTCTGTACCTTCATTTAACCACGGATTCATTTGTAAACAAGAGAATGGATTTGCAGACAGGATGAGTTTACATTAATGAATGAAGCAACACACTTATGTGAGTAAAAATGTTTTTATTTGTGATAGTATTGCATTGTTACAGATCGTACTGATTATGTGTACGTGTCTAACTGAACAAACCTTAGCACGCTGTCAAAGGCTGAATAATCCTTGCAAAATGCAAATATTAATGAGCTCCAATCCAATCCTAGTCTTGGGCGTTTACTTTCAAATCTTCAGTGCGGCACGCCCATAAAATCCGAGAGCGGCTCAAAACCAGGGTAGAAAATAGCATATTACTTATTCATTATGATGTTTTTGAATGTAAAAACCATGTGAACGTCATAAGTTGACCTCAGACAACAATATAAAAAAATTACCCCTTTAATATAGTTGATAAACAAGCCTAGAAATTTGAGAGCAACTGGGGAGTTTCACGTTAAGTGTTTTTTTTTTTTTAACGGGCTCTAAGGGAGGAATGTGTGAAACTTTGCTCATTGTGTTCATATTCTAGGCTGCCTGTACACAGTAGGCTAAGCTTTTTCTCCCATAGAGCCTATTATAAAAAAGAAAACGCTTTTTTGAATAAAAATAATGGCATTTTTTAATTTGACAACAAACACCTCGAAACACAGCAATGCAGCATAGTTAAAAAAAAAAAATTATAATCAAACATTTCTGAACATTGACTCACAGTCTTTATTCACATTTTTCTCATGGTTTCTCAATAGAATTCATCAAGGGTGTAACTTTGGTTTGAGAAGTGGGGGGGACACAAAATGGGGAAAATTGTTTTCGATTTTGTAACGGATATCCACTGGAGGCAAGTTGTTGGACCCAAGTGCAGTTATTTTATTCAACATAAAGCTTAACATAAATCAAAACAACAAACAAAACTTGGCTGTGACAAACATGACTAAACAAAACACTTGGGGTTACTTGACTGTAACCCTGTTCCCTGATAAAGCGGAACGAGATGCTGCATAAGCTTATGCAAATGGGAATGTCTTTGACATAACCAGCTGTGAAAATAGTGTGAAAACACGTCAATGAAATTGACCCGGAGGTATTTATAGCCTCGGCCGGTGACGTCATAGGCGCACCTGCTGCACGAGGCTATAAATAGATGAGCTTCAGCTGGAGCAAACCAGATCTTCTTTGTTTGAAGACCAGTCCTGAAGCATCATCAGCACGGCCTAGCAATGCAGCATCTCGTTCCGCTTTATCAGGGAACAGGGTTACAGTCAAGTAACCCCAAGTGTTCCCTTTCAAAAGCTACACTCAATGCTGCATAAGCTTATGCAAATGGGAACGAGAATACCCACGCCGCCGTGCTTGATGGTGCCTGGACCCCTTACGGTTGTGTAGGTGTGCACAAGAACGCAAGAAGCCTCAGGCATTAGCCTGTGATGTCGACTCAAGGACATGAGAGCCCAGAGTGGCATGAGCATCCAGGCTATAAAGTCTTAAGAATGTGTGCGGAGAGGACCAACCTGCCGCATCACAAACACTTTGTAAGGGAGCACCCCTTGCTAACGCAGTAGAAGAAGCGACTCCCCTGGTGGAGTGAGCCCTTAATCCTATAGGCGAAGCTTGACCACGCACCTCATAGGCAAGAGCAGTAGCATCCCTGACCCAATGTGACATTGTTTGATGGTGGCAGAACCTCTGTTACGGCCCCCATGGCAAACAAACAGTTGCTCTGACTTACGCCACTGGCTAGTGCGGTGGACGTAGGCCTGAAGAGCATGGACTGGACACAGTCTATGAAGTTTCTCCTGATCCGGCGTTGTGAACGGCAGAGGGCAGAAGGTTTCAAGAGTGACAGGATGTACAGTCGACAAAGGAACCTTAGGCAGGTAGTCAGGGCGGGGATGCAAAATCACTTTCACCAAACCTGGGGCAAAGTCTAAGCAGGATGGCGATATTGACAGAGCCTGCATGTCCCCAATTCTTTTCAGAGAAGTTATAGCCATAAGAAAAAACATCTTTAGAGTCAGAAGTTCGTCATACGCTGATTCTAGAGGTTCAAAGGGGGTCTCAACCAGACCCTCGAGGGCTAAAACTAAGTCCCATGAAGGGATCTTGGCTCTTAATGGAGGCCACAACTGCCTGGCACAACAAAGTGAGCAGGCAGAAGATGCCTCCCAAGCGGCACCCCATCCACCAGGGCGTGGCAAGCCAAAAGAGCGGCCACATAAACCCTGAGAGTGGAGGGGCAAGCTAATGTTTCAAAGGGGGTCTCAACCAGACCCTCGAAGACTAAAGCTAAGTCCCATGAAGGGATCTTGGTTCTAACAGGTGGCCTCAACCGCCTACCCCACGAATGAAGCGAGCGAGTAGAGGATGTCTCCCGAGCGGCACCACATCCACCAAGGCGTGGCAAGCCGAAAGAGCGGCCACATGAACCCTGAGAGTGGAGGGGCAGGTGCCTGATGACAACTTTTCTTGCAGAAAATCCAGAACTGAAGTTACCTGGCAGTTGACTGAATCTACATTGTGTCGTACACCACCTTTCAAAGACACCCCATTTATTAGCATAAACTTCCGAGTGGAGGAAGCTCTAGCACTTAGAATGGTCTCAATAACTGCAGGCGAAAGCCCCGTGTCCCTCAGTTGGTGCCCTTCAGGGGCCAAACATGAAGGTTCCACAGGTCGGGCCTGGAATGGAATATCGTGCCCTCTGCCTGAGACAGAAGGTCCCTCCTCGCCGGAATCGCCCAAGGCGAGCCGTTGAGGAGAGACACTATCTCCGAGAACCAAACCCTGTTCGACCAACGCAGCGCTATTGATAAGAAGCAAGACCCTTGTTGGCAAACCCCGGCTAGAACTCCCAGGAGCAGAGCGACTGGAAGGAGGGCATACAGACACATTTTGGGCCATGTATGAACCATCACATCCAGACCCAGCGGGGCGGGGTGACAGAGAGAAGCAGGGACATTGCGCTGTCTGAGAAGAGGCGAAGAGGTCCACTCCCTGTGGTCAGCTCTGTAAAATCTGATCCAGATCTGCTTGACTACTTCTGGGTGGAGTTTCCACCCCCCCATCTGTAACTCTGTCTGGACAGTAAATCTGCTCCCGCCCTTGAATGTACACTGCTCGAGTGACAGGAACTTGTTCTGAGCCCAGAGAAAAATCTGTCTCGCTATTCTGATAGCGTGAGCACAGACCCCCCTGGTGATTATATACAATATATTTAGCTGTACTGTCCACCCGCACTAGGACATGACAGCCCCTCAATTGGGGGAGAAAGTATTTCAGGGCCAGAAATACAGCCGTCAACTCGAGGCAGTTGATGTGCCAACTGAGTTGATGACCCTCCCATTCCCGTTGGGCTGGACGACCACTTAAGGCCGCACCCCAGCCCGTCAGGGAAGCGTCCGTCGTTAGCAACTTGCGACGACAAGGTACGCCTAGAGTGGGACCCAAGGCAAAAACCGGGGTCTGAACCACATAGTTAGTTTACGAAGCCACATGGCGCGCCACTTTATTTGCCTGAGGATTGGCCCTAAGTCCTCTGGCTTTGAGCCACAACTGAAACGGTCTTATGTGCAACAACCCCAAAGGGAAACCCGTGGATGCTGATGCCATTAGACCTAACACTCTGGTGCTGATGATCAGTAAGATCTTGGTCTAGCCTGACTTTGCTCAGGGAATACTGAATGGTCTTGATTCAAGCGGGAAACCATTGTGCCCACCTTGTGACCAAAAACCGAACAAACCCTAGATAAGTCGTTCTCTGGGCAGGAGAAAGAACACTTTTCTTGGTGTTGAGTCTCAACCCTAGAGAAACTAGATGAGCCAACACACTGTGTTGAAGCACCATCTCATGTGATTGTGCTAATTTTAGCAATCGCCTTTGTAATTCAAAATTTGAATGCCCCGGAATCCCAATGGAGCCGGTAATACATCCATACATTTTGTTTATGTGCGGTTACAAGGCTAGCCAAATGGAAGATCCGAAATTGGTAAGCTTTTGCCCCCAAGAGCGAACCTCAGGAACTTCCTGTGTTGTGGCAGACTTTATATGCGAATACATGCGTCCTTCGGATCAATCGTGCCGAATCCAATCACAATGTTGAATATGCGACACGACCGCCTTGACTGTAACATCTTGACCTTGAGTACTTTAACTGCTTCACGGTTTAAGACTCGAAGATCTGAGATTAGACACCCCCCCACCCTACTGGGGACCAGGAAGTAACTGCTGTCACTTGTGACAGTACGAACGCCAACTCCGCCTTCACGGAAGTGGAGACCACGCCGTTCAAACAAGGAGGATGAAAAATAAATTAGTTTACTAATTTTTACTGTGCTTAACACCCATGCAGAAACGCCTGGCAGAAGTTCACACGCTGCCTGAGACTCTGAGAGTGACAATTTTAACACTTCCTGTTGAGGGGATGTTAGACGTTCTATGTCCTGGATGATAGCAGGATTTAAACACTGAACGTCTAACATTTCACTGGAAACCACTGCCCCCCCGAATCACCAGAGGCGGCGGGGATGGAGTAGTTTTGAGGATAACGGGGTGGGGCGAGCAAATGTTTGACACGCCCTGTCCCGTGGGGGCAGACTGGGCACCAGACCACCGGACTTCTTATATTGACGAAGTCTGCCCTGGGAGCTTGTTGAGGATGACGAGCCGGTCTCCAGTCTTTACGAGGGAGAGCGCGACTCGCCACACTCTGCTTATTACCCCCCTAAATCTTGAAGGACTGAAGAGAGGTTTTGTGGCTGATAGCCCCTCCCCTTGAGTGCATTGAGGAAGAAACTGAGTGAACACTTCATGTTTTTTCCACTCCTTTAAATCTGGCCACTACAGAGTTAACTGAGTCACCAAATGAACCACTCAAATCCTTCAGAAGGTCAGCCTGATATGCTTGCAAGACAGCCATAGTGTGCAGCGCAGCACCAGCCTGTCCCTTTATATTTATTATTCTTATATAAATCATATACAATATATATTCCATATAAAATAATATATTATATATATATATATTCCATATAAAATAATATACAATATATAATTCATATATATAAGCTTTGCCCATGACAGCCGACGTTTATTTTCTACATGGCTTTATGGGGAGGTATGTCTCTTTAATGAAAATGCAGACCCAGGCGAGAGATAGCTCGTGAGCGTTTCCCACCTGGGGTATTCTCACATATCCACGCGATTTCGCACCCATGATAGTCGAAAATGTCGACGTCAAGGGTACAAAAACACGTGAAGTAAATGTTTTTTTTTTTTTTTTTTTTTTCTAGACAGAAACCTCAAGCTCACTGCGTTCGGGGATCTCTCATTCACGGTACCAGACAAACTGCCCTGGCCACCGCGCGAACAACCACCTCGATAAATTCCTCGTATGGATTCACTATCATGTGAGGAACGATCGCAGGCGGCTGCTCGAGGTCCGCGGACCCAGAGATTCATCATCATTCCCCGCGCGAGCCGAAGAAACGCCGGAGCGCGCTTCGGGATCACGCGGGGAAACATGCATTTGTTGAGCGAGCAAGCGAAAGGGACGGACCCGTCTCTTGCTCGTCAACAAACCCATTCGAGAGCTCCGAAAACTGGTGCGGACTGAAAGTAGCCCAGACGAGCATAAAGCATTCTAACTGCAAAGGCTTGCAATGCTCACACTCGTCTGACTCAATGCAGCGACCGCATACTCTTCCCCAAACACACACAGCAATAAACGTGTGCATCCAGTTCTGTTATTTGAAAGAGAACATGGATATACAGCGTTTTACTCTGCTGACTTGTTTCCAACTGATCAGATTTAACTAGAACTCTTTCCACATATGTTTCTTTGTAACAGAGATGAGAAAGAGAGAGAAATCTGCACACTGCCATGTTGAAAACTAACTCCTAACAAAGATCTCGAGTCGAGTCTTGAAAGAGAGAGAGAATTTTTTTTTTTTTTTTTTCCAGAGACTTTGTAACACACCATAACACAGAGTTGGTCTGAAAACAAAAAGACCTGGTTTGCTCCAGCTGAAGCTCATCTATTTATAGCCTCGTGCAGCAGGTGCGCCTATGACGTCACCGGCCGAGGCTATAAATACCTCCGGGTCAATTTCATTGACGTGTTTTCACACTATTTTCACAGCTGGTTATGTCAAAGACATTCCCATTTGCATAAGCTTATGCAGCATTGAGTGTAGCTTTTGAAAGGGAACAGACTTGACTAGAAAACTCACCACCAACAGGTTACAACGTTAATAACAGACAAAGACACATGGCAAACATGAGGGCTTAAATACACACAGACTAATGACAAGACAAGTGACACCTGTGAACAGTGATGAGACAATTAACCAATGACATGACACAACACATGAGGGCATGGGAATCACATGACAAGACCAGGAAGTGCATGACAAGACTGTGAACATGACAAACTCAAACATAACCATGAACATGATAAACTAAAAACAGAACCAAGAACAATGAACATGAACCAACACCAAACACCCTGTGACAGATTTGAATCCCATTTCCTCCATTTACATACAGTTAGGGACTATGGTGATACAAAATACAGGAAATAATTAAGTTGTTTATAATGATAAATTCTGCCAAAAAGAATAATAGGCTACTATGTATAAGAAAAAGATGTCTTACTTTATTTATTGTTGAATAGCCAAGACTTGAGAGAATAATTTTATAAGTAAAAAACTTTCACTAAAAATGTTCACGTTTTGTGTGTGAATATAATTTAAATAATGTGAAACACAATTTCCACTGTTAAACAAACTTTTATTTCAAACTAACTGTTAAATCTGACATTTGTCAGAGACACATCCACCAAACCGCAGGTACTTAAGATTATTTGTTACACAAGATGCAAAATTGAAACACAATCTCACAAACATAAAAACAAACATGTAACATATAATTTTAATCCTTTAATTTTAATTTAATCCTCCATCTATCAATTAAATCCCATTTATACTAACTATTCAACCTTCTACACTGTCCTGTCTTCTCCCATGTAAGAACCAAACACATGCTTCCTGGTTAGCATGGTTGGGTTCAGCATCCTGCCTGCCTACCTGCACTTCTTCGCTTGCGCCTGTTCCCTGTCTCACCTATGAAATATGAAAATGTGCTAGCCTGTTTCTGACATGACGTAATTAAAATTAATTACCTGACCCTTTTCACAGCACATACCTGCAACTCTGAGCTACTTCTCCCTGTCCCTGTCTTTAAGCAGCTTCACATCATCTGTTCTCTGATATGAAAGCATGGCATAAAAAAAATTAACAAAAGTTCATCACAACTGAAACTATATTATAACAGTCAACAGAAAAATATCAGGGCCTGATTCTGTTTCTCTCCCACCACACAAGTGAGCAGGTAAATAATATGAAGCCACACCCATGTGATGATGTGACCATGTTAAAAAAATATTCTAAACAAATAACAACACGCAATTTGGCTCCTACAAGAAGAACATTTAATTTGATAATATTCAAACTGTATTCACTATTTATCATGTACACTTCTTCCCTTTTATCACCAACAAATCAAAATCACCTGGGGCCGGTTGCATAAACCGTTAAGACTAGTCTTACAAGTTAGACATAAATTTTTTTCTTTAAGACTGTTCATAATTTTTTTTAATCAGTTACATAAAAACATAGACTGGCCTAATTTGATATGAAAAGTAAGACTGAATGCCACTTGCCTAACTGCTAGTGGCTCATACTAGATCTTAAGACACTGTCTTAACATAATGGCTTAGTTTATGCAACTGGCCCCTGGCCTTTCAGCACATAACCTTCCTGTAACGTTGTGCTGCTACTGCTTTTCCCTATCTCACCCTCTCTGTTCTGAAGCAGCTCCACCTCATCTGTGCTCTGATATGAAAACAACTGAGTTATGATCATATTGAGTCCACATAGCCAGAAAAGAGTCTCTGGATGTACATTTTAAAAACTGGGTGTGCCACATTCATTTTCAGATTAATGTGTAAAAAAAAAACCCTGACTGCGTATCAATAACTTTACAGACTAGACTGGGCTGATGTGTAAAACTATACTCAGGCTCACCACATAACCATAACACTATATAAAATATAGGCTAACTCAGGCTAGCTCGACATTAAGCCTTTTCTTTGAACAAGTAAATCAATTTTTACAAATTAACTTCCATTTTAAATGAGCAAATATTGTATGTGAACAACAATAGCTCAAGTTTAGAAAAACATTTATTGTTAAGACTTATTTTATTTCTGCATCTGAGTATAATGAGTTGAGTAGCCTATAACAGCAGCCAGAGTCTGCTTGTCATGCATTGCTGACAGAAAACGCTGCTGTTTAAAGTGGACACAGAATGTTCTAGGCAACATTAAATGTTTAGGTTAGCTAGCTAATGGTCTGAAGTTACTTAGCAACAGTATATGTTAACGTTAGCTCATCAACAGGTGTAGACCTTAGACTGTATCAATATTTACTGAATCAACCAACTCACATCTCCTTTCTTTTTTTTCATCCATGAAGACATTAAAGTCATCTGTTGCTGGCGTTTCATGACTGACTGCGATACCGGCTGATCAGTAGAACTTTCAGTGTGCTTACACTATTTAGAGTGTGCACGAGACGTCCCTGCCTGTACGCGGACGCGCGCATCGACACAGACAGGCAGGATGTCTATTTCTTACTTGCGTACATTTTTCATCTCAGTTTTTTGTGTTAATTTCAAATAAGACAAATCTGATATTGTTTTAATCTTATATCTAACAGTTGAAATCGTTCTTTAATGCTGATCTATCCAGCAGAAGACACAACCTGGGTTTAAATCCCAGTTGTGCAGGCGGGGCATGTTGTCACACTGCGTTACAATGAGCCCCTATTAGAAATATGCTATATATTCTATACTTTTATGAATTCCACCGGCGTCATTTCCTATGGGGACAGGGGGACATGTCCCCCCCACTTTTCAAAATCCCGTTCGTGCCCCCCCCCAACACTTTCAAATTAGTTTGTTATTATTTTTTTTAACCGCGCGCCGTCATCGTCACGGAGGAGCAGGACCGAGCAGAACGTACTTTTGCTATGGTTAAATAAATGTTCAGTGATGTCTTCCAAATATTTTTTAATTTTGATGCAATTTTTTCTCTATATATTGTTGATATGGCAACTAGTAAATACACTAAATTTCATCATCTTGGCATGTGTGGAAAGTGTTATGTGTGTTACAACTAACCCCGCATTAGGTTGTAATCTTCCCTGATTTAACGACCCCTCGTTAATTATTCCTTACATAAACTTCAATTAAGGAACTTGGTGTTATTTTGTTGCTATAGTTGTAAAGTGACGTTTTAGAATTAGTAACGGAAGCTTGGGCTTAATTGCTAAACTGTCAACTTAAGATTTGAATCCGTGGCAGAAGGAAGTAGTTGTGCACAAAAGAGTGTTTTTAAAGACACTTTGTTGTTGTTTCTTATTTATTTACTCACTTTTGCCGGCGAACTGTTGTATAAACACAATATCACGGACTCGTACCTGTGCTGATATAGAGGCACTTCCACTCATTGCTCAAATAGCCTATAATATAGGATGTTCATTTACTGAGGGCACGCCATTGGAGTTTCCAGTGTTGACAGTGCCTTTAAATAGCATAGCTATTGGGAGTGCTGTACTATAGCATACAAGCAACAAGCTTCTAAACATACAAATGGAATGACATATTATTGTAGGGCTACAATTTTTTACCAGTCTACACCATGACAATCCTCATTCTATATGACAGCAGGGTAAATAAATAATTGTAGCATCCTCGCTGACGTCATCCCCATTAACATCGCTAGTCTTTCCCTGCCTGGAATCATCACAACTAATATTCTGTTTAGTTGAGTATTGTTCCCTGTAACCTGCTGTTGGTGAGTGTTTATGGTCAAGTCTGTTCCAAGTCAAGTCTGTGCCTAGCCAAGTCATCGTTTCTGTTTGTACATTTTGAATTCAATAAAATTGCACTTGGGTTCACTTCAAATTGTCTCCAGTGGACCATACATTACAACGACACATGCTTTGCTTTATCAATGCTTTTATTGATTAGAGGAGTGTTTCAGAGAAGATATTGGTAAGAGATTAACTTTTTTTTTTACATTTAAATGAAGTAAATAAAGTTTTTTTTTTTTTTCTTAGATAAGCATACCTTAAAAAGAGTAAAAATCACCATTCCCACTTTGTATTAAAGACAAGATAAGATCAGAAAGTGTACAATCGAAGTAACTGTGGTGCAGGATGACTGCATATGATCTCACAGGTCCGTAACACAAATGGAGGCCATTGGGGCTGAACAAGGTGCGTCGTTCCAGCAACGGTTAGCTGTAGGGTGGAAAAATTATATTAGTTATTCTGATCATTATAGTTGTGTTAAAATCAAAATAATAATAAAAAATGAGATAAGACATTTTAGTGTATGATATGAAATTATAGTATTGTAAATTATAATCGGATGTATTCTCACAGGTCCAGTTGATCTCCAGACAGTTCTCAACATCGTGGTTGTTAGGTTCTCCAGAGCACCAGTAGGTATAGTCATACCCAGTTCCATCAGTCCACAACCACTGTCCTTCCTAAAGAGCAAAGACAGTGATCATAAGAGTGCACGACTGTACTTAGACTTCAGTAAGAAGCTAATGAACTAAATCAGCTTTAAACCGCCTTCAATAGTAATTTTGCATTTGCTCTTTAAAGCCGAAATTTCAGTTTAGACAAACAAACACACAAGGACACACAATTTAACTTACTATTTCTCCATCATGACCACCAGTCCAGGCACGTGTGGAAGAAGAAGGCAACAGACCCAGCAGGAAATTATTTTCCGCTTTACCATGCACAGAAGCGAGATTCGCACCAAAACTTTGACAGTTTCTCTAAAAAGACAGATTCTTTTTATGGTCAATACAAAATCTAATATTTTTATCATAAATTAAAATATTTAGTCACTTTTTAGTCATTTTAAAACAAAGTTTACTCTGATTAATTATATGCCAAGTATAATTTTTCCATATTATTTATTTGCAGAAAATAAAGGTATACCTTCAAAATAATAAAAATCACCATTCACTTTATATTAAGTGTCTTTAACTACTACTGTACTAATATTTAAATGAATAATTTGATTCATTTCACTTATTGTTTACATACAATGTTTTTACATTGTACTTGTACTAAAAAAATACCTGCATGTAATTACAGCTGTAATTAATTTCTGTAATTAGATCAATGATTACACTGTTGACCCTTCCCTTACACCTTAACCCACCCTTAAACCTACCCATACCACCAACACTGCCCTAACCTTACCCGTATCCCACCTCAACAACAGCGAAAGTATTTTACAATACAGCAACCGTCAACAGTAATAAGTACAACACTTTTTTTTTATGTTGTTAAAGACACCTGATGTAAAGTGTGACCAAATCACCTTGTTGTAACTAACACATTACCTGTGCTGCAACCCAGTTAGCTGTCTGAGGGAAGAACTTGTAACACCGGAGTCCAGAATTTGTCCATCCACAGGGGCATACTTTACCTAAATTAATGGCATCCAGTGCATAAATGTTAAGGCTTTTGTAACATTCACAGCAATTTTTTTATTATTATTATTATTATTTTATGTAGCTTATTTTATGTTTGTGTGATTAAGTGTCTAAATTGTGTGTATTTTGACACTGTAAATTCCTCATTAATCATGCAAATATTAGTAAATGGAATATTGTACAGTTCCAAAATGCTTTTAAAATGAAATAGCGAGGGTTTTTACAAATAAAAGTCTTACCTGCATCCCCCATGGAGAAGATAATACAAAGAAGCAGAAAACTTCTCAGCATTGCCATGATGAAGCTGAAATTAATAAGCAGGAAAAGTCAAATGTCTGCACTCTGTGGATTCTCAATGTATTTAAAGACAAAACACAGATACTTTAGAAATATTATTCAGTAGGTTTTTGTTTCAAAAACTCACCTCGATTTGGTTGTTGCCTTTAGAATCTCAGAAGAAGATTTGGTGAAGTGTCAGAAACAGCCCTGCTTTTATACTTTCCTTAATGTCAAGTGTGTATAGGCTAAGGCACGAGGATGAAATGTGATCATTTGATATGTAGACTTTTGTACACATTAAATAAAATACAAATATTGGAGAACATGTAAAATGAGCCTGTAGAAATGCAAATGTTACTGTAACTCAATATTTATTTTTAATTATTCTAAATGTTTATAGTTAAGTTGAACATTTGTCATAAGGGATTTTACCCATTAAATATTTTAAATAGCCTAAATTACGAATTATAGCCATTTTCTTCTGTATAAACAGTAAGAATTCCTTATGTGTATTTCTAATTCATTCTAATGTTTAATCTAGGAAGAAAGACAATTCGATTTTTTTATACTTTACAACCCATCTAATGTGCTGACAAAATTAAATAAAGACCTACATTATAAAATATTGACAATCAAACACAACGGAAGGCAGTGACAGAAGCTCATCGTGCTTATAGCCAAACGTTGAATGGTATTGCAGGACGAGATGCTCAATGACTGCACAAAAATAACAGCACACTTGTTTACACCTACGGTTGTAGGCCAACGAGCCAATTTGTTGAACTATATTTAACCAATATACCGTTCGATGGCCGAACAAGTCCGCCAGTGTATGCAGTGTGTAGCAATCAGCTTATAAAAAAAAAAATATATATATATATATATATCATCCGCTCACATGAACAAAATTACTTAAAGATTATTACATTTTGCTGAACTAAATTTAAAATCATCAAATCAAGTAAGTAAAATAATTGGATCTATCACGTGTATGGGTAAAGTTACACAACACAACTTATTGTGTCTATAATGAAGTACGTATAGCAAGCATTATAGTCTGCGTTTTACTCGCGCGATGCAGCCTCTTTATGCGGTTTCGCTTCTTTGCATTGGTCATCGAGTAATTTCTTCTTCGCAGAGTTTAAAAGGTTATGGCACAATAACTTATTATTTTCATCACTACTGCAAAAACTGCACATTGCACCTAGTTTCAGAAAATTGTTTGGTGCAGTGCGATTCCAAATGTAGGGGGCTAGAGGGGCGCCAAGCTTGTTGGCACAGGGGCACAAATCCACTACCCAATTCCCAAAGTTAACAAGACAATTTCATTAAGTTAATACAACTTATTTTAAGAAAATCAATTAAAGCTGACATTTTAGTTTAAATTACTCACAGTATTAAGTTAATGTAATGATCAACATTATTATGTTAACTGAACTCAACTTAATAATGTTTGCAACTTAAAGGGTAACTTCAGTGATTTAGCATTAAGCTTTGTATCAGTAGAAACCCAATAGTATATTTGAATTATGGTACTTTCCCCCCTCATATCCCCCTGAGACGAGAGAATTATGCATTTTATTTCTGGAAAAAATCCTCCGATGACGCACATATCGTCATTTTGCGTCATCGGAGGATTTTTTGGCCAGAGGCTAAAAACTACAGCCAGTAGAAGGAGCTAGTTCTGCATGTTATCAACCTGCCCACAGGGGTTGGATCTCACTCACAGAATGTAAATACGCACAGCCGCTCGAATCGGGCATTAATAACTAAGCGTTGCGGAGTAAAGTGAGTGTTTTAACTTTTCAATGAATTCCTATGAAAATTTTGCTTCCATATGCATGATCTGAAAATGTGCCAGACTGGACACGCGATGAGAATGAAATGCCAGCAGACACAACAGTAAATATCATTTACAGAATGTTTTGCTTCCCTTTACCTGACATGACATGCATAGACCGGCATAGCATTCATTTTATTCTTGTGCACGCACTAAAACACAGACAGTTCCGTTCGTTGGTAGAAGAATGTGAATGTATAGAATTGCGTGTGTTTCAGTGCGTGCAGATGGAATAAAACCATCTGTAACATTTCTCTGCCGATTGTCTCTGCACGCTTCAGCTCTCAATGCATCTATCTATGCCTATACTATTTTTATACTCAACAAGTATGAACTCAAATACAGTTCATACAATTGTACATTTAATCAACAGGCCAACAGAGGATTCAACAAAAATACATCTCTAGTACTTACATATTTAAGAAATTAAGTCATTTTATTTTCAAATTGCTCATTGTTAAATTTACGCTGTAGGCAAAAGTTGTGGAAATTCTGCCTTTACAGCACCTGTTAGCAGAACAAATATGTTTCAGTTCATACCTCACATTTCCTTTGGTTTGCACAAAAAGAAAGCTTCATCTAAAAATCTGCATAGCATCATCTAAAAATCATTTCACCTTGCAGATTTGAAATAACCGGTGAGACTTGTATCTTTAGCTGCATTGTGTTTCTAGACTCTAAAAGGGTTTCCTTCTGAGAAATGTGCCAAAATATGCAACATATAGTGTGCACTCTAGAAAGTTTGGTTGTTTTGCAAAAGTACAGTAAAACTGATTGTTAGTGAGTGTGATGGCTTTATGGCGCGTTCCAAACATATTATATATATATGTTATATAGGGTTAGATTTTTTAAATGCTTAAGGTGCCCTGAACTCTGTTTTTTTCTCTCCGTGGTCATATTTTAATATTCATGTGCCTGCAATGAGTGTGTTGCAGGTCTGTGTTTTATTGGTTGTCTCTCCATAGCATCATTTTGTGGGGCTTTGCAAACCTGTATTAACTCTAGTGTGGAATTTTTCTACAATATTCATTTGTCATGACAGTAAAACAGGGCATCCTAGTCAATCTACTGCAGTATTTCCTCTCAATCAGTGGAAAATGTGGTTAACACCCGGTCATGCATAGGGGAAAAAAATACTGTCATATACTGTGAAACCGATATAATTTAGAAAAATACCGTGCTATACATTTTTGGTCATACCGCCCAGCACTACTAACTATACTACAAACCCATTCATATGTTTACTGACATATTGCTTGAGACTTACTGATACTGATACTGAAATATCTGAAACGATACGATACTCATTTTCTACAGTATCGATATACCAGCTGCACTCTCCTCTCCGACTGACAGCGAGTTGACACGCACCCGCCTCCTCTCATTCAGTCCGGTTAACCCTCTAAACATGGCGAACGGGTTTTCTGCTGGATTTTTCCTCATGACCGTGTGTTAGTATTGGTGTGACCGGTCTGAATTTCGTGCGGGGTTGCACATAACATTAATTCTACTAATTTCCCGCAGATTAAGCTTTGTTTTGACTTCTTTATTGCACAATGCATATTTCTTAAAATTAAGCCTAAAAAGTGTTTAATATTACTATTAGTAAGGATAGTATGATCTGTATAATACACCTAAAGTATACTTGCAGTAGTTCCACTTTAGCACAATCAAATACACTTAAGTCTTAAATTGGACTTCAGCACTATTTGTGGATAACTAAAGTGCATTAAATACAAAATTAACTGTTCCTATTTAGCAGACTTTAAGTATATCAATTTAGTATACTAAAAGTACAATTGCAGGGTATTTATATTCAGTACATGAATATAAATGTATTTTTAGTATAATTAGCATAAAATAAATGTATTTAAAATACATTTTAGTATACTTATTTTTCACTAGGGATCAAATCAATCAGTACTAAATTTTTTGTTTTTGTCTTAGGCTAATGCCGAAAACTGCACGTCTGCATGAAGAAAATCTAACCAGATAATATTAAACTAATGTAGCTTAATTGTTCAAAAATTTTAATATGCATCAAACAAAAACATTTTGTTATCTTTATTTAAAGCTAAATTTAAAAAGCTAAAGTTCAGCTACATTTTACATTGTCACTTCATAGAGTAGTCTGTTTCTCATTACAGTATTTTACTGATGTCGGAGCAAGGTGTGACATAAAGACAAATAATGTCAACAACTCTGTTTGGAGCTCTGGGCTGTTTGTATTGAGAAATAGTTTACAGTAAAACTAGCTAGACACACAGAACCATGTTTGTTGTGAGATGATGGATAATGATAATGGAGATAATATTGTTAATATTTAAATGCAGTTTAAAGACAGACATGTTTAAATATTTGGAAAGTTTGTTGGCATGCACACACAAAATGTTTCTGTCCTCATATGACATCCAAAAGTTTTTTGCCATCGTCATTTGAAGATTTGGTGAAGATTTAGTTAGAAGAAGATTGTGGTTTAAAGAACATTGTTAAACTTCAGAATGGTGGAAAATATGCTCTCGTCTAAGTATTTTTTTTCATTGTCACTCCCACATTAAAGTGTACAGTATTAAGTAATATTAAAATGCAATGTATATGACTTTGACAATAATGTAGCATCACTACAGCACGACTTGCATACCGCTGACTGCCAGAAGCTGGTTATTTGAGTCTATAAAATTTTAAATATGGATATTTTTCTTACACAAATGCGCCACTTCGCTTCAGAAGGCCTTTATTAACCCTCCGGAGCCATGTGGAGCAGTTATATGATGGATAGATGCACTTTTATGGACTTCAAAGATGACCCAACAAGTCACTGCCATTATAAAGCTTGGAAGAGCCAGGACATTTTTAATATAACATAAAAATATAATATAATATAATATTTAATATAATATAAAAAAAAATCCTATGTTATATGCTATATCCTCTGCTCTGTATAGGACACCAGAACTATTTATTGAGAAAATGAAAAGACATAAATAGACAAAAACAATGGGATTTTTTTTTCATTCACCAGTCAATTTTTATGCTTCAAGCTTTTTTTATCCAAACTTTGTATAAAGATGATTCTGAATGTTATGAAAGATATAAAACAATAATTTGATATACCATTTTACTATGCAATATGTGTGTACACATGGCCATATGCCATTCCCATTCTATGCAATGCATCTATACACTGAATATAATTTGTATATTCATGTGTTTTGGGACAATATGTAATTGTAAAAAGACGTGTAATAGTATTTTCATAAGATTGTCTCATATTTCATAAGAATATCCAGACTTAAAACTGTGCATGTTGTCAGAGAAATTCGCTAAAATATAATTAAAACCTCTATTCTGGGTCTCAGGAGGATATTTCTGTCTCGAGCAGAGTGGCATTTATATTTAGATGTCACTTCCTAAACTTTGCTGCATGCGATTGGCCGTCGGTCCTCTTAGCAGCAATAGTTTTATTCAATGAATGTTACAGACTGTAGCCTCGAAAGCAAGCCAAGATCGCTACGATCATTAAAATGCTGTTGCTTTGTCAGTTCATCGCGATCTCACAAAGCTCCGTTATAAAAATTAAGTTGTCAACAAGCCTAAAAACGCTGCCGTTTTGAGCGGTGAGATTCTGATCACGTTCAAGAGATTAATAACTATATCTGTGATTGCAATCATTGGCTGCATTACTCACCGCTGCAAACACTCACTGTAATAGATGCATTTGACGCTCTCCAGAGGAAACAAATATGCAAATCTGTCAAATCTGTTTCGCCAAAATTATTACAGTATCAACTGAGGGTGCTTTTGCTTGCGTTTGAGGGTGCTTAGCACTCTAGCACCCCTGTAGAACCGGGCCTGGCTTGAGCCAGCTACTAAACGCTCCGTCTTCGAGCCATAGATCTTTAAAGGTACATTTTCCCATTTCCCATTTTCCCCAGAGTTCGCGCGGGTCTCTGTGAAAGTCCTTCCGACAAGTCTGTATGCTGCCGCAAGGATACCAGTGTGATACCACCCAAAGTCCTCATACAGAACTACAACAGGTGAAACAAATGAATGCCATAGCCGCCGCGAGCGCATTTCGATGGAAGAACAAATTAATGGACGAGCATATAAATTTAAGACGTGGCTAAATGTTTTTTATGACCTTGTATGGAAAATCCGGATGTTTTTATGACTTTTTATGGCCTTAAATTCTTATTGTTAAATTTATGACTTTTTATGACCCCGCGGAAACCCTGATAAATAATTACTCATTACTAGTAGACTACTCATTAAGCTTAACATGTTTAGGAAAGTGTAACTCATGATAATTCATGGGTTGGAAGCAGACAGTACTGATCTATGGGAGTATTTCCTTCACCTTTACAAGCTGTTGCAAGATGGAGCCGAGACTCCCTCTTATGGTTGTGAGTTAATTAAAGGTGCACTATGTAACTATTTCTTTTCTTTCTTCTCCTGTGGTAGAAGTACATTACAAGGCATATGGGTAACACTTTAGAATACTGTTCTGACATTAATGAATACCTACACAAGAATGAGTAATGCACTATTAACACACTAGTAACTAACAAGAAACTCTCATTTATAGCATGTTTAACATTCACCGCATTCTCCTGAGTCAGGGCATTGTTCTGAGTAGGATTGAAGTTCCCTTTCGTTTAGAGCCTGACCGATATATCGGTGCGCCGATATTATCGGCCGATATTAGGCTTTTTCCAAACTATCGGTATCGGCATTTATGATGGCCGATAAATGAATATTTAATTATTTTTTTTTAAACGGACGAAACACCGCTCAAACACATTGTGTGTTGGCGTTTCATAGTTTGTCCACCAGAGGGCACTCTACAACGTGCCGGGCTGGCAACACCAGCTGAGTCATGCTGAGCGCTGCATTCACAACACAGATCATCCGTGAAGTGCATGCAAGTTGGCAACGAGACATACATTGCTTGAATAACAATTAAAAGAACATCCCCATCAGTTCTCTTAACTCAAATAACATGACAAAATTTGTAACTGCCAAAATTTTTAACTGCCAAGTCCAGTTGTGCTGTTACATGTAAGCCAAGAGAGCTGGTAATTACGTTAGGTTATTATAGTTGACTGACTAAGTTTAACTCGGACAATGTGACTGAATAAGATGTATTTCTTTAATAGTCTGACAGTTTGACAGCATGAGACGTATCATCTCTCCCCTGCCCGTTATTTTGAAAAAGTGTACATATTTCTAAATTATAACTTATCATAGATACTAACCACAAAGCTAGCTAATGTCATGGCTATCAGTGGGAGACCGCTAACATTAATGCGCCTTGGAAATCACAACAAACTTATTCTGCCTAAATAAAGTAATGATTACTGTATTTATAACTAGTATATTTGTAGTTCCAGTCCCTGCATTGTAAATCGTAAGTTAGGCTCGTGAAGTGAACGAAAGTGCATTGCTGACTTCGTTCAGATGCAGCATTAACGAGTCAAATGGATTTACTGCATCATCAATAGTAGATTTTAGAAGGCAGGCAGCAAATGATGATTGAAAATGGTTTGTTAGAATTAAAAGAGTCCATGTAAAGGGATAAGCAATTTGACATTGTAATTATAAGGTAGCTCATATTTATACTGTATATAGTTTATATTTTGCTGTTGTTGTTATTTATCAGAACTTCTAGAACTTAACTGAATATTATTTTTTCCAGTCTTGCTCAAATTTATATTTATAAAGTTTACCACATCTATTAATTAGGGCTGTAATCTCCCAGTCGATTAGTCGATTATTAGTCGATACGTTCTGGCTCGACCAAAATTCTGATTGGTCGATTTTTTGCAGCATTCATTTCAGTAGTTTTGCCGCGTTCATTTCATAATTTTTGCCGCGCCGCGTTCATTTCATCAGGTGGAAAGCACTAATTGCTAATGGGGGTGTTTTCAGAGCACCCCTGTTTCACAGGTAACAGTCTGCCTTCAGAACACCCCCATTGTTTTCACTTCTTTTGGATTAGCCCAACCAACTGGCAAAGAGAAGTCTCTCGCTGGTCCTTTGTTTTTCATTCCCCGCTGGCTCAAACGCACGCCCATAGCGGTAAACTTGAGGAACGCCCATCAACACACACATGAGGGGAAGCGTCTCAACACCGCGCTAGGTGGATCTGTACTGTCAGTTTTGCCGCGTTCATTTCATCAGGTGGAAAGCACTAATTGCTAATGGGGGTGTTTTCAGAGCACCCCTGTTTCACAGGTAACAGACTGTCTTCAGAACACCCCCATTGTTTTCACTTCTTTTGGATTAGCCCAACCAACTGGCGAAGAAAAGTCTCTCGCTGGTCCTTTGTTTTTCATTCCCCGCTGGCTCAAACGCACGCCCATAGCGGTAAACTTGAGGAACGCCCATCAACACACACATGAGGGGAAGCGTCTCAACACCGCGCTAAGTGGATCTGTACTGTCAGTTTTGCCGCGTTCATTTCATCAGGTGGAATTTGGAAAGCACTAATTGCTAATGGGGGTGTTTTCAGAGCACCCCTGTTTCACAGGTAACAGACTGTCTTCAGAACACCCCCATTGTTTTCACTTCTTTTGGATTAGCCCAACCCACTGGAGAAGAGAGACAGATTGAAGAAGGCTAGTTTTATGTATATTATTTATTTAATTGAGAGAGCGTTTTTTCTGCTCTTGATCTGGCTTGTTTAATAAATATTCCTTTTTTATTAAAGTGGACGTGCCTTTTGTGTTTAAGAGTAAAAGCTTTAAGTTAATAGTTTATTCGTGTCTCAGCCGCAAAGCTGAGCTGATCGATCCTATGTTCCAGGGATTTCCAAAGTGTGGTACGCGCACCCCCAGGGGTACGTGAGAGGAAAAATGTAATGGCGGTCTGTTTTTTTAATGGGATTTTCCATATAATAAAAAAACATGAACAGTAAACATTTCCTTTGTAATCGCTTTTATTTTAAATAAAAAACTATAATTTATTAGTTTTTGATAGAAACGTAGAAGAAGACAGCTGCTGTCTTCTTCTACACACTGCTCTTCTTTTATGCCGTGCAGGCTAGGCTATATAAATGCCAACTCGTTTCATTCATTCCGTATATATTATAAATATGCTTAACTAGCTGAAATCAGGGAAACTGTCAAGTGGGACGTCTTACAGGGCTCTCAAGTCTCAGACAAATGCATTTCAACCAGATTTCAACCAGTTCACACGCTCACATGCCACACCTTGTATTTCTCACGCAGAGAAATTTCCAGGAGGCCCTGCCACGCACCAGCCAATCAAATAAAAAATATAGCTACCGAACAGCCAATCAGAAAATAGCATTGCTGTATCCGGGTAAGATTTCGATATTCCAGCAACAACAACGTTTACATTCTGCCACCTACTGGTGGTTTAGTTTAATGTTTTCTTTCCAACATTTCTTATTTGTATATATTAAAAAATATTTAAAACAATCTCATAACATTTTGTTGTTTCAGTGTAAATTATTTGTTTTGATTGGCAACAGCCCTATAGTGTCTTATTCTAATTTAATTTATAGATCAAAATTTAAGAATATAAAATGAAAGTTGAAGCATAGCCTATATTTAATAAGATTATGGGTAAATGCACTTTGATTTAAATATGTCAAAGCTGATTGAACACTTGTAAGACTATTGCTTCAGAATAAATTATGTGTTATGATGATGATGATGCTAGCTCCACGGTCATTTATTGCTGCAATGTTTCTTTTACGCGGCTGAAAATAACCGTGTTTTCTATTACTGAGCCTGTTTCTGTCACTGGTCCTCTTAAAAGTGGAAGCTTGTGCGTAGCTTTGTTGCATTACCGGTATATTGAAAGTTTGTTGATGTTGTTATTGTCATGCGTGTTCTGGTTATTTGCGCATGATTAAACAGTCTTATATGTCGATAAAACAAAGCTTGAATTTGGGCCGGCTAACTCTCACGCGATCCAGAGACCCCGGCCTGGATATGTGCCCAAGGCTTCCACCACTCCGTTCAAAGACCAGGTGGTGAACCTGCAAGCGCTGCCCATGTAGGGGGCAGACCCAGCCTTGGCACTGCTCTGTCCAGTATGCGCTCTCCGCACTTACGTAGACAGGACGCAGTGTTCAGGACCTCAGACCAGCTCTTTGTCTGTTATGGTGGAGAGCAGAAGGGAAGAGCTCTCTCAAAGCAAAGGCTGTCTCACTGGATAGTGGACACCATTGTTTTGGCTTACCAGTAGCAAGGTCGACCGTGTCCCCTTGGGGTTAGGGCCCACTCCGGCGACCCCCACACGTGTATTTCCACAGTAAGCCTCCTCTGTGAGCAGGTGTCTTTCCCTTGGCAAGTCCATGCCACCCCTGGGGTTAAAAATCCACCTTCGGCTGGTACCCCAGACTTTCCCATATGCAGCCCTGAGTGGGTCATATGTGTACTCTCTAAGTCCTCCCTACAGGTAGGCATCTTGGCATTTCCTCACTGGAATATGCATTCCAGTGTACCTTGGTAATCCTGTGTTAAGTGGGAGTCCTTCGTCCGTACCAGTCTTACGACAGGGTACTCACACTTACGCAGGGCACTGGAAGACAGCTGAGTGGCGTGATTATATTGGGACCCCCATTCGTTAGTCACTAACATTACGTCGTACCCCCATTCGTTAGTCACTAACGTTACGTCTCCGTTCCCTCCTCAGGGAACGAGGGTTACATCCGTAACCGAGACGTTCTGTTGACACTGTTTCTCAATATGTAAGGGATAATGTACATCCAGCCGGTTGTTATCTCTGACAGGGTGATCAGAGTCTTGCATCAGCCTGATGCGCTTTATTCTGCAATAACAACTGACTGGATGTACATTATCCAGCTTATTACACGACTACTTGCCACATAAGTAAATAATTAGACATGAAATATTGATCTGAGTTGAAATATTTTATTAGCTCTTTAAACGCAAATGCTGGAAACTACAGATCCACTGCCCAGGGCTGCATTTCTCAAAAAGCATTGTGAGCTAAGTTAATTGTAGACCATGGTGGCAAAGGCTCTTTGGTCTACTTATATGATGCTTTTGGGAAACGCAGCCCTGGGCAGTGGATCTGTAGTTTGCAGGAAAAACTAGTGTGGATGGAAAGCCAAAATGGAGAGAAAAATATATATTTTTAAATGAATTAGTGTGGACAAGGCCTGATTTTGGGGTAATATAAGTTTTGATATTTTGGGCATTCTGTGAGGAAGTGCAGCTCAGTTTCCATCACTCCCGGGCTGCAGTGCGAGCAGAGTCTGTCCTCACAGGAGAGACAGGTCTGTTTGTTCCGGCCCATCTCTATACGGCCAGACTGTGCTCTCTGAGTCTGTACTCTTTAGTGGGTGACAGGAGAACCTTTCCATGCTTCGCATCCTGGCCGCATTACCACCTCGGGTGAGCATTATTTATTTGCAAATAATTCAACACCCCTCGTCAATTATTCCATACGTAAGCTTCAATTAAGTAACTTGGTGTTCCTTCGTTGCTATAGTTGTAAAGTGACATTTTAGAATTAGAAACGGGCTCAATTGCTAAACTGTCTTTTTAAAGTGTTTTTAAAGAAACAGCTTCTTATTTATTTACTCACTTTTGCCTTCAAACTGTTGTATAAACACAATATCACGGTCTTGTGCCTGTGCTGATATAGAGGCACTTCCACTCATTGCTCATAGCCTATAATATAGGATGTCTCATATAGCCTATAATATAGGATGTTCATTTACTGAGGGCACGCCATTGGAGTTTCCAGTGTTGACAGTGCCATTAAATAGCATAGCTATTGGGAGTGCTGTACCATAGCATACAAGCAACAAGCTTCTAAACACACAAATGGAATAACATATTATTGTAGGGCTTTAATTTTTTACCAGTCTACACCATGACAATCCTCATTCTATATGACAGCAGGGTAAAATAAATAATTGTAGCATCCTCGCTGACATCATCCCCATTGTCATCGCTAGTCTTTCCCTGCCTGGAATCATCACAACCAATATTCTGCTTATTATTGTGATTTTTAAATTGCCAAAGTGAACATTTGGAGCCTTCTCTGCACCAGGGGCATCACTAGACCTTTTTAAATTTGAGATGGTGGTCCAGTGGGTTAAACCACGGAACTGACATGCAGAAGGTTGCTGGTTCGATACCAGCGGTCACCATCAGTGTGTCCTTGAGCAAGGCTCTTTACTCCATGTTGCTCCAGGGGGATTGTCCCTGTAATAAGGGCACTGTAAGTCGCTTTGGATAAAAGCGTCTGCCAAATGCATAAATATAAAATATAATATAATAAAATATTACTGATTAAACACTGATGTTTGCCCTATTCTGACCTGAGAATCATTTTTCTGATAATATTTCAGGAATCATGTCCTCTGTGTTTTCTATCAGCTGTTTAGAATCAGAACAATGCCAGAATAGTGAATGAACCACTATTGATCCAATCGGTCAAACAGGTTTAGAAAATGTTCTTTAGTTGTTTGTGATTCAGTTTGAGTTGTTCAGACAGTTCACTCATCACTTATTTCTATTTGCAGAGGTTTCTCACTCTGAAATAGTAATTGGATATTTTAGAAGACAGAAAACAAAAAGAGCACTGAATGAGGTTCATATTTGCTTACAATCCATCGTAGGAAACAAACACGCAAATATATTCTAGAGTTTGTCAATGATGAAGCAGCTGTTTGCATAAATTTGATTGAACTCCACAACACATGATTTGCTTTATCAATGCTTTTATTGATTAGAGGGGTGTTTCAGAGAAGGTAACGGGAAGAGATTAAAACTTGGAAAAAATTTAAATTAAGTAAATAAAGAATAACATTTTTTGAGATGAGCATATCTCAAAAAGAGTAAAAATCACCATTCCCACTTTGTGTTAAAGACAAGATAAGATCAGAAAGTGTACAATCAAAGTAACTGCCGCAGGATGACTGCATATGATCTCACAAGTCCGTAACACAAATGGAGCCCATTAGGGTTGAACAGGTTGCATCGTTCCAGCAACGGTTAGCTGTAGGGTGGAAAAATGATATTAGTTATTCTGACCATTATAGTCGTGTTAGAATCAAAATAATACACTAACATGTGATGGCTCATTTTTTGTATCATATGAAATTATAGTATTGTAAATTATAATCGGAAGTATTCTCACAGGCCCAGTTGATCTCCAGACAGTTCTCAACACCCAGGTTGTTAGGTTCTCCAGCGCACCAGTTAGTATAGTCATACCCAGTTCCATCAGCCCACAACCACTGTCCTTCCTAAAGAGCAAAGACAGTGATCATAAGAGTTCACGACTGTACTCAGATTTCAGTAAGAAGCTAATGAATTAAGTCAGCTTTAAACCACCTTCATTAGAAATGTTGCATTTGCGGTTAAAAACCGAAATTTCAGTTTAGACAAACAAACACACAAGGACACACGATTTAACTTACTATTTCTCCATCATGACCACCAGTCCAGGCACGTGTGGAAGAAGAAGGCAACAGACTCAGCAGGAAATTATTTTCCGCTTTACTATGCACAGAAGCGAGATTTGCACCAAAACTTTGGCAGTTTCTCTAAAAAGACAGATTTTTTTAAATTGTCAATACAAAATCTAATATTTTTATCATAAATGATAATATTTAGTCACTTTTTTGTCATTTTAAAACAAAGTCTGCTCTGATTGATTGTATGCCCAGTATCAATTTTCTGATTTATTTATTTGCAGAAAATAAAGGTATACCTTAAATCACCATTCACTTTATATTAAGTGTCTTTAACTACTATTGTCCTAATATTTAAATTAATCATTTGATTCAGGGCATTTATTGTTTACATACATGTTTTTACCTTGTATTTTATTACAGCTGTAATTAATTTCTGTAATTAGGTCAATGATTACACTGTTGACCCTTCCCTTACACCTTAATCCACCCTTAAACCTACCAATACCACCAACACTGCCCTAACCTTACCCGTATCCCACCTCAACAGCAGCGAAAGTGTTTTACAATATAGCATCAACACTGTACTGTACCTTTATTGTATTTTTTATTTGATGTTAAAGACACCTAATATAAGAGTGTGACCAAATCACCTTGTTGTAACCAACACATTACCTGTGCTGCAACCCAGTTAACCGTCTGAGGGAAGAACTTGTAGCACCGGAGTCCAGATTTTGTCCATCCACAGGGGCATTCTTTACCTAAATTAATGGCATCCAGTGCATAAATGTTAATGCTTTTGTATCATTTTTTTGTTTACATTTGTATTATTATTATTATTTCATGTAGCTTATTTTATGGTGGTGTGATTAAGTTTCTAAATTATGTGTATTTTGACACTGTAAATTCCTCATTAATCATGTTTTGATTAATCAATTGTACGATACCAAAATACTTTTAAAATGAAATAGCGAGGGTTTTTACAAATAAATGTCTTACCTGCATCCCCCATGGAGAAGATAATAAAAAGAAGCAGAACACTTCTCAGCATTGCCATGATGAACCTAAAATTAATTAGCAGGAAAAGTCAAATGTCTGCACTCTGGATTCTCAAAGTATTTAAAGACAAAACACAGATACTTTAGAAATATTATTCAGTAGGTTTTGGTTTCAAAAGCTCACCTTGGTTTGTTTGTTGCCTTTAGAATCTCAGAGGAAGATTTGGTGAAGTTTCAGAAACAGCCCTGCTTTTATACTTTCCTTAATGTCAGGTGTGTATAGGCTAAGGCACGAGGATGCAATGTGATGATTTGATATATAGACTTTTGTACGCATGAAATAAAATACAAATATTAGAGAACATGTAAGATAAGCCTGTAGAAATACAAATGTTAGTTTAACTAAATATTTATTTTTAAGTTCTAAATATTTATATGTAGCAGCGCGTTTTGTTTGTAATTGGCATAGACTGGAAAGTTTACACCAGGGGAAGAGTTGCTCCACCCCCAGAAGGCAAACTTAAACTCTACCCCTCTAAGATACCCGACTACGCCACCCCAGGAGGCAAATTTACCGGGGAAAATCGCCTGATAAGATTAACTTAAAACACACAGGTTCGGTTGCGGCTGAGATAAGACCCGAGTCAGAGGTGGAAATACAAAATTACAGTTTTTATTTGGGACACCATTAATACATAAAAATAAAAATAAAAATAAAACACACAATTCGGCCTCCTCTCCAGAGCTGGGGACTACTCACTCCTTCTCTGAAAATAGCACAGCAAACACTCGTGCACTCACATTTCAGACCACAAATGTGGAACACTGCAATCGGAAGAGACCACCACCCAGCAGAGAGCGAGACTCGTCCACACAAACACGAATCCTAATTACCCCAACAACTGGAGGGAGAAGCAGAATTACACGTTAAACATACAATCAAATATACACACTCACATACATTCTTTTAAAACTAGTACTCAATGAATTAAGAGCAATTACACACACTTCTGGTTGCCATCCACTAATAGACCAGTTCACTGAAACGGTCGATGGCCAAAAAAAACAATTCACAAATCTAATCAAAAAAAGAAAATAGTCGGTTAACAACCAGTTCACAGAAACTTGGTTGACACAACAAAATAGTAATAAATTCAGAACAAACAAAACAAATTTACAACAAAAGAATACTAAATGTTTGAAGCAATGGGTTCACATAAACCAAGAAAGAAAGCAAACAGAATAGACAAAAAGATAATCTGAATGATATATTGTTACGCTACTCCAAAAGAAACCAGATCAAAATAATGACTGCTGGATGGTTAAACCATTTGATGCCTCAAAGCGAGAGTAACGTTAGCCCACCGTATCGAATCTGCGGCACGCCAGGCCACCAGACAGCTGATGTTGTAAGTCTCCAGCTTTAACCAGAAATAAACACACGTTTACCACAGCAGCACGTGAATGCAGGTCGCGATAAATTATACATCCATTTCTGCAGTCGAGCCGGCGCAGCACCCCGCGACAGTCTGTAACGTGACCATATGCAGCACAATACTGAACGATAATCAGTGGTATAGCAGTCAGCATATACGAAGATAGCCACAAAAGTCCCGACGAGAAACCCACTGCAATGTTTCTCCCTCAGTCTGTAGACGGTTTAAACTGCTTGCGATGCACAGGGCATTTAAACTCCAGGACGTAAAATCAATCGGGTACCACATGCGTTGTACCGCAGGCTTCCTCAGTCCACACAGACAAACTCCCGCGACACACCGGAAATGGATGACGTCACCCGTGACTATGAGACACACCTTCCTACCACACCTAAAGCTATCTTTATAGGCCACGTAAAATAAGGAACGCCCCAGAGAGAGATTATTATCTTTGGCTACAATCTACCCCCCCTTTTGTCATCGTCGTCCCGACGAGAATCCAAGCTTCTAAGGTTTACCATCTAATGAAAATCTAACACCAAGGCCTAAATAAGGCACTGAGGGAGTTGGATGCTGACGCAAGAGGACTACTAGGTCCCACCTCCCTACCTGCTGCTCGCGGCAAACGATGCACATTAGAATGTAATCCGGCCCCGGCTCGTTCGGTTCTACGCAGAGTTACCTCAGACTGACTATGCGGACCTCGTACAGTAGGTCCCGGTACCGGCGAAGAACCTGTATCACCACCTGCCTCGATCTCGGCTAAATCCACCGCTCTAGAAACAGAAACATCTAATGGCCCCGGAAGAGACGCACCCAAAGCATCCCCCCGGGCTACGGTTGGATTGTCTGATACCACATACACCAAGTCTCCTTCTATGGGCTCCTCCTCAATGGTCACCCCCACTGGCGATTCAACCTGAACCTCGGGAAGCCTGAGTGCCAACTCTACCTGAGCTCTGGGTTTCAAAGACGACCGATGGACGTGACGTACCTTCTCCTGAACATACTCTGGAGCAATTGCATACACCGATTCACCCACTGGTTGGGCCTTAACAACCTGGTATACAGTTGAACTCCACAGGTCCTGTAGCTTGTGACAACCCCGGACACCGTAATCACGCAGGTAAACCAACTGACCCTCCTGCAACGGCAGTTCCTTGACCCGTTGATCATGTTTGACCTTGCGTCGTTTAGCATCAACTTGCAGCCTATCTCGTGCACCCTCAAAGGCAACCCTTAAACGTGCCTGGTGCTCCTCAATCCACTGATGCACTCTACCTGCGACTGGCTCTTGTACTCTACCGAGCAGAAAGTCAATGGGCAACCTGGGCTCCTAGCCAAACATGAGAAAGTATGGGGACTCTCCCGTGGCCTGATGCGGAGTAGTATTATAACGAAAAAAAACTTGCAATAAACAGGATGCCCAATCCCTCTTTCTATCAGGGGACAAAGTTCGCAACAAGTTGTGTAAGGTTCGATTGAACCTCTCGCATTGGCCATTACCGGCCGGATGATAGGGAGTGCTGCGAGACTTACTCACCTGATAGAGGCTACACAACTGCTGTATTAACTGAGATTCAAAGTTGTGGCCCAGGTCAGAATGAATCCGGCCAGGGACCCCAAACCTGAAAAACCTCTCATTCACTAGAACCCGGGAAACAGTCTCAGCCTGTTGGTCCTTAGTGGGCACAGCCACAGTGAATTTACTGAACATGTCAGTGTAAGGATCGGTTTTGGTACTAAGACAAAAGCTGAGATACACACCCCAGCAATTGAACAATAAAAGTCACTAATCTTGAGAGAAGATCTCACAGAAACTGTGTGACAACACCCTGACAAACATTTCTCCCCCCTCCCCATTTTGCCCTCTCCTTGCCCTGTTGTGTCTTTGAGACACTGACCCAAACTGCATGTATTGTGCCAGACATGATGACTCTTTTAAATTATTTTCATATTGCTTTGCAATTGTGTTTTATGTTTTTACGCTGATTAGTTCTGTACCATGGATTCTTGTTTACTTGCCAAAATAAATGTTAATCTTGATTTATTCTGTATCTTTCTGAAATCATTATTTTAGTAGTGTCCGTGAGGAGTAAGTAGGAGTTACCGCAGATCTCTCTGCCCGGGCAGATCATACTGGGAACCCCATAGCGGGAGCATTGAGCCATGCATGAGGGAAAACCTGATTTCTGACTGCCACTGTAATTATAAGTTGCAGTTTCCGTGACTATCACTAAAATTACATGTTTTGTTATGAGTAAACATGTGTGACTCACTTAGAGGTAAGATAGTTCACCCTGCAATCCTCTGTAATATCAGAACTGACTAATCTGTGTCCGTTAGAGCAAGCGAAACCGGACACTTAGCCTACTTGCGCCTCCGGGTCCCATGGAGGAACGAATATTTGAAAATAAGTGATACTAAGGAAAATCAACGATCTAAATTAAATCGCAAATAATCTTAAAATCAGCTGAGAAACTCTAAACGTAACACACTTTATGGAGTCACATAGAATTGGAGTCAGATAAAATTATTAATGGAGTCAGATTTAAAATGAGATATCAATAAATTAAGAGAACTTTACCAAAATGCTGAAAAGGCTTACACGCAGAATTCCTTTTGACCAAGCCATTAGTATCCGTTTTTTGGGCTAAATGGATGGAAATTTACAGTGGTGACCTGTCTTCCATGATCTCCCGGTGGCGAGTGTCTTTTCAGCTAAATATTGGGATTGCCACAAGCGATAGGTTTGATCTTCTTCTATTTCTTCAGCTGTTATGGTAAGTCCATTCTTATTTGCCTTTTAGAAATGTTGGGAGTGTATAGTACTGAATACTGTATAAATCTGATGGGGCGTGAAAATTAGACAATCATATTGCTTATCAGGGACATGAAAGCAACAGCGCAGAGTAGAAATGATATCCCTTGCTTTAAAATTCTCCTTGTTTGCATACGCAGCAAGAGAGGAAATTTTATTTCTGTACTCAAGAGAGCTCTGTAAATGAAAACCTTGAATTCTGAGGAAAAATGTCCAGTTACATTTGTTCATTTGCTTTGCTGCAACAACGCGACAAAGAAAAAGAACAAATGGTCACGTTAACTTGTGAATGAAATCTAGTGAGTAGATTAGCTAAAATATCATTGAAAAGATCTCACTGGAATCCTTTGTGTGTAAAATGCGAAGGTGGACAAAACTGGTTCAGGTCTGATGTCACAATTATAAATGTCTTATAAAATATAACATTTACTATGGTCTTATTTCAGACCTTGCAATCGCTGCACTTTTGTGTGGTTATTAGTGTCTCAGAAGAGACTGAGAAAACGAACAGACCAAAGAGAATATTTGACTTTCTCCATCAGACCTGTGTTTGTCAAAACCTTTCTTTTCATATGCAAATAGATTCTCTAAAGAATGCAATTGATAACTTCTCAGCCTAAAATTGTGCCCAATTTTAGTCACAAAAATCTTTGAATTGAGCAATGATTTGATCTGTGCTCTCAGTGTTTCCAGTTTATTGAATGTTCACAGCAACTAAGTTTATAACTGGTTTCCAGTTTGATCTTGTTGCTGTGCACACAATGATCAGGCCAGCACAGCAGTAGCCGCAGGGCCAATCTAAAGATCAGTGAGATGATAACAGATTATTCTGGACAAATGACTCAGCAGAGATCCTCTTGAGACCAGCAAATACAATTATTATTTAATTCATACTATTTTAATATAATATGATTTATATTATGATTATAATATAAATTATATTATAATGGCCAGAAATGGTTTTAATCTCATGATAATTCAGCATTATTTAGAAGAGGAAAGAATGTTGGGAAAGTATGAAAAGGATTAGAATGTAGAAAGATGGGATGTGCAAGTAGGGAAATAAGATGGCAAGAGCATTATTACTGTTGAAATGATGGCAAGGAGAATATAAATGGTTAAAGAAAGAATTGTTAAGGAAGAAACTGAAGAGAAAAAAAACCTAAAGAGAAAGAACTTCTGTACCTTCTATTTGTACAATAATTTAAATGAGATACATCACAATGCCCAGTTAAATGATTAACCTGATTGTTGTAACTTGAATAGGCTGAATTCAGGCAAGGCCTAACAATTTGCATTTCATTGATCTGCAACCCAATGAGAAAGGGGAGGTACAAGTTTTCCATTGCAATGAAACTCGCAAGTGTTAGCGAATTCCTCTCTGGGAGCGTCAGAGTACATGGGACCTGATTGGGAAAGTTATGTTACTGGGAATGTAATGAAAGTTGTGTGTTATGTTAACTTAAGGCATTCACTCTACAGGGGTCACACACCACAGAGATCCAAATGGTCAAGAGTTCAAATGACACCATAAACACCTGGTGACCTGATGCTCTAAACACAGATCTGACTTGTATAAACAGCATCATTTAAAGAGATTGCCCCAGGGGACCTGGGTGTGATAATGATCACAATACAGCAGATTGTGTAAACACAGCTGCAACAGCAACTTAAGGTGCAACTGATCTGGCTGCATTTACACACAGTCAGATCTAACCATTATAAATCAGTTTATCTGACCTTTTACTTTACAGAAACAGAAACATGATCATGATAATGATACATGTATTTGTAAACTACAACAAATTTTATCATAATGGCATAAAACCTTGTCAGGTTAAAGCCATCTACAACAACTATTTGGCTAAGACCATTTTAGGAAAAATAAGATAGCACCATCTATCTTAATTAAATTTGTGTGAAGGTTCAATATTAAACTGTATTTCTCTCTGTGTTTGTTTTCCTTTTAGGTGAATGGCTGCCACTCTTCAGAATCAGATTCCACTGGGTCTGACGCTTAGGACACACACACACAACATGTAGGAGATGGGAGTGAAGAGACTTCATGAAGCCATTCACACCTCACAGCACACATAGTTACATGGCTTCCCAGTATAAAAATTGGAATAAAATTATACAACACAGATTATGGTAGGATAGACACCACCCATCTCCTATACACATACATACACAACACACACCCTTAATTCTATCACCGCACAACATATTTTTACAGGCATAGGTCATAGGACTATCCAGGCCAAAATCATTCACATAATGCAAATGTATCATACACTATTAATCTTCATACATACAGGACAAAATTAATTATTTTCATAATTCCCTTTTTATTTAATTTGAACAATTTTACGGCTTACAGCCATGTCAACTTTCTGTATGTAAACATTGCAAGATGCATAAAACGTGCATGGCTTTGTTACACAGTAATTGATAGACAATTAATTGATCAGTAAACTGATGAACAAAATGTTTAATATGTCCAGTCCTTAACATTGTTGAAAACTGGAAGGGCCCTAGTTTCCAACATATGACTAATGACAATATAAATATATCTAAAGACTTAGATCTGGGATGCAGGCATTTCTATAAATGAAGTAAACAATTCTCAGTCAGACCTGCATCATTGAGTGCGACTCCGCCTGTACATCAAATGCGCAGAAGATGAGTGCCAAAGTTTAACTAAAGATTTTAAATCTCTTTTTCTGTAAATCTCATTCTCTAAGTAATCTGATTGAAACATAACATATTCAATAATGATTTGCATTTAAAACAACTGATATAAACAATTTTATAATGGCAATTATTCAATTGTGTATTTCCATGTTTAATTATGTGATATATTTTAATTATGCATACTGATGGTAAATATACTGTTCTATTGACGGTTTTGATACCCTTCCTTCAATTCATCCAGACCATGTTTAAATTTCACTTCCATATCACTAGTGGTATTGAAGAATCTGGCGATCAAATGAGACTTGCGCTCTAAATATATGACACTGAGAAATGAGAGCGTTTTTACCACTCGCACTTCTGACAGGAGTTTATCATGTGTTGTTATGTTGATGTTCTTGTGATTATCCAACAACTCTCTTTTTCCATCTCACAATAACCACAAATTCATCAGTGTTCAATTATTGCATGGTTATTCAGAATTTGTTCAGGTGTCTCGCACACAATGGAGCATCATCAGTGGATGATTCCTTCACCCATGGAGATCTGACCTACCTGGCAAACCAAACCTTCTGCTTGAAGGTGACCGAGGATTTCTCTAAGGGTCAGCTATTGATAAGTATCCTGGGGAGGACACAGATGTTTCCTCAAAGTGTAAAGACACTTTCCACTGACACTTTCTGCTCATGCTGACTAACACAACTGACTTGGGACATCAAGTCATTCTACAGACTGAAAACCATCACAATCATCGGCAGGTAGAAACAAACGTGACCAACGGGATAACAGATATCCTGCGTAATTGCTACAGCATCCAATCAGCACAGTACGCCTACACCTAACAGGACTGTGCCGCTGAGGTGTATTTCAGCAGTGTTTTCATCTTCATGTTCAGCCTGTCTTAATGTGGTTATTTCAGGTGACTGCTTGACTCCGGCACCCATTGATTTGTGCTGTTAACTCAAGGATCAGCACCATGAACACTTCGGAAATTACATCCAAAATATGGAAACAAGGAATGTCCAAATATGTCCCCTTGGGAACTCATCTGAATTTGTCCCAATGGGCCAGGGGCCGTCTGTAAGGATCAGTTTTGGAGCTAAGACAAAAGCTGAGATACAAACCCCAGCAATAGAACAATAAAAGTCACTAATCTTGAGAGAAGATCTCACAGAAACTGTGGGACACCACCCTGATGAAACATTTCTCCCCCCTCCCCATTTTGCCCTTTCCTTGCCCTCTGTTCAGGTCACCAAATCCAGATATACCAGTGATGATGTATCTTGTAAATCTATTGTTTTATCCCTTTCATGTTTGATGTCTTTTTAAAGGTCTTGGTGCGAATGGTAAAATGGTCTCAGTTTCATTGCAGTCACTAGTAGGATTAGAAAGATTGAAAACTAATGAGAATTCTGTTCTCCTTTTGAGGAGTCTCTTCAAAGATATCTGATCCACTCCCCCAAAACCAGATGGTTGTGTTGCAAATATTTACAACCCTTTTGTTCTAGTTGGAGTATTTAAGGCAGGGTAACCTTTCAGGGGGAGAAAATTCTGTAGCCAGAACCCCCATGTGGTGCTGTGTCAGTGTCTTTGGGGCGCACACATACACGACATGTAGACTATGAGCCAGACACGATGACTCTTTTAAATTATTTTCATATTGCTTTGCAATTGTGTTTTATGTTTTTACGCTGATCAGTTGTGTACCGTGGATTCTTGTTTACTTATTTACTTTTCCTGTCTGGCCAAAATAAATGTTAAACTTGATTTATTCTGTATGTTTCTGAAATAATTATTTTAGTAGAGTCACATGAGGAGTAAGTAGGAGTTACCGCAGATCTTTCTGCCAGGGCAGATCATACTGGGGAAACCCACGACGGGAGCATGGAGCCAAACATGAGGGAAAACCTGATTTCTGACTGCCACTGTTATTATAAGTTGCAGTTTTCGTGACTATCACTAAAATTACCCGTTTTGTTATGAATAAACATGTGTGACTCATTTAGAGGTAAGATAGTTCACCCTGCAATCATCTGTATTATCAGAACTGACTAATCTGTGTTCGTTAGAGCAAGCGAAACTGGACGCTTAGCCTTTGTGCGACTCCGGGTCCCATGGTGGAACGAATATTTGAAAATAAGTGATACTAAGAAAAATCAACGATCTAAATTAAATCGCAACTAATCTTAAAATCAGCTGAGAAAACGTCTCGGGTTATGACTATAACCCTTGTTCCCCGAGAAGGGAACGAGACACTGCGTCGTCGAGTGACAACACTCTGGGAACGCCCACAGCGTTACGCATCTGAAGTATGAATGAAATCAAGCCAATCTGATTGGTGGTGCGTCGTGACGTAGTAGATGACGGCATACCCGGAAGATACAAAAAGGAAGCTGATGCAAACACACACTAGCTCTTTTGCGATGAAGCAAGCGCTCTAATCGTGATAGGTGTGGCGACGAGACGCAGTGTCTCATTCCCTTCTCGGGGAACAAGGGTTATAGTCATAACCCGAGACGTTCCCCTTCGAGGGAACTCGAACTGCGTCGTCGAGTGACAACACTCTGGGAACGTTAATACCCACTAGGCCACACCGAAATCACCCCACGTCCCAGTGTGAAGCTGGAGACCCAGGCACACTCAGGACGCAAGAACTCGAGCACCAGGCGTCACCGGGAGGTGCAGACTGTAAAAACGTATGAAGGTGTGCGGGGTGGCCCACCCGGCCGCCTCGCATACCTCTTGAAGCGAGACGCCAGAAAGGAGGGCCACTGAGGAAGCCATGCTCCTGGTGGAATGGGCCCTCACGGCCATGGGGGAAGGCAAATTGCGCACCCCATAAGCCGTGGCTATAGCCTGGACGATCCAGTTACTGATCGTCTGAGTTGACGCAGGCAGCCCCTTCTTGGGTGAGCCAAAGCACACCAACAACTGGTCTGACCTCCTCCAATGGGAAGACTTCTCTAGATAAATACCCAGAGCTCTGACCGGGCAGAGCAGATGAAGTCTCCCCTCTTCCGCCGTCAGGTGGGGAGGGGGATGGAAAGCCTGAAGAACCAGAGACCGGGCTCCCTGAGATGGAACCTTGGGAATGTAACCCGGTCTAGGGTGAAGAATGGCCCTTACTCTGCCAGGGGCAAAGATCTCCCACTCTCCTCAGAGAGGTAATGGCGAGTAGAAAGGCCACCTTCAAGGTCAGGTTCTTAGGCTCAGCCAGCTCCAGTGGCTCGAAGGGGGCCTCAGCCAGCCCTTCCAGAACCACCGCCAGGTCCCAGGTTGGGACTCTGGAGCGAGCTACCGGCCTCATCCTCCGAGCCCCACGGAGGAACTGTACAACCAGGTGGTGCTTCCCCAAAGGTCCATCACCTAGAGGTGCGTGGAAAGCCCCAAGGGCAGCCACGTACACCTTCAGGGTGGACGGGGTAAGACCAGCGGAGAAGCGATCTTGGAGGAACTCCAGCACTGAAGCCACTGGGCAGTTAACTGGATCCACCTCACGCTCTCTACACCAAGTGGAAAATACGTTCCACTTGAGGCTGTACAGTCTCCTGGTAGAAGGAGCCCTGGAGCTGAGTAAGGTCTCGACTACCTCTGCTGACAGGCCTGCCTCTAGGTACCGAGCCCCCTCAGGGGCCAGACCCAGAGGCTCCACAACTCCGGCCGGGGGTGAAATATTGTGCCCCCTGCCTGAGAGAGCAGATCCCTCCTCAGAGGAACCTGCCACGGAGAGCCGTCTAGCAGAGCTATGATGTTCGAGAACCATACTCGAGTGGGCCACCGGGGTGCTACTAAGAGCAGGCTGATGCCCTCCCGGCGGACCCGCTCCAGAACTCCCGGGAGCAGAGTGATCGGGGGAAATGCGTACAGACGCAGCCTCGGCCACGTCTGCATCATGGCGTCCAGTGCCAACGGGGCTGGATGCCTGAGAGAGAACCACAGTGGACAGTGGGACGTCTCTCGAGACGCGAACAAGTCCACTTCCACTGGGCCGAATCTCTCGCACATGGCCTCCACCACCTCTGGGTGGAGTCGCCACTCCCCGGGCCTCAGCCCCTGCCTCGACAGGATGTCTGCTCCCTGGTTTTGGTCCCCGGGAATGTAAATCGCCCTGAGGGACGATAACTTCCCCTGGGACCACAGGAGGATTTGATGCGCCAGTCTGCATAGAGGGCGCGACCTCAAACCCCCCTGGTGATTGAGATACGCGACAACCGAAGTGTTGTCTGAGCGTATCAGGACATGGTGGCCGCGGAGGTCCGGGTAAAAGCTCCTCAGAGCCTTGTAGACCGCCAGCATCTCCAGGCAGTTGATGTGCCATGAAGAATGCCGGGTCTCCCACAGACCTCTCGCAAAGCGGCCTTCCATGACCGCGCCCCAACCAGTGAGGGAGGCATCTGTTGAAACGGCCTTCCGGCAACATGATGCTCCCAGCACTGGCCCCTGGGACAGGAACCAAGGTTTCCGCCATATGACGAGGGAACGAAGGCATCTGCGCGTTACCCTGATCATACGAAACGGATTTCCCCTCGGGGAAAACCCCTTGGCCCTCAGCCACCACTGTAGGGGTCTCATATGCAGCAGGCCAAAAGGTATCACGTTGGACGCTGCTGCCATGAGCCCCAGCAGTCTCTGGAACTGCTTCACAGTGAGGCTGCGGCCTGACTTCACTCTGGAGACGTTCGCCAGTATGGATTCCACGCGTGCGGGAGACATACGTGCCCGCATCGACGTGGAATCCCATACGACTCCCAGGAACGTGGTCCTCTGGGAGGGCGTCAACACGCTTTTCTTCGTGTTGAGTCTCAGCCCCAAGCACCTTATGTGGGCCAGAACGACATCTCGATGCCGAACCGCCATCTCGCGCGATCTGGCCAATATGAGCCAGTCGTCGATGTAATTTAGTATACGGATGCCCTGGAGTCTCAGCGGAGCCAGTGCTGCATCCATACACTTGGTGAAGGTGCGAGGGGAGAGTGCCAGGCCGAAGGGAAGAACCCGATATTGGTACGCTTCGCCCCCGAAAGCGAACCTCAGGAACCTCCTGTGTGTTGGAAGGATGGAAATATGGAAGTATGCGTCCTTTAGATCTATCGTGACGAACCAGTCCTCGGACTGGATCTGACTCACGATGGCTGGAATTGTGAGCATCCTGAACCTGAATCTCCTCAGAGACCGATTCAGAAGCCTGAGATCTATTATCGGACGCAACCCACCATCCTTCTTGGGAACTATGAAGTACCGGCTGTAGAACCCGGAGTCCCTGTTCGCCAACGGAACCCGCTCTATGGCTTCCTTGGCTAACAGGGCCTGTACTTCTTGTTCCATAACCCGAACCTGCTCTGGGCCGACCACAGTCCGGACCACCCCGTTGAACTTCGGGGGAGGAGAACCGAACTGCAGTCTGTAACCCAGCTCTACAGTCTGCAGGACCCATGTAGATACACTCGGAAGGCATGTCCATGCGCCAAGATAATCTACTAAGGGGACCAGCCTCTCGAGGCTGGCCACGGGTGTCAACCGAGCCTCGTTCCCGATCCCCTGAAGCGGCTGACCGGCAGGGAGAAGTCGGGAACGATTTTCGGTGGGTGCACACGTTTGCTGTCCGGCCGCAAGTCCTGTTGGAGGCAGCGAAGACAGCACGCGTGTGCGGGAGATCAGTGAGGCCCGAAGCGTCTGTGACGGCGGGAACACAGCACTGATCTCCCGAGAGCTCCGGGGGGAAGACGACCTCGGTCGTTCCAACCCGGGGGGGGCAGCTCTGAGCGATCCAGCCGCAGCTAGGACCGCTTAGTGGCAGCCTTCTTCGCCTGAAGGACGGTCCTCAGATCGACCTTAGGCTCTGAAGGCTTGCCACGAGAGCGCCGCCTCTTTTGCCAAGCTCCCTCAGGAGGGGCGCGAGAAGCAACGCTCTCCTTCTGCACCTGCCGGTGCGAGGAGCTAGCAGACGGCCGAGGCTGTCCCTTTGAGACAGCCTTCCCCGAAGAGCTGGATCGACGAGGGAGATACTGCTGGAAGGCCGCCGCCTGTTTTCTCACCTCCTGGAACCTCTCGACGACGGTGTTAACCGCACCGCCGAAAAGCCCAGAAGGCGAGACCGGGGAATCCAGGAGAAAGTGTTTCTCTCTCTCCTTCATCCCCGACAGGTTTAACCAAAGATGCCTCTCCACACACACCATACCTGCCATGGAGCGGCCGATGGAACGGGCCGTCTCCTTGGCGATGCGGAGAGACAAATCGGTGGCCTTCCTGAGTTCGAGGATATCGTCCGGAGACGGGCCCCCGCCCTCGTCGAGCTCCTTGAGGAGGTCGGCCTGGTAGGCCTGCAACACCGCCATAGTGTGCAGGCAACTACCAGCCCGCCCAGCCGCCATATATGCCCTCCCAACCAGCGCTGATGTATCGCGCGCTGGTTTGGCGGGCAATACCTGGGTCTTCAGGGACGAAGCGGCCTCGGGAGAGAGGTAGCTCGCGAGAGCCTCCTCTACCCTAGGCAGTGTCCCATAACCCTGTTCGGCCGCCCCCAGCACGTTACCGAAGTCGAGTACTGGAGGGCTGGTTAATCTGGCCGAATAGGGTTTATCCCAAGACCTACACAACTCATTGTGTAGGTCCGGGAAAAAAGGCAGACCCCGGCGTGGAGGTTGAGGCTTGCGCCTGAAGAACCGTTCATCCAGCTTACTGGGCGGCTGGATTTCCGGTTCTTCCTGTGGCCAATGGATGTTTAACTTGGCCACGGCGCGAGACAAAACCTCCACTAGCTCCTCTGGAGCGGGTGCGTGAAGCGATGGCTCAGGCTCCACTGTACCCGCCTCGACGCTCAGCACATCCGACTCCTCAGAGCCAGATAGCTGAAGCATCGGGTTCTCCACCCCGCGGGAAGAAGCCGCATCGCTGGCTTCCGCACGGGGCGGGAGAACATCGGAATCCTCGGACGAGGATAGGGAAGGTGCCTCAGCAGTCCCATATCCCGTCACGAGGTCCCGCTGCGAGCCCCATGATCTACGGCGCCGCCGTGCCTCAGCAACAGCGGGCCCAGAACCCTGGGGCTCGCGGGCTTGGCCGGTCTCGCCGAACACAGCCAGCCGTGAGCGCAACACCCTGAGCGGCAGCTTCTCACACTCGCTACAGGCGGCTCCCTCGAGAGCCGCCTTAGCGTGCTGCACGCCCAGGCATTGTACACACAAAAGGTGTGTGTCCGTGCCCGAAAGGAATCGCGGACACGGGTGCACACACCTTGTGAACTGTTGCTCACTAGCCATCTTGAACTTGGATATATATTTGACAAACAACACCAAATAGACAGACAATTTTACATATAGCGCTTCGCTGAAGAGCAAAAAAGCTAGTGTGTGTTTGCATCAGCTTCCTTTTTGTATCTTCCGGGTATGCCGTCATCTACTACGTCACGACGCACCACCAATTGGATTGGCTTGATTTCATTCATACTTCAGATGCGTAACGCTGTGGGCGTTCCCAGAGTGTTGTCACTCGACGACGCAGTTCGAGTTCCCTCGAAGGGGAACTCTAAACGTAACACCTTTTATGGAGTCACATAAAATTGGAGTCAGATAAAATTATTCAAGATAATCTACTAAGGGGACCAGCCTCTCGAGGCTGGCCACGGGTGTCAACCGAGCCTCGTTCCCGATCCCCTGAAGCGGCTGACCGGCAGGGAGAAGTCGGGAACGATTTTCGGTGGGTGCACACGTTTGCTGTCCGGCCGCAAGTCCTGTTGGAGGCAGCGAAGACAGCACGCGTGTGCGGGAGATCAGTGAGGCCCGAAGCGTCTGTGACGGCGGGAACACAGCACTGATCTCCCGAGAGCTCCGGGGGGAAGACGACCTCGGTCGTTCCAACCCGGGGGGGGCAGCTCTGAGCGATCCAGCCGCAGCTAGGACCGCTTAGTGGCAGCCTTCTTCGCCTGAAGGACGGTCCTCAGATCGACCTTAGGCTCTGAAGGCTTGCCACGAGAGCGCCGCCTCTTTTGCCAAGCTCCCTCAGGAGGGGCGCGAGAAGCAACGCTCTCCTTCTGCACCTGCCGGTGCGAGGAGCTAGCAGACGGCCGAGGCTGTCCCTTTGAGACAGCCTTCCCCGAAGAGCTGGATCGACGAGGGAGATACTGCTGGAAGGCCGCCGCCTGTTTTCTCACCTCCTGGAACCTCTCGACGACGGTGTTAACCGCACCGCCGAAAAGCCCAGAAGGCGAGACCGGGGAATCCAGGAGAAAGTGTTTCTCTCTCTCCTTCATCCCCGACAGGTTTAACCAAAGATGCCTCTCCACACACACCATACCTGCCATGGAGCGGCCGATGGAACGGGCCGTCTCCTTGGCGATGCGGAGAGACAAATCGGTGGCCTTCCTGAGTTCGAGGATATCGTCCGGAGACGGGCCCCCGCCCTCGTCGAGCTCCTTGAGGAGGTCGGCCTGGTAGGCCTGCAACACCGCCATAGTGTGCAGGCAACTACCAGCCCGCCCAGCCGCCATATATGCCCTCCCAACCAGCGCTGATGTATCGCGCGCTGGTTTGGCGGGCAATACCTGGGTCTTCAGGGACGAAGCGGCCTCGGGAGAGAGGTAGCTCGCGAGAGCCTCCTCTACCCTAGGCAGTGTCCCATAACCCTGTTCGGCCGCCCCCAGCACGTTACCGAAGTCGAGTACTGGAGGGCTGGTTAATCTGGCCGAATAGGGTTTATCCCAAGACCTACACAACTCATTGTGTAGGTCCGGGAAAAAAGGCAGACCCCGGCGTGGAGGTTGAGGCTTGCGCCTGAAGAACCGTTCATCCAGCTTACTGGGCGGCTGGATTTCCGGTTCTTCCTGTGGCCAATGGATGTTTAACTTGGCCACGGCGCGAGACAAAACCTCCACTAGCTCCTCTGGAGCGGGTGCGTGAAGCGATGGCTCAGGCTCCACTGTACCCGCCTCGACGCTCAGCACATCCGACTCCTCAGAGCCAGATAGCTGAAGCATCGGGTTCTCCACCCCGCGGGAAGAAGCCGCATCGCTGGCTTCCGCACGGGGCGGGAGAACATCGGAATCCTCGGACGAGGATAGGGAAGGTGCCTCAGCAGTCCCATATCCCGTCACGAGGTCCCGCTGCGAGCCCCATGATCTACGGCGCCGCCGTGCCTCAGCAACAGCGGGCCCAGAACCCTGGGGCTCGCGGGCTTGGCCGGTCTCGCCGAACACAGCCAGCCGTGAGCGCAACACCCTGAGCGGCAGCTTCTCACACTCGCTACAGGCGGCTCCCTCGAGAGCCGCCTTAGCGTGCTGCACGCCCAGGCATTGTACACACAAAAGGTGTGTGTCCGTGCCCGAAAGGAATCGCGGACACGGGTGCACACACCTTGTGAACTGTTGCTCACTAGCCATCTTGAACTTGGATATATATTTGACAAACAACACCAAATAGACAGACAATTTTACATATAGCGCTTCGCTGAAGAGCAAAAAAGCTAGTGTGTGTTTGCATCAGCTTCCTTTTTGTATCTTCCGGGTATGCCGTCATCTACTACGTCACGACGCACCACCAATTGGATTGGCTTGATTTCATTCATACTTCAGATGCGTAACGCTGTGGGCGTTCCCAGAGTGTTGTCACTCGACGACGCAGTTCGAGTTCCCTCGAAGGGGAACTCTAAACGTAACACCTTTTATGGAGTCACATAAAATTGGAGTCAGATAAAATTATTTATGGAGTCAGATTTAAAATGAGATATCAATAAATTAAGAGAACTTCACCAAAATGCTGAAAAGGCTTACACGCAGAAATCCTTTTGACCAAGCCATTAGCATCCGGTTTTTGGGCTAAATGGATGGAAGTTTACACTTGAAATGTCCATTATAAATGGATCGATTGAAATGTAAAACAAATATTGTAAGATTATGTTATGAAACGTGCGTGCACTACTGTGAAGATGACGAGTCAGCATCTGCCTGCTGGAGATGGACATGTGCTGAGTCCCACACTCTCTCGCTCTGCTGGAACCAGTGGTGTTCAGAGCCCGGAGATGTATGAGCTAAGTCCATGAGGGGCTGACGGTGGATCGGTGGAACGAAGAGAAACCCCTCAGGACCTCCCGGCGGAGTGGGTTCAGAGCGGTTAGCTTGGGTAATGCGTTGGTTGATGGACTACTGAATAGGGCTGACGATCATGCCTGGAGGGATGACAGGTTCAGGATCGGAGTTCTCTGGATCGGGTTGATATAGACGTGATAAGGCGACTGCCTTGCAATTCTTGGTTCCAGGACGGTAGGAGAACGTGAAATTGAATCTAGTGAAGAAGAGGGCCCAGCGGGCCTGGCGAGGGTTCAGTCTCTTTCAGTCTTTTTTCACTCTTTTCCATGTGTCAATTGCTTTTTGGCACATGGTAGGTACATGGATGGAGTCGTGGTGGATCACCCTGCTGCTGTGACAACATCGCCCCATCCCTGTTGGATAAGGCGTCAACTTCAATGACGAATGGGAGGTCAGGGTTCGGATGAACCAGGATCGGAGCGGTGAGGAAAGCTTCTTAAGCTGATGGAAGACATATCGGGCAGATGGGGTCCAGGACAGAGACTTGGGCCGGCCTTTGAGGAGCGAGGTGAGGGGGTGAACTGATGAACTGAGACTGTAGTTGTGGATGAAGTGACGATAGAAATTAGCAAACCCCAGGATGTGTAACTCTTTCACAGTAGTGGGTAATGGCCAGCTGCGGATAGTTTCCACCTTCCTCTGGTCCATCTGTATGCCGTGTTGGTCAATGATGTAGCCCAGTAACTGCACGGAGGTGGTATGGAACTCGCACTTCTCCAGCTTGAGGTATAGGTGGTGATGACGTAGTTTCTCGAGGACCTGGGAGACGTGTTAACGATGTTCGGCCACTTTCCGGGAAAAAATGAGGATGTCATCAATGTAGACCATGACAAACCAGTGCAGGAACTGCGGGGTGGGTTGGACAGGCCATACTGCATGACCCAGTACTCATAGTGGCCTGACAGTGTGATGAAGGCAGTTTTCTACTCATCCCCCCAGCTTATACGAATGAGGTTATATGCACTCCGCAGGTCCAGCTTGGAGAAGATGGCGTAGCTGCTCCAGAGCCGCCAGGACCAGAGGAAGGAGATAACTGAATTTCACCGTCTGGGAGTTCAGGTGACAGTAGTCAATGCACGGCCTCAAGCCTCTGTCCTTCTTGGCCATGAAGAAGAAGCATGAAGCAGCAGGGGATGTCAATTGTCGAATAAAGCGTTGTTTTAGTGCCTCCTGAATGTACTTCTCCATGGCCTTCTGTTCCGGGATGGACAATGGGTAAACTCTACCTTTGGGTAGAGTAGCCCCAGGCAGTTGGTCAATTGCACAGTCCCATGGCCGATGAAGTGGTAGTTCCGTTGCCAACAGCTTGCTGAACACATCCTGGAACAACCTGTTCTCTGGAGGAATTTCCACGTTGAAGCTGGTTTCAGGACTCTCAATGGAGGTCGGGAGGAGAGGAAGGAATTTGGAGTCGTAGGAAGAAGATTGGAGATTCGAAGTAGATTTTCTGATTGGAGATAAACAGTTCTGGAAACATTTGTCGCTCCAATTGAGGATCTCACACGTGTTCCACTGGATGTCTGGCTGGTGCTGTGTGAGCCAGGGGCATCCCAGGATGATGTCTGTGGTGGATCCTTCCAGCACCATGAAAGTGATTTCCTCCGTGTGAAGACATTCAATGCGGAGTGTCAGTGTGGGGGAGAAATGCTGAATGTGACCATGGCCCAGCGGTTTTCCGTGGATTGTTTGGATGCGGAGAGCCTGTTGGCAACTGTTTCAAAGTACATTCAATTTCTGGAGAATCTGGGGGTTGATGAAGTTTCCTGCAGAGCCAGAGTCGATGAGGGCTTGCGCTGAAACACAGACATGAGAGTTAAGGAAATGGACAGTAGTTCTTGTGAGTGGTGCAAATACGAGCGGGCATTTGGATTGTACTCACTGATGTGCGTGGTGGTCGGATGGGACAGGCAGCGATGACATGGTCCTCTCCCCCATAATACAAACAGAGATGTTTCAGGATTCTTCTCTGATGCTCCGCACGAGTCAGGCGACAGGAATCAACCTGCATGGCTTCGGGTGCTGGAAGGGCAACAGATGGTGTGGCAGACAGAGGATTAACTGTGGGTGTGTGGAGTGTACATGCTGAATAGCGCTGGGCCACTCGGATGTTTTTTTGGATCAAGTTTTCCAGCCCCATAGTATTGTCATATACAACCATTAACTGTTTAACATGAGGATTCAAGCCCTGGCGAAAGGCTGTTATAAGAGCTGATTTGTTCCTGCCACTAACGGCCACTAGTGTCCGAAATCGCAGGGCATACATACTCACAGATTCATCACCCTGGCGTAAATGGAAGAGTTGGTTGTGTATAGCAAGATCGGCGGTACATTGTCTGAACACCTCCCGGAAGTGATTGAAGAAGGTGGCAATGGTGACAGTGAACGAGTGGGTGGAGCGTGGAGATCGGTTGACCTCGGCTGTGACTCTGTGACAGTTTGGAGCTCTGGGCTGTTTGTATTAAGAAAGTGATTACAAGAAAACCAGCTAGACCAACAGAACCATATTTATTGTGAGATGATGGATAAATATAATGGAGATAATAATGTCAATATTTAAATGCATGTTTAAAGACATACACGTTTAAATATTTGGAAAGGTTGTCGGCATGCACACACACAACGTTTCTGGCCTCCTATGACATCCAAAAGTTTTTTGCCACCATCATCTGAAGATTTGGTGAAGATTTAGTTTAAAGAATATTGTGGTTTGAAGAAGATTGTTTTTAACAAAATTCAGAATGGTGTAAAATATGCTCTCACCAAGGCCATTTGATTTAAAAGTTCAAAAGCAAAATAAAAGCCAAACGTTGAGCACTTTGTGCCACTATAGAGTTTGAGACAGACCCTTCATATGGACACATGTTGTTGCACAACTTGCAAAAGTTTGTAAAAGTAAAAAAAATAAAAAAATAAATGTACATGCTATATAAGACATATATAAAAAGGAAATATATTTCAGAGTAGATTAATTACTCTGTATGTCATTAGCAATAACCATGTAAAAAAAAAAAATACACACAAAATAAAAAGTTACGGTGTTATGCCTATATGTAATTGAAGCACTTTTGCCACACCCATTAACTTAAATAAAGTGAAAATAAATATAATAGGTTTTTCTGGAGCTCCTTGGTGGTCTGAAACCTCAATGACGTTGAAGAATATAGGGATAAATTAAGCCCCTCTGTGGACTGATTTCCTGACTCTTGATCTCTCTCTCTCTCTCTCTCTCTCTCTCACACACACACACACACACACACACACACACACACATCTGTGCAGGCAGACACACACACACACACACACACACACACACACACACAGGTCATGGCCATGACGCGTACAAAACTTGAAGACGAGCTTTAAACAGACGTGTTTTGGGCCATGTCCACACGAAGCCAGAACTTTCCCTATCCAATCTTTTTTTTTTCCTCGTTTCAAGATATATCAGCGTACACACGAGAGCATGAAAACGGCTCAAAACGATGTAGTATACATGCCAGGCCAGTATGTGGAACTGTAATTCTGCCACAGAAATACACTAAAAACGGAGAAGAAGAGTTGTGGCTAGAAGGGGTACGGCAACAGTCGGAGGTGAGGTAAAATCTCACAATAAAATAACAATAAATAAATTTGCTACTTACCAGATGTGTTTTATTAACACATACACCTATCCCAACCCTAAACATACCCTTATAATAATGCAAATACAGTAATTAAACAACGCAGTATTGATGTGCGCATGCCCAGTGCCCGTAGTTGAATCCCCTTTAAGTCTTCCCTGCGCAGGACGTGGTGTGATGACATCATCATTTCACAAAATAGACGGATTGGTCGTATACACGAAACCGTAAGGGTGTCGTTTTCAGATGTATCCACTTTAGGACCCGGTTTCAAAAAATAGCGGTTTCAGTCTCCCAAAACGCCGGATCCGTGTGGACGAAATGCCAATACGATAAAAAAATGTATACGTATACTGTGAAACGCGTCTCCGTGTGGACGGACCCTTGGACTCTTTTTGCTTTGTGTTTTTGCTGCTTTGCTTTTTCGTGATCAACAACGACAGGACGCCATTTCGCCTTCAGCTCCCCTTCAACTCCTCTGCATGGACGTGGCTAACTTTTTCGACTAATTTTCAGCTGTCTTCGTCTTCACAACTCTGAGGCAAACTGCAGGCGCTATGAACCAGAGCATGGGTAATGTAACGTTACGATTGAAAGAATATGCTTTTATTCAGCTGTATAAGGAAATGGATGCGTTAATAGATCCGAGCTTAAAACTGCACATTTTGTTTTCACAGACTATCCTCGCCTCAGAACGAAGCCGTGAGCTCTTATCTGCTTGGAGCGATTTCCGCGAGTCCAGATTTAACCGCTGATCACGACGAAATTGTGTGTGAGTAACTTCTAATGTGTTTCTCATTCCTTGTTTAATTTTACCGTGACTGTTTTTATTAATACCAGTCTCATGTAATTGTTTTCCAGCTGCCTGTAAGACGTATTATGAATCGACACGCCGGAGCTTCAGATACAAACAACCTGAACTTACATCGCAGGCGGAAACTGCGAAGTTTAGCTCGGAGTCGATCAAGAAGAAAAAGGGTAAGATTTATTATTTTAGATCCGTTTTTTGTCAATGTGAGTATTTTTCAGGTTGCTTATTGTCTTTATGGATTGTATTACAGTTGCTGGAAGCGAGAGTGTGCTGGATGAGGTGGACATTTGGAAGTCCGCTACCATTGAACTCATATCTGACGAGGAAGACGGCTTTGTTGACGGGGTGTCTGGATGGATTGTGCGGCCACCGCCTGGAGCACGCCGAACTTTACATTACATTACGAGACATTACTGCTGCACTGTACATAGTTGTGTGTTTAACAATAAAGCTCTTTCTTTGAATAAACAGCTGTGTTTTATAAATGAAGCCCTTTCTTTGAATGAACAGCTGTATGCTTATAAATGAAGCTCTTTCTTTGAATAAACGGCACGGTCCGTATAATTTTCCCATATATTCCTTGATGGTATGAATACTTCATAGCACAATAACATTAATCTAAAACAAATTATTACAACATAAATTATATATTTATTATTATTATTGGGGTTTACATTTATAATGAGCCAGGGGGACCAATAATGATTGGTTTGCAGTGATCTGCCAACCAATCACAAGGGATTTTTCTTTTTTAAATGTAGTGGCTTCAGCCAATAGTGAGTGAGTAAATTCAAGTCTGGCCGTTGACTCTCTGGTTTCGCTGCTATTCATATGCTAATTAGAGGTGTCGCACCTCCGCGCGGTCTCAGCGGGGGGCTCTCCACCTACGTCATGGTTCGTTTACGACAATTTGTGGCACAGACGAACTTCGCTGCCTCTAAATTGTCGAAAACTGCCGAAAATTAGGGAGATTTCCGGGAGTATACAAGTGTTTACGGGGTCGAAAATCCCACTTTTCATGCAGTGTTTGTGAATATTGTATACTGTGGATTGTGTAGTGGGATGTATTGTGGCCCTGTAATTAAACTAATGTGCTTGGGGTAGTGTGGGTCCAATCACGAACAGGATGGGACGGTATAAAAATAGCACGAAAACAACTCTTTGCGTGTGCTTACCACTTGAGTGTCGCGTCGTTGCCCGTGGGATCGCCCCTTGTTCCCGTAACACTTCCGCTCTGAGGTAGGTGTCGTTTGAGCTAGATAGTAACACAGGTGTGGGATTTTGTGTAAACGATTGTTTTGCTTATAGTTCGGGATAGTTCGCGGCTGTTGGCGGCTCCAGATCTCATCACATGTCTCTCTTGCAGTCCCGTGTCTCATGATGCTGATCATGAGTTGGCTGATTAATTAGTGCACAGGCATATGATGTGTCGTAACGACTATGTGATTTATAGCTGCGGGGATAGCTTACAGTGAGCTTTTCGTGCCCCTCTCGCATTCCCGTGCTTTGGGGGAGGTTGTGTCCCGTGTCCTATGTATGCGTGATGTGGATGGGCGACGGGTTCATGAATTAAAGGTATGTGAAACCTCCACTTCGTACAGCACTCATGTTTTTATAGGTTGCAAGTATGCTTATGTGTGTATTTTTAGGAGGAATCGGTGTTCTGCAACGCCCGGGGAGCAACGCGATTTGACGCTGCTGCTTTATATATTAAGATATCTTGATCACAAACTCTTCTCCACGCACGTATGTACACAGCCTACGTGTTGTGTGTGTGTGACGCTCGCTCGCCCTCTAGTATGTCAAGTCAAGTCAAGTCAACTTTATTTATATAGCGCTTTTAACAATGTAGATTGTTTCAAAGCAGCTTTACAGTGTTAAACAGGAAAATAATGCAGCATAATTTTATTCAGCTGTATAGCCATTCTGGAAAAATTTCAAGTATCATACAGTGACAGTGTGGGCTTTAGATCAATAATTTGATCAGTAATTTAGTTTAAATGGTTAATTTAGTTTATTATTTAGATGTATTTCGATGTTTAGTTGAAAAATTTAGTGTCCCCAACTGAGCACGCCAAGCCAGAGGCAACAGTGGCAAGGAAACCAAAACCCCATTAGGTGACCTAATGGAGAAAAATAAACCTTGGGAGAAACCAGGCTCAGTCGGGGTGCCAGTTCTCCTCTGGCCAATTAACAAACAGCGTATTTTTATTATTATTCTGGCAGTTTTACAGCTCGGAGGTCATAATAGATCAGAATATTCGAGGGACTGGGGGCAACATGCTGGAGACGGGTTTATTGAGGATGATGTTGATTAAATAATTATTAAAGTGCAATATTCGAATGATCGGAGGCAACACGCAGGAGATGCCGTGTCGATGAGGCAGTTTCAGGGGGAGTCTAATCAGTATGTGCCACCGTGATTGCTGGATATCTTCCACCTGACATTTTCTAATTGTTTTGTATTGGGTTTGTTTTCATATATTTGGGGGTTTTTTTGTATTTCTTTGATTTTTCTATTATATTAATTTTTTCATTGTTTGTGTTGATTTGTTTTGATTGGTTTACCTTGAGTGTTTTGCAGTGTGGTATTCGTTAATTTTGTTTGATTTGTTCTCTGTTCTAAGATGCTGGTAGAAGGCCAGTGAAGGTAATATCGTTGGCACTGAACCTTCATATTTTCATTGTAGTATTGTTTTTTTTGGTTTATTAATTTAAATGTTGTGTATGTTTGGTGTGAGTGTTATTGTATGAGACCTGTAGTAATGATTTTGCTCTCGTTACAGGAGCCGAGGCTTTAGGGCGGGCCACTAGTGAGCTCTTATGCGGTGGAGGGCTTGTCACAGAGTGCTGCGTGGTTAGTTCTTGATGTTATTGCGGTGTGTGTGCTGACATTTGTACACAGGGGCTGAGAGTGATATAGAAGCCTTGTGCTTACTAAGTTTGTGCATCTGCCGTTAAGCCTCGGCTTCCTTTATCTCGTGGTCTCCCCTTTTTTTATTGTGAATGTTGATGACCCAGTTTTGATACTCTTTTAAAAACAACCATTGTGAGTAATTAAATAAATCTTTTGATGATTGGTATCCACGTCTCTAGCCCTTCTTGACAATTTCGTTCCTGTGTGTCTTGTGTAAAATCTTAGATCCATAGTATTAATGTTTCCCTGGTAACCAGGGTGGCGTAGTCATGTTTAAGCTAGAGGTAGTATCCCTGTAATCGCTCCTCGTGTAGGAGAGGGAGCTCCGCTACATTTGTATATTATTATTATTATAGCTTAATGTATATTGTTTAATGTATGTATAATGTATATTGTTTAAAAGTATATTGTGCTGTGAGAACTGCACTCACATTGTGTAAATTATTTATTGTTTATTGTAGTGTATACTGTGCTTTGAGTAATTGTGTGTGCATCAGATGTGTAATCTGATGTTGCTTTAAATGTTGTACGTCTCATGTCATGTCATGACTGCTATGTTGCTTGGAACTGTATCTAAGAATTTCACCTACTGTTGCACTTGTGTATATGGTTGTGTGACAATAAAGTGATTTGAAATTTGATTTTGAAATGTTCGTCTAAAATAATTCTGTATTTTCAGCTTCAGATTTATGAATATTATTCTGGCAACACCATTATCTAGGGATGGCTGACGCGAAACGGACGTTTCGGGGCTTTGCCGAGATCCCGAAGCGCAGATGTTTCGAAACACTGCTCCGAACTGTGATTTGAAACACCCATGTCACGTGACTATGGCTAAATGAAGCTTCGAAGTGTTTCATCAGGTGGCGCCTGCCGAAACTGCGTTGATTAAAGGGGGCGAGAACAAACCACACAGTCACATCTGTATAAACTTAATTTCCCACAAAGTTTAAAAGTGAAGTAAATCCATCTTCACCTCGTCGGTTTTTTTGAGAGGAGAGAGATTTTGTGATAGCAGTGATTTTGTGATATAAGTGAGATTTATAGTGAGCTTTGGTTAGTTAGGCTATATTTAGGCTAGATTTAAATTAGATATATTGACTGATCGGTATAGACAGTGACAGAAAGGATAGATATAGTGACACATTCATATGTTAGATAGTGACAGATAGCACAGCATAAGTGAGAGATATAGAATTATATAGATTCATAGGTGATATATGGATAGATATATTAATAGAATAGATAAAAATGGAGGCTCCACGTACGAGATGCTGTAAAAACATTTATTGCTGAACAAATAATAATTTACATACAGCATGGCAATAACAGAACATTTTTGTATTACAAAATACAGATCAGGTGCTTGAAAGTACAGTAGAAAAATATATCAGGCAAATCATAATAAAATAAACAAAAAACATTAAAGGCGCTAGGGTTTTGTTTGAAGATCATATTCTTCTATAATGGAAAAAAGACTGATTGCATTTTCATAACTTTGAGGGCTTTTGTATAAGAGTTAAACTCATTATGAAATTAATAAAATCTTGGTTTCACCTTCAAGAACTTGCATTTGTGTAGGCTATATAACATTTTCCCAGCATGAGGATGTTGTTAATCAGGAAGTTATCTTTGTTATTGTCCATTACAAGAGATGCCGTAAATCTGTGGTGTGGGTTCATTTCCATTTGGAAACACCAAATAAAGTGAGATGTGTGTATTGTGATAGGCAGCTAGCCTTTTATCACCATTTGAGGAGCACTCATCCTGGCATTTTGGAGGGTGCAGAGGACAACAAGTGTCCCATGTGAGAGGATTTTTCAAAGACTGGAGAAATTATATGTAAAAAACGCAGTCAGCTAACTCCTTCAACAGCAGAGCAAATCATATTTTTTAATAAAAATGTTATGCAACAAATGTGACACATTCTGGCTTTATTTATTTTATTAATGTTCATTTTTCACGACCACAAGACATGTTAAAAACTGTTTTTTTTTTTTTATATGGATCATTGTCACGGTATTTCAGATCAATACATACAAGTGACCACTAGATGTCGCCGTAGAGACGGGTGTCGGATTGATTCGAAGCTTCGAAACAATATGGCACATTTGCTTCAACTGTTTCAGTGCTTCACGAAGCCTCGGTCTGCCCATCACTACCATTATCCTGTACATTGGGTTACCAGAACCAAGTCCAAGCCTAGTCATTTCCACCCCCAATGTAATAACAAATTTAGTATTTTAATCAACAGTACATTTTTTTTAACCTTTTACCATATGTCTTGGTGTTACAAATCTCTGGTGTTCAATGCTCACAATGACGAAGAAGAACTTAGAATGGGAGCTTTTAATGTCAAAATCTCAGGAAACACTCCAATAACACAGGAAAACAATAACGAACACTGACAAACACTGAGGGAGAACTGAAGACTAAATACACAGGGCAAACAAGGTGATTTACAGGACACAGGTGATAGAAATAACTAATTAGAGAGACTGAGGAGAAACTAGGTCACAGGGACTGAACTAAAAACACAATGAACACGGCAGACACGGCATACATGTAACACTTGGAGTATTGCAATAATATTGTATCGTGAGTTTAGTATCATGATATGTATCGAATCATGGCATGAAGGTATCATTACACCCCTACTGTCCACTCAAGTGGACATCTGAAGATCTCTTTGAAAAATATGTGTAAAAAAAAAGTTCAGGTCTTGTTTTTCCAGAAGAGCAATAAAAACACATGAGAAAAAAAATTGTAATCTGTTGCCAATATGTCACTGCAAGTTGCTTTCAGGTAAAATAGATCAAACATGCAATTTAGTCTCGGACAAGTTTAAGCCTTGGTGGTGAAACCAGGAGAAAATGTAATAAAACGTTTTATTAAAATGTAAAAAGCAAAACAGCTTTGTATTCTTCAATAGATCACCAATAAAGAGAAAGGGATTGAGGGTACTGGCATCTTTATTCCATGTGAAACACATTTCACCATCATATACAAAATACCACACCATTCCTTAGCTTTATACAATCCATTACTGCCACCTGCTGGACCCAATTATTACTCATGACTATTAGACTACTCATATTACATCCCTTTTCTATTTTACATAATTAACGTCACATAATTAACAACCATTCACCATTCACACCAGCCCAACATTAGGAGTATGTTGTTTTCTAACACACACTCACACTCACACACAAACACACATTCACAGGTTACAGGTCACTATTGACCTTTTTTGGAGGAGGCGGCAAACAGCTCTCGTCCATGGGAGTGTCTCCTTCCCCTTTAGAAGCATAACACTCATTCTCACCCACACAGTGGAAGAGAGGAACAAGAGCCACAATCTTCTTAAACTCAGTCTGAAGATCTTTTTTTATAGCCAAACTTCCAGAAATCCTTGAAGACAAAAGCTTTAATTTCCAGTTCTTCAGAGTTTCTTTAATGCTGTGTCGCATCCAGACACGTGTTAACACTGGGAGATTCAAAGGTGTAGAAAATAGAGCAGCTGGGGTGCGTTTCCGAAAACCATAGTTGCTAACTAAGTTAGCAACTTTGATGGTTGCAATGCAATTTCCCATTGCCAACGACCTAAGTTGCTAACAGGTTAGCAACTATGGTTTTGGGAAACGCACCCCTGTCTTGTATTTTCTTTAAAAGTTTGCACATGGGCAAGTTGTTAGCAGGATACAGCAGGAGAGACTCTGCATGCATGTTGTATTTACTCATGTTCCTAGTTCCTGCAGCGAAGAGCTCTGAACCTTTATAAAGTGCGTTTGTGTCATCATTAATAGCACGTTTTCACATTCAGAGCATTCTCCTTAGTCAGGAAGTTGTTCTGTTCAGGAAAGAAGTTCTGTTGACACTGATCCTTCGGCACATTGATGGCAGTCGAGTACTGGCGGGGATGTCCATTGACTCTCTTGTAGCTGGAAAACAGTAAACAAGATCAAGTATTGACTAATGACACACTCCCATGTTTTGAATCCATGACCTTTTGACCTTACTTCCTCTTAGTTTCTCTACTTCCTCATTGCTTAACTTATTTTTTCATAAACACTGGAGACAGACTTAGGGGAGAGCAGGGCACAACCTAATGCTTTTTTGACTGTAATGGCACTCTTATTTCTCCAAGTTCCCTTTCGGAAGGGAACTCTCGCTGCGTCTAGCTGACGCTACGGGGAACGCCCTCGGCGTGACTGGTGTCTGAAGCTACTATCGAATCACGGCAAAGTCTTTGACCGACGTCAGCCCATGACGTCATCGTCGTGCGACCCAGAAGTATATAAGGGCGCTGTGCCAACACAGATACATCTTTTTCGTCTTCAGGGACTGTCTGTTTGAAGCGGTATCTGCAGATCTGTTAAAGTAGAGAGAAAATGAAACGCACAGAGAAGACTAAGCAATGCTTTAGGAAGTGTGCCGACCCATGTCAGAGGTTTCTGACACCGGAAGACACACACACTCTGTGCGTTTTCTGCCTGGGCGAAGAGCATGCACGGGCAGTTCTTGAGGGAGCTGCCTGTGCAAACTGTGAGCGTTTTCCCGTGAGAACGCTCCGTTCTCGTCTGGCCCTTTTCCTGAGGGAAGAGGGTACAACATCTGGGGCTGCCAATGTGAGTCCCGCTCGCGCTGAGGCAGAGCGGCGGTGTACATCGTGGGGCTCCCAGATGGAGCTCGCTGATCGTCTGGAGAGAGGCGTGATTCTCTCAGACGATCTGGCGGCTGACGAGAGCAAGCTGCAGGTTGACGTGGAGAACGAGAGTTCTCCGCCGAGCTCTGCAGCGGGTGCTCTTCGGGACGGGCAGGAGATAGCTGAGGAGGGTGGTAACAGCGACCAGGATCAGCCTGGATCCTCTCAGCCACCCTGTCCAGCGTACGCCGAGCTGCTGGACGCTATGGAGCGCGCCGCGGACAGGCTGAGGCTGCCCTGGCGGCGTGCTGAGGGAGAAGTCGCTCGTGGAAGGCTCATAGGCCAGCACCCCAGATGGGCCTTCCATTACTCCTGGACCTGCATACTGAGGTCCGGGCGGCATGGAAGAATCCGTTGTCTGCCCGCATTCACCGACATCAGCGGGCAAGCTTCGCTGATGTCGAGGGAATGGGTAGACACGGGTATGAGTCGATGCCGCCCGTAGACGAGACGTTCGCGAACTATCTCGTCTCTGGGCAGGCATCGACGCTGAGAGCTCCAACTCTGCCATCCAAACCGCTGAAAACAATCTCGCGGTTAAATGGCAGGGCGTACGTGGCAGCAGGTCAGGCTGGTGCGACCCTGCACACGATGGCGGTGCTGCAGGCGTACCAGGTGGACCTGCTGGAGGATCTTGACCAGGGGGCCGGGCTGTCCCCTGAGGTGGTTTCTGAGCTGCGCCGCACCACAGACCTGGCTCTCCGGGCCACCAAGCAGACTGCTGCTGCTATCGGCCCCTCAATGGCAGCTATGGTGGTTACGGAGAGGCACCTGTGGTTGAGCCTGGCTGATATCGGGGAGAAAGAGAAGGGCTCTCTCCTCGATTCGCCGGTTTCGCGACTGAACTTTTCGGCACCTCCGTGGAGGCGGTGGTTGGAAAGTTCAGGGAGGCGAAGGCGCGCTCAGCGCCATTTAGAACGTGCATACCGCTGAGATCCGCGCCCCCACCCAGGCAGGCGGGACCTGGTCCTTCACGGCTTGAGGGCCGTAGACAGGACCAGAGGGTTAGCGTCTCCTCTCAGGGCCCCCCTCCGTGGAGGAGTAGGGCACAGAGGAGACGGGAGTCCCGCAGGAAAAAGGATCTGTGGGAGGTGATCCAGGACAAATGCTCTCGGCGTTGGTGATGGATCACTTCCCTTGAGGGCAGTTTCATCTTAGCCCTCTCCTTTTTCCTTTTTTAATGTCTTTTAATGACTTTTTCCCAGGCGCTTCTTACATCAGGCCTGAGGCGGGCCCATGATGAGTAAGAACTATGTTCTGACGGCCCGCCCGGACTTGCTCAGTGAGAACGCCACTTTCAGGCATGCATGGGCGGTAGACCATGGCGGTGAGAGCTGCGCAGTGAGTCTTCGCTCGACGTGCCGCAGGTGAGAGTGGTCATTTTTGTGTATAACACTAAAAGATGTATTTCTTACAGACCCCCGGTTCCTGTATAGATATGGGTATTTATGTCAGAGAAAACTGTAGTTCCCCTGTAGTAAGTGGCTTAGTACAGCGCCAGGCTCTGGGCTGTGTAGGTGAGCGTGTGTTGGCTTTCCCTGGGCGGTCAAAATGGCACGAGGCAGGCCACCGCGCATGGTTGTCACATATATGTAAGGAGGGCCTCCTCTCATATTGAGAGTGGTGTTTAGGCCGCCGCTCTTTTCTTTGAAATGTTTGCAGAGTACTAAGCGGTAGCACACCCTTCTGGGAGAATGGAGTGTTTTGTCTACCGCTTAGGGGTACTATGTGTCTTTGGTGACCCTAAGCCACTGCAGGTTGGAGTAGTTTGTCTCTTTTAGAGTGTGTTATATGGGACTGAGCGCTGTTGCGTCAGTTGGGATGTGGATGACGGAGGTGCGTTGCTGAAAGCATTGTCACCTCTGGCTGTTCACTACGTGATTCTAGCCGGTTGTACCATCGTTGGTTCAAGTAGCAGCCAGCTTGGCAGAAAATTCTGGCAGTTGCTTTTCGCCTATTGTAAGACTCGTACAGCTTGTAGGCTTACAAGCCTCCCTGGGAACGGGTCCCCATAGCAGTGCAATGGGTAGTTATTAGTCAGCCAGTGGTCTAACTGTCAAGGTTTTCGTAGCAGTCAGGGTGAGCTTGCTACCAGGTGGTAGGCCTCACCAGGCCTCCCTGGAAACGCGTTCCTGAGTCAGGTACTAGGGGAGCTAGCAGGGCTTGCTATCAGGTAGTAGGCCTCATCAGGCCTCCTTGAAGGCCTGGGCCGATGGTGACATCGGTATGGCTAGCCTGACGGGCTATCACGTGGTAGGCCTCATCAGGCCTCCGTGGAGACGAGCCCCTAGGGTCTTTTTTGTTACTCTCACATTGTGAAAGCAAAATGTTTGTTATCAGTTGGCAGGCCTCTAAAGTTAGGCCTCGCTGGAGGAGTGCTCTGAGTCTCAGTCACTTTACGGTTAGCACGGTTGAGTTTGTGCTAGCAGGTGGTTGGCCACTAGGCCTCCCTAGTAGGCTTGCGATCAGATAGAAGGCCTCATCAGGCTTCTTTTTGAGGGTGAGCTTCCGGAGTAGGTTTCCCGGGCAGCTAGCATGACTTGCTATCGGGGTAGGCCTCACCAGGCCCCCTGGGAGGGCAAGTATCGATGCGGGGAATCGGGAAGAAATAGCCCGGCTGGCTGGTATAGGCCATGAACTTAGCCTCCCTAATGGTCGGCTGTTAGGTGGAAGGCCTCAGTCAGGCCTCCCTGGAGGCAAGTACCGATGTTTGGGCATCGGGAGTATTCTAGCTTGGCAGGCTATCAGTGGGTAGGCCTTATTAGGCCTCCCTGGAGGTACAGATGGTTTGGCATTAAGGTAGAGCTAGCCTGGCTGGCTATCAGGTTATAAAAGGGCCATTACGCTCCCCTGAGGGTCGGCTGTCAATTGGAAGGCCTCAAAAGGCCTCTTGAACAAGGCACATTATCAGTTGGAAGGCCTCGACCAGGCCTCACTGGAAGAAGTACCGATGGTCACATCGGGACAACTAGCCTGCCGGCTAGCAGGTTGCAGGCCTCATCAGGCCTCCCTGAAGGCCTGTTGTAGTTGGAAGGCCTTAACCAGGTCTCTCCAAAGGCGAGCACCGGCGCACGGCGTCCGGGTCTGCGGCCTAGCAGGTTATCAGGTGGAAGGCTTTACAAAAGCCTCCCTGAAGGGGAGTTCCCAGGTTGTGGTCACTAGAACAGTTGCATAAATTGCTATCTGACAGTAGGCCTGCACCGGGGTGACCCAGAGGCAGGTAGTAGGCCTCATCAGGCCTCCTTAAGGCATTCCTGGGGCCCAGTCACTTGAGAGACAGTTAGCAACAAGGCGCAAACAGGTAGCAGGCCTCTCCAGGCCTCCCTAAAGGCTGGCTATCAGGTAGTAGGCCTCAATAGGCCTCCTTTGAGGGCGAGTTCCTGAATCTGGATACTCGGCTAGCCTGCGTAGCTTGACTGTCAGGTAGTAGGCCTCAATTAGGCCTCCTTGAGAAAACAAGTTAAGAAAACAGTTTTTCCAGTTACTTTGACAGACAGCTTCAACTGTTATCAGGTAGCCCACGGGACCTCCCTAGACGTAACCTCAGCAGTTAGCATGTTTCGCTGGCAGGTGGTAGGCCTTTTCTAGGCCTCCCTAAAGGTGAGCTTGAACGCTCTTCAGGTTGGCATATATTGCTGTCAGGTAGTAGGCCTCACTAGGCCTCCCTGAGGGTTGGATTCCCGAGCCAGGACGCTCGGGCAGCCAGCATGGCATGCTGTTAGGTAGTAGGCCTCTATAGGCCTCCCTGGGGGAAGAACTCGCTATCAGGTAGTAGGCCCACAGGGCCTCCTTGAAGGCGAAGTTCCCAAAGTAGGCACTTCTTGGTTAACAGTTCTCTGTGGTAGAACTTGTGTTAGTTGGGCCTACAGCTGAGGGTTACCCGCCAGGCAGGTTCAGTTGCTCCCCTCACTGAGGGTCGTCTATGAGCATACACCCGCCTGAGCCTGGTCAGACGGTCGTAGGCCTCTCGTGAGGCCTCCCTGTTAGATCAGTCCGTAGGCCTCTCCGGCCTCCTTACTGCTTTGAAACACAAGCACCTGATAGATCCTTGATTTGAGCAGGCAGACTCCCCTCGCTAGCAAGGGTTGTAAAGCGCTATGCTGAGTATTGCTCTCTTGGATAACCCGTCTCTGAGTTCCGGGCTAAGTAGGACTGTCAGTGTTTCAGTCCCTTAGTTTGGATGCCTCCTGGGCACCATCCAGAGGCTCTGTCTCTGAACAGACAGGGTTGGCTAAACGAAGTGTCCATAACACTTAGGGCACCAGGTCAGGCCTCCCTGGTGGCACTCGGAAGAACTTGTTTTCCGAGCAGTGACTGGCTGGAGCGCCTTCGGGTCCCCAAGCCACATTCCCTTAAAGGGACCCCTTCTGTCGAAGTAGTGGTCCCGGGCCTTTGAGCTGTCTAGATAAAACCTCACGCAGTGGCGTTAGGGTTCCATTTAGTCGCCTAGCTTGGGCTATGACCGTAGGGAGTGCTGTCACTGACAGCCCAGTGTGACCTGAGGGGGAGTTGCTCAGGTTTTTCAGTTGAATTTACTTGTGTTGACAGTTGTCACTGCCAATAGGCAGACACTCCCCTCAGCATGGCGGCATTGGTATATCATTCCCCGTAGCGTCAGCTAGACGCAGCGAGAGTTCCCTTTCGAAAGGGAACGTCTCAGGTTACGTATGTAACCTCTGTTCCCTGAGAACAGGGAACGAGCGCTGCGTCTCGTTACCATGCTTCAGGGCCTATCTGCCATACAGTCCCTTCAGACGAAAGATGTATCTGTGTTGGCACAGCGCCCTTATATATTTCCGGGTCGCACGACGATGACGTCATGGGCTGACGTCGGTCAAAGACTTTGCCGTGATTCGATAGTAGCTTCAGACACCAGTCACGCCGAGGGCGTTCCCCGTAGCGTCAGCTAGACGCAGCGCTCGTTCCCTGTTCTCAGGGAACAGAGGTTACATACGTAACCTGAGACGTTTTCTATGTACCCTTTGTTCAAAGCAACCAGTCTGACGCGACAAACTCATCCCAGTTGTTATATTCCTTTTGAATTCTTGTTTATTTTTGTACTGCAAAGCAACAACAACCTTTTAACTTTATATAACGACACAATATGGAACGACGGTCAAAAACTGTATCACTCCGACTGACCCGGTTATGACGTCTTAGTCACCTCATGCGTAAGCAAGGTCACAACAAAAGCATATATAATTATAATGTAAACATTCTTATTCTTTATAAAAGATGCAAGTGCAACAACTACTAATCTAACATTACTTCAATATTATCACATTTCCACAGTGTGCATTATGGCTCTAACATTGACTTTCTCAGTTTGTGTAAATCCACTTGGTGTTCAGAGTATTTATTTTTTTCCACATTAATTTCACACATCTAGCACAATTATGTTTTTTTTTTTCAATAATACAGTGTATACTTCTTTCTTGATTTCCCCCGAAAGAATGGAAGTGAAATGTGACAACATGCCCCATAGGTGGGGTACATTGTAACAAAACTAAACTAAAATATTTTGTCAATAAAATACAATTATTAACTTTTTTCAATAAAATAATGGCATTTTTGAATTATTAAAAATAAACACATTTTTTAGTTTGACAACAAACACACCTCAAAACACAGCCATAGCCTACAGCATAGTTAAAAAAATATATATTTCTGAACATTGACCCTTTCTCATGGTTTGTCAAAATAATTCATAAAAGTATAGAATATAATAGCATATTTCTATTAGGGGCTCATTGTAACGCAGTGTTAAATGCACCCCACCTGCACAACTAGGATTTAATCCATGGCTCATGTCTTCTGCTGGTTAGATCGATCTCAACTGTTAAATAACAGATATAAGATTACAATAGTCAGATTTGTCTTTTTTTAAACAAACACAAAAAACAGAGATGAAAAATAAACTTTTGTTTTGGTTAAATAAATGTTCAGTAATATCTTCCAAAGATTTTTTAATTTTGCCACAATTTTTTCTCTAAATAATGTTGATATGGCAATTAGTAAATAAACTCTCGTCATCCTGGCATGTGTGGAAAGTTTTAAACCGTGTGTGTTACAACCAGGGTTTAACATTTTAAAAAACATTTCACCAGCCACTGTGGCTAATGGTTTTCCAAAGTTACTAGCCACTCAGCATTTTCACCGGCCACAATTTTGCTGTTTGGAAATTACATTTTATATGATTAAAGTTGACTTTGGCTTTAAATTACTTGATTTTGAGTAATTGTACTTGAGTTAGAAGATTTAAAACCCTTTCAAACTTTCAAATGTAGAGTAACCACCCAAATCAAGACTACATTGTATATCAGCTGGTATGTGCAGGTGGGCAATATGAGCATAATATGAGAAATTGAATATGATATGATTTATTTTTGTTAGGCTATAAAAGAACAAAGAAGCAAATTACAAAAACAATAGTACATAAAAAAATCTTTTTTCAGATACAGTTGGTTTATTTAATATGTATACATGTATTTAACATCTGTAGTTGTTTGATTAACATTAATGATAGACAGGTATTTAATTGGGCTGCTGAATGCATGGACGTAATATTGTGACACATATCCAGTTATTACCCACCTGTTTAAGTAGCCTACACTTAAGCCATAACTGACTGTGTTCATGCGAGATACTCCACACGATGGACATTTTGACATCTGTGTGTGCGTGCATTGACTATTCTTCAGGTGCAAGGAGAACTGATTGCGCGTGCAACAGAGAGAGCGTAATTGAATTGTAATTTTGTGATACGACGGTCTTGGCATTTCATTTGGCTGTAGGCTGAAATTATATTCAACCCGCATAAATTACATTTATATAAGGTATAATTATATACCTTACCCGCCACAGCTGAAATCTACCCGCATTTGGCAGGCTGGCGGTGATAATGTCAAGCCCTGGTTACAACTAACTCCGCTTTAGGTTGTGCCCCACGCTCCCCTATTTCTGCTCAAAGAAGTTAATAATACATGCGAGAGTATTGATGTCCACGGTGTCATTTTCAACACTTTCTGTCCAGTTGGGAAGCAGAAAAGGCAGCAGGATTCCTCTCAGAAACACAGTGAACTTCTAAAGCCACAACACACAATAAATATCATGTGCACAGTTCATTATAATAGAAAAACAGCCCATACAAGGGACCTAAATGTCCTACCTCTCACCGGTAAGTCATCTATTAATAATAATCAGAGGTGGACAAAGTACACAACTCCATTACTTGAGTAAAAGTAAAAATACTATTGGTTAAATATTACTTCATTACAAGTGAAAGTTGTAAAGATAGATTTTTACTTAAGTAAAAGTACAGAAGTACTTGCTTTTAAAAGTACTTAAGTATCAAAAGTAAAAGTAAACACATTGTTTTATTATTGTTGCATTGATGTATGAATGCACGCTGTTCCATCATGGTAGTTTAAGCCAGTCATGCTCCATCTGACATGCTAGCATAACTGATTTGAATACTTGTTTAAAAGTTACAAAGCTCTTATCAAAGTCAAAATCATACTAGAAAAGAAAGGTTTCTACATTGTGTTTATTTGACAGTATTATGTAAAAACATATTTCTGAAAGGACTTCAGTTAACATTATTAGCCCAACTACGTTTTTCCATGCTAACTAACACCATTGTCGAACGTTACTTATGTGTTAGCGCTGTATCCACAAGGCTATCGCAACTTGGCGGGTAAATCTATAAAAATCATTTGTATTACCAACCATACTTCATACCAGTGTTAATTTTGACAGCAAATTTTTATTTAGTTTTAGTCATAGGCTTTTGACTTTAACATTTTAGGCATCTGAATTGTTTTAGTTTTCGTCTAGTTTTAATTGACTATAATAAGATTTTAGTAGATTCAATAGACTAAAATTAAGTACTAAAATTCGGCTACGACTTTCTACTTCGAGGGCCTTGATAGAAATGTAGTGGAGTAAAAAGTACGATATTTGTCTTTCAAATGTAGTGAAGTAAAAGTCATAAGTTTCCAGAAAAAATACTACTCATGGAAATTACAGATACTCAAAAAGTGTGCTTCAGTACAGTACTCAAGTAAATGTACTTAGTTACTGTCCACCTAGTTACTGACCTCTCTTATTTGTTAGCAAATTTGTACTCATTTTTCTAATGTATCTGGAGCTTAACTCAAGTGTTACAATCTCTTAGAGAATTCTCTCTCACACAAAACCTGCTTATCCTAAAAGGTTTAATTAGTTTTGATAGTTTGACTACAATAAACAGGGCCATAATGATTAACTGAGCTGCTGAAAACCTCTTTGTCTCCAAACGTTCCCTGTTTTCAGCTCATTCATTATGCTGATGTCTGAGATCTTCTGTAAATTGGCACATTAAGCACATTTTATTGGTGTCGACAGGCTGAAACAACTACAGCATCATCACCTTTGACATTTCCCTTAAGTTCTTGTTTCTGCTCTTTCACTTACATTGGGTTTGAAATAAATATATTAAGTAGTTAGAATAATTTCAGGGAGGATACATGTGAAGATTCAATCTAACCCTGATTTAATAACAGAAAACAAGAGATCATGTTTCTGTCTATCAAATATCAAATCTTTGATAAGCCAAATGTTTGTTCTGTTCTATTGTTAATAGTATAAATGTGAATGACATCTGCTACAGGACTCTTACATAATATATCCCAAGATGATTTGCTTATTTTTCACAGCTCTTATATTTGGTGTCTAACAATGTGTATAAACTAATCCAAACAGCCATCGATCATCATGCATTTAAAGTAATTGAAACAATTCTTGAACAAATATGTCACCCATGAATTTGGGTTTTATATTAAATGTTGAAATGGAAGTTAAATATATAATCAAACAAGATAATCTGCTATTTCTGAGAACAAATGTTTTGTCATTGAGCTTTCATCAAATTACACACCAGTGAATGTTGTTGTGTTGTCTTGCAAATCCTTTATTTGTACACACTTGCAAACTCCTGCAGCAGTTTTAATGGCATTTTAAATCATCAGTAAACCAAAGCAATCAACTTATTTTACAGCTTCTATTTTTTCCTAACTACAGCCACCGACTCTTTACAATCAGAACAAAATATAGTAAACATTAGTAAATAAGGAAGTGACATGAATGTCTTATTCAAGCAGATTTTGCAATTATTACCTAGCTGGAAAGATACAAATCATTATTGACACTGTAAGAATTATTTTCTGAAGCTTCAAATGCCACTCTTTTCTAAACATTTCACCAAATTCACATAGTTAATCTGGATGATATTGTGCTTTTAGGAGCACCACCATGTTTTGTTCTTCTCACACCATTTACTTGACATGAAAATGAAATGTTGCTCATTGTGATGACTAATGACATTGCCTCATGTGCCTGAGAAGGCTTTTTGAATATCTAAAACTTACCTCACACTGAGTACAGTAGTACGACTTCTCTTCAGAATGAACTCTCTGATGTTCTTTCATAGATCCCAACTGAGTGAAACTCTTTTCACAATGGCCCTCATTTATCAATCTTGCGTAGAAACGGGCGTATATGTTGGCGTAAGATTATGCTTACACTCCTCTCACCGCCTGATTTATGAAGCTGTGCGCACCTCTGAAATCCAGGTGTACGCAAAACCTGCCCTTGATAAATGCCGCGGCTGAAAACGATCGTCATTAGAATAACACGCCCCTATATATTCAAGTCTCTAGGCGTTTCTCAATGTCAAGGAAGGATCCTCGGAAGCCAGAATTCCGAGGATGCTACGTCATCGACGTCCGTCGAAGGACTGTTCCAATGTCAAGGATCCTCAGAATTTCAACCAAGGTCTGAGTCCTTCGTTCGAAAAATATGCCATATACAGGAAAGGATGCATACGAGTAGACTTCGCGCACTTAGCGTTCTCAAATCACCCACAATCCTATGCGCGCAGCTTTGCTATCTTGTTAAAAAAATACAAATTATCGGACGTTGGCAGAGTCGGAGCGTTAACGGGGCAATATGCTTTCAAGTGTAAGTATTTACGTTACCAAACATTTGTTATAACCGTAGTAAATATAAGTAAAGTTTAACTTGTAAATGCCAGTACAAATTACAACCGTATACAAATGACGTTATTGATGGCTAACGGACCTTTTCACTGACGTAATGAGGCTGACGCGCACTTGCTAGCCTGTTCCATTTACTTGTTCTCCGAATGCTTAAGAGGAGCCTCGCCTCGCCTCTGAAGGAAGTGACTTGGAAGGATCAGTCCTGCAGAGGAAGGATCCTTGACATTGAGAAACACCTTCTGCCTACCCCACGCCCTCATTTTACGCCATGGACACACGATAGACGGCAAAGAAGCGAAACTTCTCTGATGTGGAGATCGAGACCATCACCAGGGAACTGGAAAAAAAACTAAATCGTTTTATTTGGGAGTTTAAAGAGTGGGATTAAAGGCGCCCACAAAAAGGTGTACGGTGGAAATCCAGTTTAAACAGTTGTTTGGATGAGAAATTACCTATCACAATGCATTATTTTACAGCACGTGTTTTGAAATAATTAGCATTTAATTTCGTATCACGTCACATGTATTGGGGTGTACAATAGTGATGATGATGTGATGTGGAGTACCATTCATTCACATTAATATAATTGCATGACAATTTGTAAGATTCTTCTTATTATTATTATTATTATGATTTGTATTATTAATGACGCATATTGTTATTTAGAAGAAGAATGTCGTTATTATTATTATTATTTATTTTATTATTATTTAAAAGAAGAAGAATGTAATTTTTATTATTTTGTCAGTCTGAATTATTTTCAGTCCCAGTCCGTGCGCAGCTGCCGGGCCTAACCTTGAACCATCAGGTAAAGCGCACAGGCTCCCAACTGGAGGAATACATATGCCTACAAATCAAATGCTTTGGTAAAGTCACACAAATTAAACATTGAAGTCCATGTTGCACAAAAATAAACACTGAAGTTTATAATTACTTCCCTATTCGCACGTCTGTAATATTTAAAGTAAAAATTCCCCGGCAAATTATATATTTCGCCAAACACCGAGGTCCCGTGATAACAGTCCCGTGCGAATCAGTATCTCTGTGATTTGGCCGGGATTAGGCGGATTATATAAATTTTTTGCGTCCTGTGCGCATTTTTATCTTTATCTTTCACGAAGAATGGAGCTAGGCTGCATATAATGCCAACCGTTATGAAGTCCCGTGCAGCCACGCAGATTACTTTCATTTTAGAATGAGCACCAATTTGGGAGTAAATTGCTTGAATGGCGTGTTTAATATTATTCTTAATGAAAAACACAAAAACAGAACAGTACAATGACAACTCGCTTAAATGGGCGCTTTTACATTTAGCTTTGAAACTGAATCTTCCGTCGTATATTGATATTGACGATTTCAAAACACGATTTCAAATGACGATTTCAAAACACGGTATCATGAAGCTTCGAAGCGTTATGAATCAGTGAGTCGAATCATGATTCGGATCGCGTGTCAAACCACCAAACTGCTGAAATTTGGCGATCCAAACTGCTGAATCGACTCACTGATTCATAACGCTTCGAAGCTTCATGATGCCGTGTTTTGAAATCGTCATCACTATGTAAGTCGTTATTTAGGGGTTTTTTGCACACAAAAACTATTCTCGCCGATTCATAAAGTTATTGTAGAACCACTGTAGTGAGATGGACTTTGTAACGACGTCTTTAGTACCTTTTATGGGTCTTGAGAGTGTTAAGTGCATGGTGCCAATGGAGGCCTTTCTGAGCCATCGGATTTCAACAAAAATATCTTAATTTGTGTTCCGAAGATTAACAAAGGTCTTACGGGTGTCGAACGACATGAGGGTAAGTAATTAATGACAGAATTTTAATTTTTGAGTGAACTAACCCTTTAAGCTCACCTTACAATAGTTCTTTAAAAATTACAGCCGTGTAAAACCACAGAACATCAATAAACTGTACATTTATAAAACAATGGATTTAAAAGTACAAGCCAGTAATGCTTGTGAAGTAATATATTAGTGTAGCACACAATCTTATACAGCTAGTAAGCCAACAACGTTCTGTAGCAACTGCACTATGTTGCTAAAACTATCTTTTGGATTTAACTCTAATTATTTCCCACATCCAGGTTATAATATGCAAAAGTATAAACATGAATCTCTTAATTTTGCAGTAACAAGTTATACTTATCTAAAAAAAAAAAGGGTTAAACATCTAAAAAAAAAAAAACATTTAAGGGGCTACTCTTTTGGTGAAAGTTTTCAGACAGCTTTCAAAATGGCCGCCCGACAGTGTGAACACATGGATACCCATATCTCAGTGTGCAATGGTGTGATTAGCTTGAAATTACAAGAGGCATATAGTAACAAAAACAAAAAATTGGTTAAGAAATCAAGTAGGATGATATATATTCCATGAATAAAACATTTCAAATATATGTATATATATATATATATATATATATATATATATATATATATATATATATATATATATATATATATATATATATATATATATATATATATATATATATATATATATATATATAATCTGACCTCAAAGATAGTAGGGCTTAATAGACGTTTACCCTATCCATCAGTCATGTTTGCCTCTTGAACATGGGGGTTAATGCTGCCTTCACGTGCTCTCAGAATTATCGTAAATACGAGTTTCCTAGGAAAAAATTCCACATGAACGCCCTCACATTTTGAAACTTGAATGCAATGAGCTCGTAATCACGACTTCAGAAGTCGGAATGACCAAATTTCCGATAGCACGTGAAGGCAGCATAACTAACGTTACCACATTTCAAGTGTCAAAAATTCTAGCCAACATGTCATGGTTGTTACTAATTTATGCCTAATGTCGTTTAGTTTCATATGATACTGATATATTCACTTGCTAGATTTAAAATAGACCCGCAGAGCTCTTAAAAGACAGTAATCTCGACAAAAACATTCTGTAGGTTCTTCGCGCCACTGTTAACTATTAAAAACATTCAGCAGAACAAATGCATTTGAATTCAAGAACATACCATTAGCTGTAACGTTAAAAACACTTACACGTGGTAACTTTAGCTAACGTCAATGCCCCCGCAAAATGCATTTAGAAATGATAGTTTGCATTTATTAGACAGTTAACTAGCGAGCGACCTGTGATAGCATTAACGTTACTCGCCTCGCCCACGACCAAAGGGCGGCTAATGTAAATGAGTCAGGGCCAGTCAGGTATACTTGGAAAAAAAACGTTAATGGTCGACAAAGTTTGCCTTACCAGTATCAATGTTGCTCGTAGTTCTTCTGTCAGCCTGGCTGGAGGGGTCTGTTGAAATGTCTGTCACGGCCGCCGCTCAACAGATTGTGTAAGCGTTCTTCAGACAGTTCAACGGACGTTTAAAAAAAAAAAAAATCCTTTATTTAAACAGGTCAGGTCAGAGTGCGGGATCTCCACCTCAAACAATGTGCATGTGCAAGTCATACTTAATCTAATAAAAATGCTCTGATCAAATTAATAAACTCAGTTTAATGTCCCGTTGCCGATTTATATTGCATCAATGTAAAAAAATGGATTCAACAATAAATATAAACTAAAACGTTTACTTTAAATGAAAAAACTAATAATTTTAAGCTATTTCAATGAGAAAATACACATTAAACGAACAACAGCAATGTTAGACTTTTTTCAGTGTATCTATTACACTGAAGCTTTGATACCTTAATGTTTCTCAACAGTCAATAATGAAGAATTAAGAATGGACACTAACCTGTTTGTTCCTCAGTATCTTCATGTTTTATTCTGAATGGTTCTGGATCACTCATGTCTTCAATCCCCTCTCTAATAAACTCCATCTTTAACAGTCACACCGATTTCAGCTGCTACCAGGAGTTTGTCCTTCTCTTGTATGATGATGTGAATATTTCCAGTATTTATTTGTGAATTGTTGTGGGAGGGGCTTCACTGCAGGTGTGAACTGTGATCACTGTGATATACAGGACCAGATCTGGAAAAATCAAAGATAAGAGACACATTTTATAATTAATTACTTGTATTACTCTGAAATGATGTGAACATATTTGATGTACAGAGTAAGGCTGTATAGTATTACTATATAAAAAAAACATCTGAAATATGCAAGTTCATCTTTGTGTAACCCAGAATTTTAACCCATTTGATTTTACTTCACTCAGTCTCAGTTCACGTTTAGTTTGATGAAGTTCCTTTGACATCTCTTCTCTGCGTCTTTACAATTATTCAAACCTGTCTTACATATTTTAGGTTGTTTGTAAGTTGTTCCGTGGTGTTGTTGTTCAGATGGGACTGGTTTTCCAGGGGAGGCATCAGTGTTCATATCCTTGTTGTCATCTTGTTGTCTTCATCAGACAGTGCCAGCATGTTTATTTGTTCAAAATACTCAATGAAGAATTTAAGAGCAGACTCGGATCCCTGGACCGTGACGGTGCCATTTTGATATAAGTTTAAGGTCAAAAATCTGTCCAAATTCATCAAAAGCTTTGTCTATATGTTGTTTTATGTTGAAGCATTTACATTTTTCTCGTTACTCTTTTTTTAAAGCAATTTATCTGGAGCTTAACTCAAGTGTGACAATCTCATAGAATTCTCTCACACAACACCTGATTATACTAAATGATTATACTATACTAAAAGGTAATTAGTATTGAAAGTTTGACAAATATAAACAGAGCCATCATGTTTAACTGAGCTGCTGAAACCTCTTTGTCTCCAAAAATACCCTGTTTTCACCTCATTCATTATGCTGATGTCTGAGATCAAGAAAGAAGAACACCTTGCATGTTAGAGTGTGCTGAGTGGGTACCCACTTCTACAGTGCATCCAGAAAGTATTCACAGCACTTGACTTTTTCCACATTGTGTTATGTTACAGCCTAATTCCACTATTAATTAAATTCATTATTGTTTTCCTCAAAATTCTACAAACAATACCCAAAATGACAATGTGAAAGACGCTTGACTGAAAGCTGCAAATTTATTGCAAATAAAAAGCTAATAAAAAGCACACAAAAAATCACATGTATATAAGTATTCAGAGCTTTTGCCCAATACTTTGTTGAAGCACCTTTGGCACAAATTACAGCCTCAAGTCTTTTTGAGTATGATGCTACAAGATTGGCCCACCTGTTTTTGGGCAGTTTCTGGCTGGGTCACTCAAGGACATTCACAGAGTTGTCCTGTAGCCACTCTTTTGTTATCTTGGCTGTGTACTTAGGGTCGTTGTCCTGTTGGAAGATAAACCTTTGCCCCAGTCTGAGGTCCAGAGAGCTCAGGAACAGGTTATCATCATATGGCTTTTGCATTTATCTTTCCCTCAATTCTGACTATTTCCCTCAGTTCCTTTCGCTGAAAAACATCCCCACAGCATGATGCTGCCACCACTATGCTTCACTGTAAGATGGTATTGGCCAAGTGATTAGTGGTGCCTGGTTTCCTCCAGACCTGATGCTTTTTTCTCATGGTATGAGAGTCCTTCAGGTGCTTTTTAGAAAACTCCAGGCAAGCTGTCATGTGCCTTTTACTGAGGAGTTGCTTCCATCTGGCCACTCTACCATACAGGCCTGATTGGTGGAGTGTTGCAGAGATGATAGTTCTTCTGGAAGGTTCTCCTCTCTCTACAGAGAGAGTTTGTACACTTGGTCACATCCCTGACTTAGGCCCTTCTCCCTTCTAAAATGTAAGTGAACCCTGATTCAGAAAGCAACAAGCTTCTAAACACACAAACTGAATAACGTATCATTGCAGATCTACAATTTTTTACCAGTATACACTATCTTGACAATCCTCATTCTCCATGACAGCAGGGTAAAATAAATAATTGTAGCATCCTCGCTGACGTCATCCCCATTAGCATCGTTAGTCTTTCCCTGCCTAGAATCATCACAACAAATATTCTGTTTATTTTGAAATTCCCAAAGTGGACATTTGGAGCCTTCACTGCACCAGGGGCATCCCTAGACATTTTACTAATAAATACTTAACTGATGTTTGCCCTGTTCTGACCCAAGTAACGAATTACAAATAACCTCGTTACTGTAATTGAGTCGTTTTTTCTCAGGAATTGTACTTTATTAAGTAGTTTAAAAACAGTTTACTTTTCCTTTTACTTGAGTACATTTTAAGGGCTTTATCTGTACTTTTACTGCGCTATTTTCCCTAAACCTGCCGTCGCTACATTAATATTATTGTTTTTCCTGTCAACGTGATTGGCTGAGACGAATAATCAGTCCTGTGACTCCTATCAAATCAACCATGATGATAGCGACCAGCCTAGAGTGAGAGGCACACACGCTTTATGAAAGGGGGTTGTTGCTGGTTACTGTAGTGTATGATGACTGAAATCGTGAAATTGCTTTAAAAAATTACTAAAACTTGACTGCAGAATATTACATTTTCTAATACACGCACAAATGGTACGTATTCTGTAAGCGCTGCACGAGCTTGCGGCAACATCTGCTGGAAACACTTCATTTAGCTTGATTGTTTGCCAGGCTTTAAAGGGATAGTTCACCCAAAAACAAAAATGTTATGTTTTTCTGCTTACCCCTAAGGCATCCAAGATGTAGGTGTCTTTGTTTCTTTAGTAGAACACAAAAGAAGATTTTTAACTCCAACCGTTGCTGTGTGTCACTCATATAATGCTTGTCAATGGGGTCTAATCCTATTAGAGTAAAAAAAACATGGACAGACAACTTCAAATTAAACCCTGCGGCTCGTGACGACACATTGATGTCTTAAGACACGAAACGATCAGTTTCTGAGAGAAACCGAACGGTATTTATGAAATTATTTCACCTCATATCAGACGAATGTCTTCTGGGAGAAACCGAACGGTATTTATGCAATTATTTCACCTCATATCAGACGAATGTAATCAGCTCTCCAGACTGCCATCACTTCCTGTGAGTGAGGTCAAATAGCAGCCGGGTCATAGATATATACATAGATTCCTCATTAGTGCCTGCGTGGATCGCTCGAATGAGGAATCTACGTATACATATCTATGACCCGGCCGGAAAACATCCATTGAAATTAAAGCAGTACAATGAATGCGTCTTGAAAAGAAAGAACTACAATTTTTACATAAAATTGTCTACTGTCTAAAAAGTCTATTGCTCGACTTCAATTAGTTCAAAATGCAGCTGCAAAGTTCCTCAAAAGAAAACATAATTTGATCATGTTTCCCCAATTTTGAAATCGCTGCATTGGCTTCCTGTGCATTTCAGAATTGAATTTAAAATTCTACTTTTTGTTTTTAAATCATTAAATAATCTGGCACAGAGCTATTTGTCTGAGCTACTCCATCCACAAAAGAATGAGTATGCTTTTTCAGTACTCTTTCCACCTGTAACGTACTGCTCCGAGAGACAAAGGTAGAGGATCCAAACGCAGCTTTATTTTAGAATAATCCACAAACGTAGTCAAAAACAGGTAAGAGGTCATAACAGGTAATCAGTCCAATCAGGCAAACAAAACAGGAGTGACAGGCAAAAGGGTAATCCATGGAACGGGCAAATAATCTGAGACCAAGAGACATGAAACCAGGGAAACCGCTTTGAAATGCAGTGTTACACAAAACAAGACTTCGCAATGAATGACTGAGATAACCAGGCTTATATAGGGTGAGGTAAACAAGGTAATGAGACACAGGTGCATGTAAGGGGAGCGCGGGGCACAACCTAACGTGGGGTTAGTTGTAACGCACATATTTTAACCCTTTCCACACATGCCAGAATGACGAAACTTAGTGTATTTACTAGTTGCCATATCAACATTATTTAGAGAAAAAATAGCACCAAAATTAAAAAATCTCTGGAAGATATTACTGAACATGTATTTAACCGTAGCAAAAGTAAATTTCTTACTTAAGTTTAGTTTTCATTTCTGTTTTTTGTGTTTATTTAAAATAAGACAAATCTAATATTATTGTAATCTTATATCTGTTATGTAACAGTTGAGATCGTTCTTTAATGCTGATCTAAGCAGCAGAAGACACAAGCCGCGGTTTAAATCCCAGTTGTGCAGGTGGGGTGCGTTGTAACACTGCGTTACAATGAGCCCCTATTAGAAATATGCCATTATATTCTATACTTTTATGAATTCTTTTGAGAAACCATGAGAAAAGGGTGAATAATGACTGAGAGTTAATGTTCAGATATTATGAATTGTTATTATGTTTTTAGGTATGCTGTATAGCTGTATTTAGAGATGTGTTTGTAGTCAAACTCAAAAATGCTTATATTTTTAATGATTAAAAAATGCCATATTTGTATTTTAAAAATGTAATAATTGTATTTTGTTGACAAAATATTTTAGTTTGTCTGGTATATATTTTTTTATTACATCAGGTAACATTTTCAGCTGTTATTTGGTCATGTTACATTGTACCCCACCTATGGGGCATGTTGTCACATTTCACTTCCATTCTTTCGGGGTAAATAAAGAAAAAAGTATACACTGTATTAATGAAACATAATTGTACTAGACATGTGTGCAATTAATGTGGGAAACAATAAATACTCTGAACCCCAAGTGGATTTACACAAACTGAGACAGTCAAAAAGCGTTAGGTTGTGCCCCGCTCTCCCCTAATCAGGGACGATGAAGAGCAGTGAGTTATGGGAAATGTAGTTTGTGAAGGAGTGACAGTCCGGGGTGGAGTTCCCTCTGATGGTAACCACGGGGCACTCTCACTGGTGATTGTGACACCACCTCTGTTGTGACCTGACAATATTTTTTCTGATCATATGTCCTGTGTGTTTTTTATCAGCTCAGCTGTTTAGAATCAGAACTAGCAATGCCAGAATAGTGAATGAATCACAATTGATCCAATCGGTCAAACAGGTTTAGAAAATGTTCTTTGATTTATAATTCAGATTGATTCGTTCAGATCATTCACTCGATCACTGATTCGTTTTGCAGAGGTTTCTCACTCAGAAATAGTAATGGGATATTTCATAAGACAGAAAACAAAAAGAGCACTGAATGAGATTCATCTTTGCTTGCAGTCCATCATAGGAAACAAACACGCAAATGTCTTCTAGTGTTTGTCAATTATGAAGCAATTGTGTGCATGAACCGCTCCCCTGTGATGACATTATAATAACCATATCCCCAAACCTTACAGTATTCTTATATTTTCATACATGAATTTGATTTAAATCTACAAAACATGATTTGCTTTTTCAATGCTTTTATTGATTAGAGGAGTGTTTCAGAGAAGGTAATGAGAAGAGATCAAAGCTTGGAAAATATTTAAATGAAATGACAATTTTTTGAGATAAGCATGTCTCAAAAATAGTAAAAATCACCATTCCCACTTTATATTAAAGACAAGATAAGATCAGAAAGTGTACAAAGTAACTGTGGCGCAGGATGACTGCATATGATCTCACAGGTTCGTAACACAAAGGGAGCCCATTGGGGCTGAACAAGGTGCATCGTTCCAGCAATAGTTAGCTGTAGGGTGGAAAAATTATATTAGTTATTCTGATCATTATAGTCGTGTTAGAATAATAATAAAAAAATGAGCCATCACATGTTAGTGTATGATATGAATTTATAGTATTGTAAATTATAATCTGAAGTATTCTCACAGGTCATGCTGATCGCCAGACAGTTCTCAATACCCGCGTTGTTAGGTTCTCCAGAGCACCAGTTGGTAAAGTCATATGCAGTTCCATCGGCCCACACCCACTGTCCTTCCTAAAGAGCAAAGAGTGATCATAAGAGTGCACGACTGTACTTGTCATGTGTGAGCAGGAAGCTGAAGCGGAGTGAGAATCCAAGTGCAGCATGAACGATTTAATAACAAACAACAAACAGAAAATCCATTAATAAGGGTATCCAAAACAGGCAGGAGTGCGATGACAGGAACACACATACAGGAGAACATCGACTGACAAACAACAACTGAAGCACAGAGGTAGGCCTATATATACACAAAGGGAAACAAGGATAACAAGATAACAAGAGGGAGTGGCTAATAGGCAACACCTGGGGAAAACTGATCATGATGAAAAACTACAAAGGACAACACATGTCACAAGACAGGAAATAACAAAAGAGTCCACATACACACGGGAATTTATGACAAGTTCAGGAGGGTGGTGGAACGAAGGCAGAACAGGGGGAGGGAGGGTGGGCCAGGCCCATGCAGGGGAACAGGAGTGGGGACGGAGACCTATCTGGACTGTTGACGTGAGGTGGAGTCCTATCTGGACTGGTGACGGGAGGCGGAGTCCTCTCTGGACTCGTGACGGCTCCTGACGGGAGGCGGAGTCCTCTCTTGGGGCTCTGGATGGGAGACGATGTCCTCTCGGAATTCGGGAAAGGGACGAGGGGCAAAGTCATCTCTGGATGCTGGTCAGTGGCTGGAGCCATCTGTGGACGCTGTGGCTGGAGCCCCCTCTGGACACTGGTCAGTGGCTGCAGACGTCACTGGGCTATGGACGTGGACAGGAGAGGTCGTTGGACCCTGGACGTGGACAGGAGATGTCGTTGGACCCTGGATGTGGACAAGAGACGTCGTTGGACCCTGGACATGGACAAGAGACTCCGTTGGACCCTGGACGTGGACAAGAGACGTCGCTGGTCCCTGGATGGTGGCTAGAGATGTCGCTGGACTCTGGACAGTGTCTATGACGGGTGTTCCTCTTCTGCAGCTCCCACAGTAAATACAGAACCACTCAGTTGTAGAGCAATGTCTATATAATATTCTAGGGTCCAGTTGGGATTGTGCAATGGAATACATGAACTGAGTGGCACTGCAGTCTATATTTTTAATAACAATTCCAGTCTCGTGCGAGAAGTCTGACACACGTGTGATCTCGCATTGTTTCCTTCTCACTTCTCGCGTGTGTTTGGTTGTGAAACGTAGTTTGCGTACGTGACAGAACTGTCGGCGATTCTTCCTCTGTACAGTCATGCAGTGTGAAACCCCCTGTTGCCGATCTATCGTGCAGTGCGAACACAGCAGAAACTGAATGCTGGTCCAGATAGTCATGCAATGTGAAAAGAGCAGTGATCCGACGAGTTTGAAAATCGTGCAGTCTGTGTTCGGCATTAATCAGCTTTAAACCGCCTTAATTAGAAATTTTGCATTTACTGTTTATAGCAGAAAGATCAGTTTAGACAAACAAATACACACAAACAAACAATTAAACTCACTATTTCTCCATCATGAGCACCAATCCAGCCAGGTGTGGAAGGAGTAGGCATCAGACTCAGCAGGAAATCAGTTTCTGCTTTGCTATGCACAGAAGCGAGATTCGCATCAAAACTTTGGCAGTTTCTCTAAAAAGACAGATTTTTTATTGTCAATACAAAATCTAATATTTTTATCATTAAGGATAAGTGACTATTTAGTCACTTTTTAGTCAATTTAAAACAAAGTTTACTCTGATTGATTATATGCCCAGTATCAATTTTCTGTATTATTTATTTGCAGAAAATAAAGGTATACTTTGAAAATAATAAAAATCCCCATTCACTTTATATTAAGTGTCTTTAACTACTACTGTACTAATATTTAAATTAATCATTTGATTCAGTGAACATTGTTTACATAGGCTACATATTTTTGCATTGTACTTGTATTAAAAAAAAACTGCATGTTATTACAGCTGTAATTAATTTCTGTAATTAGATCAATGATTACACTGTTGACCCTTCCCTTACACCTTAATCCACCCTTAAACCTAGCCACCAACACTGCCCTAACATTACCCTTATCCCACCTCAACAACAGCAAAAATGTTTTACAATACAGCATTAACACTATAATTGTAGGGGAGACTGGGTGTGGTTGTAACACTTTTTTCTTCAGCACCTAAAACTACCCCCTTTTTTTAGCTACACGTCTGAAACTTTTAGGAAAAGTACCCACATTTGTCTACCACAAATGGCAACAATTTAAATTTCTCCAACTATATCACAGACTTTGTTAGATGATGACAAATACAAATTGGTCCTTTACTGGGGTAAGTTGTAACAGGTAGACAAAATGCACAAAAATGTAGGGTACTCCTAGTGATATTAAAATATATCATAATTATTTAAATGAATGCAACAATAAAATATGTGTGAACATGGGGATTGTATGTGCATATTTTGTGTGTTTGTGCATGCACACGTGTGCGTTTGTTTGTGCATGTCTGTACGTGCACATTCATATGGGTATGTGTATGAGAGCGAGAGCAAATTAACATAAACATAGGCATTCTGTAGAATTATTAAAATCACAAAAATTTTCTTAGCTGTAAGTAGATGGTTGTTTCAAAACATGTTACAACCTACCCCACCACTGTCACCCATTGTTTAGCTAGCTGTATTAGCATGGTTCTTTGAAATTAGCAGGAGATCATTCTTTACTAGAGAAACTACAGATATAACTCATACAACATTATCTACAACGGTAGAAGTACTAAAAAAAATATTTTCTTTTTTTTTCTTTTTTCAGAATTAGATTTTCTGCTCCAAGTGGGAACGTAAAGGAAGCCTGAGGAAACTAAAACTGTCACATGACTCCGATCCCTGATTTGTGTAATTGGTAGTGTTACAGCTCTCCCCGTGTTACAACTATACCTGGTCTCCCCTACTGAACCTTATTTATTTATATATTTGATGTAGTTAAAGACACCTAATGTAAAGTGTAACCAAACCACCACCTTGTTGTAACTAACACATTACCTGTGCTGTAATCCAGTTAACCGTCTGAGGGAAGAACTTGTAGCACTGGAGTCCAAAATTTTTCCATCCATAGGGACATCTTGCAACTAAATCAACTGCATCCAGTGCATACATGTTAGGGCTTTTGAAACATTCACAGCAACTTTTTTTTTGTTTACTTTATTATTATTATATGTAGCTTATTTTATGTTTGTGTGATTAAGTGTCTAAATTATGTGCATTTCGACACTGTAAATTCCTCTTTAAACATGCAAATTTTAGTAAATGGAATATTTTACGGTTCCAAAATGCTTTTAAAATGAAATCGTAGGAGTTTTTACAAATAAATGTCTTACCTGCATCCCCCATGGAGAAGATAATAAAAAGAAGCAGAAAACTTCTCAGCATTGCCATGATGAACCTGAAATTAATAAGCAGGAAAAGTCAAATGTCTCCACTCTGTGGATTCTCAATGTGTTTAAAGACAAAACACAGATACTTTAGAAATGTTATTCAGCAGGTCTCCGTTCCAAAAACTCACCTTGGTTTGGTTGTTGCCTTTAGAATCTCAGAGGAAGATTGGGTGAAGTTTCAGAAACAGCCCTGGTTTTATACTTTCCTTAATGTCAAGTGTGTATAGGCTAAGGCACGAGGAGGAAATGTGATCGTTTGAAATGTAGACTTTTGTACACATGAAATAAAATACAAATATTGGAGAATGGGGTGAGATGAGACTGTAGAAATGTAAATGTTAGTTTAATATTAATTTTGAAGTATTTTAAATATTCATAGTCAAGTTAAATATTAGTCATCAGGGACATTTTCCCCATTCAATATTTGAAATGGCGTACAGTGCATCCGGAAAGTATTCACAGCGCTTCACTTTTTCCACATTTTGTTATGTTACAGCCTTCCATTCCAAAATGGATTAAATTCATTATTTTCCTCAACATTCTACAAAACATACCCCATAATGACAATGTGAAAGGTGAAAGAAGTTTGTTTGAAATCTTGTATTAAAAATTAAAAACACAAAAAAATCACATACCTAAGTATTTTTTTAAAAATAACCTCAAATCAATCACTACTAACTTTTTGTTTTTGTCTTAGGTTAACGTCTCGGTTACGCATGTAACCCTCGTTCCCTGAAGGAGGGAACGGAGACATACGTCAGAATGTAAACTGACGAATTGGGATATCGTAGAAGAGCCCTATCACCTTCGAGTGTGTACTAACCGGCAAATGAACATTGGCATGCAAGATTTGCATACCGCACTTTGCCCCGCAGCGCGTGTATAAATAGGAATAAAAGGATTTGTTTTTCGCTGAGGCAAGGCAAGTTTATTTATATAGCACATTTCATACACAATGGTAATTCAAAGCCTGGCTCCGCCCTTCTACGTACTTACGCTCAATTTTCATTTTCCTTCAGTACTCTGTCTGGGATTGCGGTATATTCTCTGGTTTTCTTTAAATTTTAATCGGTCCAATCAGCGAACAGAGGGAGTGGCTGAGAACGATGACATTGATGTTGTGCGCTAGTTTGAGATGACATACGTCACAAACAAACGTTAGCGATTGGTTATAGCAGATCCGGAGTGGCTCTGGGCAGATCCAATAGTTTTAAACTTCAACAGAGCTTGTCAATGGAGAGTGGCTAGACTCTCTATACAAAGGAAATGTACGAGAGTCTGCTAAGACCAGGCTAAATTCAAAGTGCTTTACATAGAAAAGGTATTAAAATGTTGATAGAATAATCACAACATATGGATAAGAAATAAAAATACCATGTATAAGAAAATAACAATACTAAATTTGGGGCTCCCCTGTCTGAACAGAAGAGTCAGAGATTTTCGGTTCGTGAAACACACTAGTAGCAACCCGGCTTCCCAGTGACCTCCTGCCCTTCCATGGACCCGGTGTTCCACACTCACACTGAGAGTGTACCGTCTCACTCTCCCAACCAGACAGCACTAACCAAAAATTAATAAAATCGTAACCAAAATAAAAACAAGGTTAAATTAAAACAGTTATAAAAAGAATAAAAAGATGATGCATACTAGATAAGATAAAGTGCAATCAGTCGGACGTACAGTGGCACAGTGCTCATTCAGTAAATGCATAGCTAAACAGATGTGTTTTGAGCAGAGATGTACAGTAACGAAGTAGAACTACTTCACTACTGTACTTAAGTACTAAAAGGCAGTATCTGTACTTTACTAGAGTATTATTTTTTTCTCCTACTTCCACTTTTACTTCAGTACATATTTTCGATGAGTTTAATACTTTTACTCCGATATTTTTTTTATGTGCTGCATCGTTACTCGTTACAATTATAAAAATGTTACGAATCATTCCATTCCAAACCCCGCGCATGAGAGAGAAAGAGCGCGCGCGAGAGTGCGAGAGAGAGACAGAGCGCGAGAGAGAGAGACAGAGCGCGCGAGAGAGAGAGCGCGCGCGAAAGAGCCCCGCGAACGCGCATTCACTGTCTTTAAAACAACACGAGCGTCTTGCGCTTAAATTGCTCTCTATTTGTTTACATAGTTAATGTGCACTGTGAAGTAACGTATACAAACAATGAACAGCTGTATTTTTATTAACTAAGATTAACAAAGAATAATACATACAGTAACAAATGTATTGATCTAGTTCATGTTAGTTATTAGTCTAATACATTAACTAATGTAATGTTAACAAATCAAACCATATTGTAAAGTGTTACAAACAAATAATTTACTTGAATAATTCTTGAAATGAGAATATAAGTGTGCTTACCCCATTTTTTTTAGTAAGAGTGGTTATAGTAAGATTTAATCTTAATGAGCTACAGTATTTTCAGGTTATTTATATGACAATATGTAGAAAAATTACCTACCAACATTGTGATTGTCCTTTAGCTTAATCATTTGAAATAATAAAAACAATATGATGTTCAAACTTTTGACTACTTTCTTTAATAACTACATAACACAATACTTGTACTTTTACTTTCAGTACTTGAGTAGTACATTTTAAAACAAACTACTTGCAATACTTAAGTACAAAAAATGTTGAATACTTTAGTACTTCTACTTAAGTGTGGTGCTTAAAGAGCACTTCAACTTCTACTCAAGTCACTTTTTTGATAAGGAACTTGTACTTTTACTCAAGTATGTGTCTCTAGTACTTTATACATCTCTGGTTTTGAGTCTGGATTTGAATGTGATTACTGTTGGAGCACATCTGCTCTGTTCAGGAAGCTGGTTCCAGCTACGGATGGCATAATAGCTAAAAGCAGACTCTCCTTTCTTTGAGTGAACCCTTGGAATTTCTAACTGACTTGATTCTGATGATCTGAGTGATCTGTTGGGTGTATATTTAATCAGCATATCTGCAATATATTGAGGTCCTAGACTATTGAGTGAATTATAACAAGTAACAGTACTTTGAAATCAATTCTAAATGTAACTGGAAGCCAGTGTAAAGACCTGTGAACTGGTGTGATGTGTTTCTGCTCAGAATCCTGGAAGCAGCGTTCTGTATGAGCTGAAGCTGTCTAATGGTCTATCACGAGTTCGCACTCACATATAATTTATAGAGAGTAATTTAATGCGTATTTGGCGTGCTGTCCGGGGGGAGGGCTTCGAGCTCCAATTTAGGCCCGAACTCAGAGTACCCCCCCCCCCCATATATGTTAGTGGTTTAGAGTAAAAAGTGTGGAGAAGGGGTGGTGGAGGATTGCTGAGAACTTTCAACAAGCGGAGGTAGGACTGCTGCGTATCTATATACACCTCTATTGTTGATTGTCTGAGTGCTCTCCACCTGTGTCAATTGTCTGAACGTGCTTCTCCCAAACCTTGTAAATAAAACATCATATTTGGGAAGGCCGGTGAGAAGACCATTACAGTAGTCCACCCTACTAGTGATAAAAGCATGAACGAGTTTCTCTAGGTCTTGTCTGGAAACAAAGCATCTAATTCTTGCGGTATTTTTGAGATGATAGTAAGCTGATTTAGTTATTGCTTTGACATGACTACTGAAACTCAGGTCTGACTCCAAAATCACACCAAGATTCCTGACTTGATTTTTTTCAAGGTATACGTTCACCTTGAGCATTTCATCTTTGTTTCCAAATGCTGTCTTTGCTTAACTGAAAAAAGTTTTGGCACATCCAATCATTAACTTCATCAATGCATTTGCACAGGGAGTCAATGGGGCTAAAGTAATTAGGTGATAGTGCTAATGAGTAGATCTGGGTGTTGTCAGCATAGCTGTGGTAAGCAATTTTGTTCTTTTTCATTATTCGGCTCAGTGGGAGCATGTACAGGTTGAATAGGAGTGGTGCAATAATTGACCCTTGGACTCTGCATGTCATGGATGTCCACTCAGACCTATGTTCACCAATGCTTACATAATAACCTCTCCCTTCTAAGTATGACCTGAACCATTTAAGGACCATCCCAGAATCCCGACCCAGTTTTCCAGCCTGTCAAGAAATATGTTGTGATCGACAATGTTGAATGCAGCACTGAGGTCGAGTATTACCAGCACTGATAATTTACCTGTATCAGTATTTAAGCGAATATAATTTATTATCTTTATGAGTGCTGTCTCTGTGCTGCGATGCGGTCGGAAACCAGAATGAAAATTGTCAATGTATCCGTTTGAGCCTAAGAATTCGTTCAGCTGATTGAAAACAACTTTTTCAATGATCTTGCCTATGAAGGGGAGATTTCAGATTGGTCTGTAGTTGCTCAATATGGTGTTATCCAGATATCTCTTTTTCAGGAGAGGCTTAACTACTGTGGTTTTAAGGGAGTTTAAGGGACTCCAGAGCAACTCAGTAAACATTTTTTAAAAATTTGACAGCAGACAGTGGTACTTGTTTACTTTGAATTGTAATTTTCTACATTGTGCCACGAGTATCATTCACTAAAAGCAACTAAATGCATTAGGCTATTCACATGTTAAGTAGCCTACAAAGAAATTATTAAATGAATCATGATTAATTATTGTAATCTATTGCCAGCTCCAAAGGGAATTCTCTCCCTCTTACTCATCGTGGCACTGCTACTTTATCCTCATTAAAACGTATATTTTCTTATTTACAAACCCTTCTCTGTTTAGTGTTCTGCTGTTTAGTTGCTGTATATTTGTATGTGTATATGTATATCTATGTACTATATTGATGCTTATGTTTGATGCTCTGTATGTGTTATTTTATTGTACAGTGACCTTGAGTTTGAGAAAGGCGTTTTATAAATAAAACGTATTATTATTATAATGGTTTTATAGATAGGACTGAGAATAATCATGGGCCTCTAAGTTCATTTTTTATTATGACATTTCATTGATTTTTAACAATAAACAAGCCAGAATGAGAATGGGAAAACACATATACATCCCCACCAACCCTCCCTCCCTCTCCCAAAAAACTTAACCCGGCGATCTCTTTACAATGGGCTACATAAGGGATGTAAAAGTTAACTGAAAAACAAAGCTTATTTTAACAAGTCAAAAACATGAGGCAAAACAATGGCACTTACATATTTTAAGATATGCAAGCTACTTTCAGTTAAAACAGCCAAACATACATTTTAGTCTGAGATTAGCTTAAGCCTTGTCTGTGAAACTGGGGATATTCCGTTAAAATATAAAATATAAAAAGAAAAACTGCTTTGTATTCTTCAGTAGACCACCAATAAAGAGAAAGGGAGTGTGGGTGCTGTTGTCTTTATTCTTAGTGAAACACACATCAACATCATATACTAAATACCACACCATTCCTTAGCTTCATGCAATCCATTACTGCCACCTGTTGGACTAAATTACTACTCATTACTTTTAGACTACACGTATTACATCCCTTTTCTATTTTACGTCATTAACATCACATAATTAAGATACAAGCTTAACATGTTTAGGAAAGTGTTAATTCATGAGGTATAGTTGGAAGCAGACAGTGCTGATCAATGTTTCCTTCACCTTTACAAGCTGTTGGAAGACTGGGCCAAGACTCCCTCTTGTGGTTAATTAAAGGTTAATTAAAGGTGCACTATGTAACTTTTTATTTTTCCTGTGGTAGAAGCACTTTCAGAGGCATATGGTTTACTTTAGAATACTGTTCCGTCATTAATGACTATATTGTTTATATATAGAGTATTGAGTATTGCACTATTAGCAAGCAGAATTGTATTTGGGGGCCCCTCAGTGCCACCAAAACGATTGACTATAGTCAATGCTTGATTATTCACACACTATAAATCTAAGGGTGTACTCACACTAGGCGATCTGAACCGTGCCCGGGCACGTTTTTTTAGCCGGCCCTGGCCCGCTTGGAAGAGGTGGGTCAGAGCATGGTTTGGTTGGGCTCAGGCGTGGTACACATGCAGTGTGAGCGCTAACCCACGCTGGAGCACAGAACAGCTGTGCACTACTGTCATCATTATGACAGCAAACACCAAACGATTACTACTTGGATACACGCAAAATGGTTTCGGCCATAGACATAATATTTATATGGTTTTGGCAAGCACGTAATTGCCTCTCTTCTTCTTCTGTGTGACAAGCGAGTGTCAGAAGCGTAAAGTGCCGCAGCACCACCTTGTGTACCGGGAGCGCTATCTACTGAATTTGCACGTTCACTCGGCAAATCACTTGGGTGTGAACACTCAAGACGCGCCGAAAAAGGTTGGTGATAAGCGCACATGATATTTGTCCCGGTGTGTACAGGCCTTAAAGCTGAAAATTCCTCCATCAAATTGTCACGATACACTGTGAAATAAACACAGAAGATCCAAATGCGAGAATGACAGGTTTATTGACAATAAACTCAGAGATTCAGTTTGATGCAGACAAAGGGAACAGATGACTGCCAGTGACTCAGAGATTCAGCTTGATGCAGACACAGAGAACAGATGACACTGCATGAAAAGTGGGATTTTCGTCAGTATGTGGCACTGTAGATTGCCGTGAAACTTCGGGTTTACGACTGTGCACGGCAATTTGCAGGCCACACCGAAAACTGCCGTAAATTGTCGGAAATTGACGTGGGCCTTGCTTGGCAGTTGTCCCCCCATGACCTCCCTCCCCTTAATTCTAGGGGAGGCTTTAACATGTAAATGAACATGCTGTGAGCTACACAAATGCAAATCAGAGTAGAAGCAGGGGGAGTTTTATCTAGGTTCTGAATTTTTTTAACTAAAACATTTTAAGTTAAATGTACTTGTTTTAGTTCACATTACTAAATTTTTAGGGCAACCAGTTTGCTCCAATTTTTTAAGTAGATTCAACTTGTCCGGGCTAACAGAGTAGATTAATTACTCTGTATGTCATTAGCAATAACCAATGTTATGTAAAAAAAATACACACAAAATAAAAAAGTTACGGTGTTATGCCTATATGTAATTGAAGCACTTTTGCCACACCCATTAACTTAAATAAAGTGAAAATAAATATAATAGGTTTTTCTGGAGCTGTTGGTCTGAAACCTCAATGAGGTTGAAGAATATAGGGATAAATTAAGCCCCTCTGTGGACTGATTTCCAGACTCTTGTGATTCTCTATCTCTCTCTCTCTCTCTCTCACACACACACACACACACACACAATCACACACACACACACACACACACACACACACACACACACACACGCACTCACACACACACACGCACACACACACACACACACACACACACACACACACACATCTGTGCAGGCAGACACACACACACACACACACACACACGCACACACACAGCCAAAATACATCAACATTTTTTTATTTTATTCACCTCTTAACATTCTTTTGTTTCATTTTCTTGTTAATTTAATACATTTCTTAAAATCAGTTTGTTGTTAGACTTTGTAAATATCAAGACAATCAATCCTAATCCCATCAAATTTGTGAGCGAGAACTGTAGTCTGTACATGCATGTGGTACTAAATACATTTTCCATTCTGTCCAGGAAAATGTATTAATACAGAGTTTTTTCATTAATTCTGGAAAACATCCTTATAACAATGACCTCGCATGTGATTGGAGGAGCCCGACGAGCTTCTCGCCCTCGTCCAATCACGTGCGAGGTCATGGCCATGACGCGTACAAAACTTGAAGACGAGCTTTAAACAGACGTGTTTTGGACTCTTTTTTTATACATTTTCTGTGTTTTTGCTGCTTTGCTTTTTCGTGATCAACAATGACAGGACGCCGTCTCGCCTTCAGCTCCCCTTCAACTCCTCTGCATGGACGTGGCCAACTTTTTCGAATATATTTCAGCTGTCCGGCGTCTTCACAACTCTGAGGCAAACTGCAGGCGCTGTGAACCAGAGCATGGGTAATGTAACGTTACGATTTAAAGAATATGCTTTTATTCAGCTGTATAATGAAAAGGGATGCGTTAATAGATCCCAGCTTAAAACTGCACATTTTGTTTACACAGACTATCCTCGCCTCATAACGAAGCCGTGACCTCTTATCTGCTTGGAGCGATTTCCGCGAGTCCAGATTTAACCGCTGATCACAACGAAATTGTGTGTAAGTATAACTTATAATGTTTTTCTCATTCCTTGTTTAATTTTACTGTGACTGTTTTTATTAATACCAGTCTCATGTAATTGTTTTCCAGCTGCCTGTAAGACGTATTATGAATCGACACGCCGGAGCTTCAGATACAAACAACCTGAACTTACATCGCAGGCGGAAACTGCGAAGTTTAGCTCGGAGTCGATCAAGAAGAAAAAGGGTAAGATTTATTATATTAGATCAGTTTTTTTGTCAATGTGAGTATTTTTCAGGTTGCTTATTGTCTTTATGGATTGTATTACAGTTGCTGGAAGCGAGAGTGTGTTGGCTGAGGATGAGATGGACATTTGGAAGTGTGCGACCATTGAACTCATATCTGAGGAGAAAGACGGCATTGTTGACGGGGTGTCTGGATGGATTGTGCGGCCACCGCCCTCTCGCAGCCTGGAGCTCTCCGAACTCTGTGCCACTTTGCAATCCAGATTAGAGGCGATACCGAAATTCAGGGCAACTCACCATATACGCCTGTGTTTCCCGAATGTGTTGGGCGCTTCTTTTTGACGTTTTTGGAGGACAACATAAGAGACATTACTGCTGCACTGTACATAGTTGTGTGTTTAACAATAAAGCTCTTTCTTTGAATAAACAGCTGTGTGTTTATAAATGAAGCTCTTTCTTTGAATAAACGGCACGGTCCAGGCAAATTTTCCCATATATTCCTTGATGGTATGAATAGTGTAGTTCATAGCACAATAACATTAATATAAAACATAAATTATTACAACATAAATTATATATTTATTATTATTATTATTATTATTATTATTATTATTATTATAGGGGTTTACATTTATAATGAGCCAGGGTGACCAATAATTGGTTTGCAGTGATCTGCCAACCAATCACGAGGGATTTTTCTTGTTTAAAAGTAGTGGCTTCAGCCAATACTGAGTGAGTAAATTCAAGTCAGGCCGTTGACTCTCTGGTTTCGCTGCTATTCATATGCTAATTAGATGCGTCGCACCTCCGCGCTCTCTCAGCGGGGGGCTCTCCACCTACGTCATGGTTCGTTTACGACAATTTGTGGCACAGACGAACGCAACGTTTGCTGCCTCTAAATTGTCGAAAACTGCCGAAAATTAGGGAGATTTCCGGGAGTCTACAGGCGTTTACGGGGTCGAAAATCCCACTTTTCATGCAGTGACTGGAGGTAACTCAGAGATACAGCTTGATGAAGACATAGGAGAACAAGTGACTGCAGGGACAGCTCGATGACGCAGGGACCACAATGGGCAGACAAAGATCAGGCGAAGAATAATCCAAACGGGAAACCACGAAGCTCCAGGGAAAAACCCACGTCCTAGAAGACGGCAGAAGGAGAGAGACCGGAGCGGGTAGCGCCTGCAACGAACTGACAAACAGGACAAACAGGACACGCAAACACACACATTAAATAGAGTGCTAAGCAAGGAACAGCTGCTGCTGATAATGATCAGCGCTCAACAAAGCCACGTCCCTCATATACACACGAACTGCCTGAAGAGAGGGTACACGTCCCTGACGCTGGGGCTGTAGGGAATGATGTCCTAGAGCAAAAGAGGGGTCAAATTCAAGAGTTAAGCGATTGGAGGAACGATACTCTGGCCAATAGGGCTGTTGGTGGGGGTAACACAACTCGCTCTTACATTTATGTCCCTCGTGAACGCCAGATTCAACCTTTTAGCGGGGAGTATAACAAAGATGGAAGGTCTGTAGAAGAGTTTATTGAGGAGGTGGAAAGGGTTCTACGGGCCAGAGACCAGATACAAGAAGAACAGCTGGACTTTATCATCTCACTTTTGCGGGGGCCCGCACTGGAAGAGGTGCGTTTATGTGTGGGAAACCACTCCAGACAGGCCTATGATTTGTTCACTTTCCTGCAGGAAGCATTTGGGGAACGGCGTAGTGGGACTCAATTGATGCAAATGTTTTACAATCGCAGACATTTGGAAGGGGAAGATCTCCGAAACTACTCTCATGCTCTCTCTCGCCTGTTAAGTTCCATTGTAAAGCAGTCCCCAAATGGTTTGGCGAATGAGCAGGGTATTTTGCGCGATCAGTTCGTGGAGGGTGTGCGAGATGCCACATTGAGGCGAGAGCTGTGTAAAATAATCAGGGAAAAGCCCCACCTGACCCTGCTTGAGATTCGTAATGAGGCCATTCTTTGGTCCATGGAAGAGAGCAGGCCAACCAGAGTAGTGAATAGTCGACCGGTCCATTCAGAAGTGTTAAGAGAAACTGAAGGTGTTTCTGTCGGGTTTGAGAATCAAAACTCTTCTGTGTTGAATGATATTTTACAGGTAATTTCCCGGCAAGACAAGCGAATAAGTGAGCAAGAGCAGACTATTTCAGAGCTCACTAAGGTGGTCAAAGAGTTGACTGTGCAGCGGTCAGGGTCGGTTCTGCACAATTTCACGCCCTCATCAAAATCTCCTCCCAGATTTACAGAAGAGGGAGAACCTATCTGTTTTAGGTGCAACGGGATTGGGCACATCGCTAGACGCTGCACTGTAAGACGGGGTGGGAGACCTAAGAGTGCTACCCAGGCCACTGAAGATCAAGAAAAACAAGGTCCGTCTGTTGCGCTGAGTCAGGCTGCACAAGGGGTAGTTTCTGGTTTACCGTCCAAGGGAACTAGCCGAGACCGCTTACTGGAAAGGGCAGTTGGGACATGCCCAATGGTAGACATGAAAATCAAGGGTGTTCCAGTATCTTGCTTGCTCGACACAGGTAGTCAGGTCAGTACTATTACTGAAGAGTTTTTCCGAGAGCATCTGTTTGGGGAGGAGAGTGATGTATTGTCTACTTCTGGCTGGCTGAAGATCACGGCAGCCAACGGTTTAGACATTCCCTATTTGGGTTACATGGAGCTGGATGTTGAGGTTATGGGAATGACCCTGCCCGAGTGTGGGTTCTTGATCGTGAAAAAAGCTCCTAGCTCTTCATCCGTGGCCGTGCTCATCGGAATGAACATAATCAGTAAGTGCCGACCAGTGATGCCAGTAACGCGTTACTTAGTAACGCGTTACTCTAATTTGACCACTTTTTCCAGTAACGAGTAATCTAACGCGTTACTATTTCCAAACCAGTAATCAGATTAAAGTAATTTATCCAAGTCCCTGTGAGTTACTTTTTTTGTCATTTTCCTTAGTAAAAATATATATTTTTGCTTTCTTGTTTAGTCTCAGCAGGGTTTTCCTACATAGAGAACTACGAGGCGGCCGCCTTTCGACAAAACTCAAGACAGGCAGTCACTTGCTCAGATTAGGCATGTCGTGATAATTAAATAATCATCAGAAATATATATTGTCACATTATCCTTCAGCAATCATTATTAGAATATTATTATTTGCTAGTAGCCTACACAGTCATCTAAAGCCATTCCATAGCTGAATGTCTTTCCTCCGCTGTAGCTGTCAATCATTCTCCGTTCAGCAAAACTGCGCGTCGCGTTCGGTTCCAGTCAGCAGCACGGTAAAGCTCACTCCATATGATATATTCCCGTTATAATACTTGATATGTTGATAAAATAATTTATCTTCCAGGAGTTTATCTAGCGGTTTCTGAAAGATGTTGTGCTCGCTGTGACAACACAAGGACTATTAATTAGCATCGCACGCACAATCACCAGAATTAAAAACTGTGAAGAAACAAATAATCAGTGAATGTTTGGACCGATATAGGCTACATAGTAGACTAGGATTTGTGGGCTCAACGCTCATCTTCTCTTTATGCCGTGAACTTTTCAATGTGCACTCGCGCTGCACTGCACACTCTGATTCCATGTTGCTTTAAGCGCATCATTCTGCACCCGGGATGCGCATAAGCGCTTTGTTGCCGCTCTGTTTTGAAGCGTTTCATATATTTTCATAGTTTTGTGCACTTAAAGATTATTAAAAAATATATTGTTCTCACGGATCGATCAAATATTTGTTGTCCCTTTACAGAGCTGCACATTATGTTTACAATAAAATATAAATCTTGTAATTTTATATTATTTGTGTAGGCCCATATCATTATTTACATTCATATATAAATTAAAAATGTTTTTCATAATTGTATTTAATAAGAACACAAAGTAATTTGTACCTTTTCATTAACATGTTTAGGGTTTTATGTTTAGTGTTTTATGTTTAGTGTTGGCAAAAACGGTTGTCATTTTTATGTTGAGGCTGCAGAGGTGTTGTTGGCAACTGATGAATGTAACTAATAAAGTAACTTGTAATCTAACTTAGTTACTTTTAAAATCAAGTAATCTGTAAAGTAACTTAGTTACTTTTAAAATCAAGTAATCTGTAAAGTAACTAAGTTACTTTTTCAAAGTAACTGTGGCAACACTGGTGCCGACAGATTGTTCATGCTGAATTTGACACCACGCTGGGTGGTAGGCTGGATTCTGACTGGAGGGCAGTCTTCCAGCAGGCACAGTCAGTGGAGGTAGTTGAGCGAGTTTCATGTGCTCGGGTCGTGGGTAAGACTCCTGCTCATGTGCCAGCTTGGTCGGCAGCCACTGTCCTGATTAAGGGGGTTGAAAGCAGTAAAAAGGATGGTTCGGTGTGGTTGGTAGAACCTGCAAATTTGCCCTTACCAGAAGGTTTAGTTGTAGTACCTACCTTGGTCCCGTCGGAGTTACCCGTGTGTCCAGTCAGAGTACTTAACCTGTCTCAGGAAGACCTTTGGCTTCAGCCTAGGGCCCGGTTGGGTTTGTTGTCCCCGGTAGATGGTAACAGTGCGGGTTCGTCTTGCGAAGTAAGGTTTCGGCGAATCTCTGTGGACACAGAACAGGTTACTATGGGTGGGGGTCCTTGTTCTGAGCCTCAGGCCCAGTCAATCTTGGATAACGTCAACATGGGAGGCACGCCTGAGCAGCAGGTTCAGTTAAAAGCTTTGCTGGATAAGTATTCAAGTGTGTTCGCCCTGGAGGACGATGTTTTGGGCTATACAGATAAGGTTCAGCATGAGATACATCTGACTGATGATATACCAGTGAATCAGCCTTACCGACGAATTCCCCCAAATCAGTACCAAGAGGTTAGAGAGCACATCACTAAGTTGTTGAAAAAGGGTGTCATTCAGGAGAGTGTTAGTGCTTACGCCTCGCCTGTGGTTCTGGTGCGCAAAACTGATGGGTCGCTACGGTTGTGCGTAGATTATCGCAAACTTAATGCCAAGACGAGGTGTGACGCATTTCCGCTACCCAGAATTGACGAGAGCTTTGATGCCCTCAGTGGAGAAAAGTTTTTCTCAACTGTGGACTTGGCCTCCGGGTATCATCAGATCGCAATGAGTGACAGGGATAGGGCCAAGACGGCGTTTACCACACCTTTTGGTTTATTTGAGTACCGGCGGATGCCATTTGGGGTCTGCAATGGACCGTCAACCTTTCAGCGGTTGATGCAGGCTGTTATGAGCAGGGCTTAAAAACGGAAAAAAATATCAATCGGTTCACTCCGAGCAGAATCGATATTTTAACGTTTCCGTTTTTGCGTTCCTCAATAAACATTACTGTTCCGAAAACGGTTTGATATGAAAAAATACCGGTTAATAACGTTATTTTAATTTAGCCTATACTTTAAACAAATATGTATAAATAGACTTATTTTCACTCAATAATAATATAACGCATGGTAATTAAACTTGAATATTTAATTCATAACATTTTTTAAACCAGAAATACATGCATTAATTACAAAGCATAAACAGCAGACCTGTTTTAATGGAGCGTTAGACAATCGAAAGTGGCCTCTTATGCCTAATTATTTTCAGAAGAGGGATAACATTCTTTGTACATAACTTTTTTTCAACACGACTTGTTTTAAAAATTGCATGAATAAAGAATAAATAAACTGGATAACCATTGCTCTTTTAATGCACCGTCAACTGCTAATTTCAAAGCAAACACTGCGCAACACTGCATCACATAATCAAATTCAGTCAGCTAATAAAGCTTGATAATTTAATGCAATATAACATATAATTTAATACGAAGCATCAACCGTCTATATAGAAAACATTGACCTGTCCTGTATTGGCAATCTGAAAGACTATAGGACAAATGTTTGATAGATGCTAGTAGACTTGGACAGGCTTAAACAAAATCCATAAACTAGCCTAAATCGGTCTGTTTGAGCTTAAAGTCCGTACTGCTTATTTAAACGTACGAAAATAATGTCCTCCAATACCTGCGCTTTCATTGATGACCTCAGCGGGGAAAGAAATGTACTTGAGGCATGAAAATGAGCGCTCCTACTGACAGTAGATTCACAGATGATGGTGCGCGGGCATTTCACTCACGCTTGATAAGTTAACGTCACACGCTGGACTACTCTATTCATGATTGGTCACTGCCAAATTAAAATATTAAAGAGAACGATAAAATAACGTTATTAACCGGTTAATGGTCATTTCAAATTAACGTTTCTGTTCAGAACGATTCAAATTGATTTTGATTTCGTTTCCGTTTTTGTTCCTCTTAAAATTTCGTTCGTTTCTGGTTTTCGTTTTCGTTCCTTGAACCGGTTCAGAGCCCTGGTTATGAGCGATCTTATCTTTCAGGTGTTGATAGTGTACCTAGATGACATTTTGCTGTTTTCACAGACATTTGAGGAACATCTGGAAAGATTAGAGGTGGTGCTGAAACGGTTGGCAGAGACTGGTTTAAAGGTCAAATTGACGAAGTGCCGTTTTCTCCAAGACTCAGTGCGTTTCCTTGGTCACCAGGTGTCAGCGCAAGGGATTTCTCCTGACCCAGACAAGGTCACGGCGGTCAGTAATTGGAAGAATTACAGTAGCATGAAGCTTGAGCTACTGGCCCTTAAGTGGGCTGTAGTCGAGAAATTTCGTGGCTACTTACTTGGGTCTTGGTTCGAGGTGATTACGGATAATAATCCACTCTGTCACTTGCAAACTGCCAAGTTAGGCGCGATCGAACAGAGGTGGGTAGCACAGCTGTCAGTTTTTAACTTTGAGGTGAAGTACAGACCAGGCAAGAGTAACGCTGCAGCTGATGCTCTGTTTAGGCAGGAGTTTGCAGGGGAGCCTGAACCTGATCCAGATGCTGATTGGGATGAGTGTGTTGCAATTTGCGGCATTTAGTTTTCATTTCTGTTTTTTGTGTTTATTTAAAATAAGACAAATCTAATATTATTGTAATCTTATATCTGTTATGTAACAGTTGAGATCGTTCTTTAATGCTGATCTAAGCAGCAGAAGACACAAGCCGCGGTTTAAATCCCAGTTGTGCAGGTGGGGTGCGTTGTAACACTGCGTTACAATGAGCCCCTATTAGAAATATGCCATTATATTCTATACTTTTATGAATTCTTTTGAGAAACCATGAGAAAAGGGTGAATAATGACTGTGAGTTAATGTTCAGATATTATGAATTGTTATTATGTTTTTAGGTATGCTGTATAGCTGTATTTAGAGATGTGTTTGTAGTCAAACTCAAAAATGCTTATATTTTTAATGATTAAAAAATGCCATATTTGTATTTTAAAAATGTAATAATTGTATTTTGTTGACAAAATATTTTAGTTTGTCTGGTATATTTTTTTAAATTATATCAGGTAACATTTTCAGCTGTTATTTGGTCATGTTACATTGTACCCCACCTATGGGGCATGTTGTCACATTTCACTTCCATTCTTTCGGGGTAAATAAAGAAAAAAGTATACACTGTATTAATGAAACAAAACCACATAATTGTACAAGACATGTGTGCAATTAATGTGGGAAACAATAAATACTCTGAACCCCAAGTGGATTTACACAAACTGAGACAGTCAAAAAGCGTTAGGTTGTGCCCCGCTCTCCCCTAATCAGGGACGATGAAGAGCAGTGAGTTATGGGAAATGTAGTTTGTGAAGGAGTGACAGTCCGGGGTGGAGTTCCCTCTGATGGTAACCACGGGGCACTCTCACTGGTGATTGTGACACCACCTCTGTTCTGACCTGACAATATTTTTTCTGATCATATGTCCTGTGTGTTTTTTTATCAGCTCAGCTGTTTAGAATCAGAACTAGCAATGCCAGAATAGTGAATGAATCACTGATCAAATCGGTCAAACAGGTTTAGGAAATGTTCTTTGATTTGTGATTCAGATTGATTCGTTCAGACAGTTCACTCGATCACTGATTTGTTTTGCAGAGGTTTCTCACTCTGAAAAAGTAATGGGATATTTCATACGACAGAAAACAAAAAGAGCACTGAATGAGATTCATCTTTGCTTACACTCCATCATAGGAAACAAACGCGCAAATGTCTTCTAGTGTTTGTCAATGATGAAGCAACTGTGTGCATGAACCGCTCCCCTGTGATGATATTATAATAACCATATCCCCAAACCTTACATTTTCATACATGAATTTGATTGAACTCCACAAAACATGATTTGCTTTTTCAATGCTTTTATTGATTAGAGGAGTGTTTCAGAGAAGGTATTGAGAAGAGATCAAAGCTTGGAAAATACTTAAATGAAAGTAAATAAAGAATACAATTTGACATAAGCATGTCTCAAATAGTAAAAAAAAAAACATTCACCATTCCCACTTTATATTAAAGACAAGATAAGATCAGAAAGTGTACAAAGTAACTGTGGCGCAGGATGACTGCATATGATCTCACAGGTCCATAACACAAAGGGAGCCCATTGGGGCTGAACAAGGTGCATCGTTCCAGCAATAGTTAGCTGTAGGGTGGAAAAATTATATTAGTTATTCTGATCATTATAGTCGTGTTAGAATAATAATTAAAAAATGAGCCATCACAGGTTAGTGTATGATATTAATTTATAGTATTGTAAATTATAATCTGAAGTATTCTCACAGGTCATGCTGATCGCCAGACAGTTCTCAATACCCGCGTTGTTAGGTTCTCCAGAGCACCAGTTGGTAAAGTCATATGCAGTTCCATCGGCCCACACCCACTGTCCTTCCTAAAGAGCAAAGACAGTGATCATAAGAGTGCACGACTGTACTGGTCATGTGCGACCAGGAAGCTGAAGCTGAGTGAGAATCCAAGTGCAGCATGAATGATTTCATAACAAACAGAAAATCCATGAATAAGGGTATCCAAAACAGGCAGGAGTGCGATGACAGGAACACACATACAGGAGAACGTCGACTGACAAACAACAACTGAAGCACAGAGGTAGGCCTATATATACACAAAGGGAAACAAGGATAACAAGGGGGAGTGGCTAATAGGCAACACCTGGGGAAAACTAATCATGATGAAAAAATACAAAGGACAACACATGTCACAAGACAGGAAATAACAAAAGAGTCCACATACACACGGGAATTTATGACAAGTTCGGGAGGGTGGTAGAACGAAGGCAGAACAGGGGGAGGGAGGGTGGGCCTGGCCCATGCAGGGGAACAGGAGTGGGGACGGAGACCTATCTGGACTGTTGACGTGAGGTGGAGTCCTATCTGGACTGTTGACGTGAGGTGGAGTCCTATCTGGACTGTTGACGTGAGGCTCTCTGGACTCGTGACGGCTCCTGGCGGGAGGCGGAGTCCTCTCGGGGCTCTGGATGGGAGACGATGTCCTCTCGGAATTCAGGACAGGGATGAGGGGCAAAGTCATCTCTGGGTGCTGTGGCTGGAGCCCCCTCTGGACACTGGTCAGTGGCTGCAGACGTCACTGGGCTATGGACGTGGACAGGAGACGTCGTTGGACCCTGGACGTGGACAGGAGACATCGTTGGACCCTGGACGTGGACAAGCGACGTTGTTGGACCCTGTACGTGGACAAGCGACGTCGTTGAACCCTGGACGGTGACTAGAGATGTCACTGGACTCTGGACAGTGACTATGATGGGTCAAGACTCTGGACTGGCGGGTGTTCCTCTTCTGCAGCTCCCACAGTAAATACAGAACCAATCAGTTGTAGAGCAATGGCTGTATAATATTCTAGGGTCCAGTTGGGATTGTGCAATGGAATACATGAACTGAGTGGCTCGGCAAGGCCTCTTTTCGAAAAAATATAATTGGACATACCTTGTCCATAAAAGTCAAAGTATCCAAAACAGGCAGGAGTGCGACGACAGGAACAGACATACAGGAGCACATCAACTGACAAACAGCAACTGAAGCACAGAGGTATATATACACAAAGGGAAACAAGGATAACAAGATAACAAGATAATAAGAGGGAGTGGCCAATAGGCAACACCTGGGGAAAACTATAATGATGAAAAACTACAAAGGACTACAACACATGGCACATGACAGGAAATAACAAACGAGTCCACAAACACAACGGGAATTTATCGTGTAAGACACTAATGAACTAATGCCGAGTTCACACTGCCCGATTTTAGCCCCGATTTTGACTCGCCGACAGGTTTTGCAAAATCGCCAACAAATGCCCGAAATCATAGGCAAATCGGTGCTCGTGCACGTGAGTGACAATCACACAGTGTGAATTATTTAAGACGCGATCAGAGAGAATCACAGACGAGTCGCCGACGCCCGTGAGATATTTGGCATGCTAAATATCTGGACCTGTCGGCGAATCAAACTCTGTGTGAAATGTGTTCTGACTGAAAATTACATCAGCAATGACCTACAGCCAATGAGAGAGCAAGATACAGGGCAGCGGGAGGTTCAGGGAGGAGTTATAGACGAGAATATCAGTATTTTAATAGATATATTTACAATTATATCAAACAGAAACAAAGCATAAACATTTGCTTGACCAGCACGGTGCAAAATTATTTATTTACCTCAAACTCTCTTTGCAGAACACAACCCTTACTCCCTGTGTCCCCCCAACCATTTCCTCCGCCATAATTTTTTTCTTTTTCTCCTTTTTGCTGCAAATCAGCACAAAGACAATTTGGATTGCAAGTTTCTGCTCTGCAGTCTATATTTTTAATAACAATTCCAGTCTCGTGCGAGAAGTCTGACGCACGTGTGATCTCGCGTTGTTTCCTTCTCACTTCTCGCGTGTGTTTGGTTGTGAAACGTAGTTTGCGTACGTGACAGAACTGTCGGCGATTCTTCCTCTGTACAGTCATGCAGTGTGAAACCCCCTGTTGCCGATCTATCGTGCAGTGTGAACACAGCAGCAACTGAATGCTGGTCCAGATAGTCATGCAGTGTGAAAAGAGCAGTGATCCGACGAGTTTGAAAATCGTGCAGTCTGTATTCGGCATTAATAAGCTTTAAACTGCCTTAATTAGAAATTTTGTATTTACTGTTTATAGCAGAAAGATCAGTTTAGACAAACAAACACACACAAAAAAACAATTAAACTCACTATTTCTCCATCATGAGCACCAATCCAGCAAGGTGTGGAAGGAGTAGGCATCAGACTCAGCAGGAAATCAGTTTCTGCTTTGCTATGCACAGAAGCGAGATTCGCATCAAAACTTTGGCAGTTTCTCTAAAAAGACAGATTTTTTATTGTCAATACAAAATCTAATATTTTTATCATTAAGGATAAGTGACTATTTAGTCACTTTTTAGTCAATTTAAAACAAAGATTACTCTGATTGATTATATGCCCAGTATACATTTTCTGTATTATTTATTTGCAGAAAATAAAGGTATACTTTAAAAATAATAAAAATGGGATTCACTTTATATTAAGTGTATTTAACTACTACTGTACTAATATTTAAATTAATCATTTGATTCAGTGAACATTGTTTACATAGGCTACATATTTTTGCATTGTACTTGTATTAAAAAAAACCTGCATGTTATTACAGCTGTAATTAATTTCTGTAATTAGATCAATGATTACACTGTTGACCCTTCCCTTACACCTTAATCCACCCTTAAACCTAGCCACCAACACTGCCCTAACCTTACCCTTATCCCACCTCAACAACAGCAAAAATGTTTTACAATACAGCATTAACACTATAATTGTAGGGGAGACTGGGTGTGGTTGTAACACTTTTTTCTTCAGCACCTAAAACTACCCCTTTTTTTTAGCTACACGTCTGAAACTTTTGGGCAAAGTACCCACATTTGTCTACCACAAATGGCAACAATTTAAATTTCTCCAACTATATCACAGACTTTGTTAGATGATGACAAATACAAATTGGTCCTTTACTGGGGTAAGTTGTAACAGGTAGACAAAATGCACAAAAATGTAGGGTACTCCTAGTGATATTAAAATATATCATAATTATTTAAATGAATGCAACAATAAAATATGTGTGAATATGGGGATTGTATGTGCATATTTTGTGTGTTTGTGCATGCACACGTGTGCGTTTGTTTGTGCATGTCTGTACGTGCACATTCATATGGGTATGTGTATGAGAGCGAGAGCAAATTAACATAAACATAGGCATTCTGTAGAATTATTAAAATCACAAAAATGTTCTTAGCTGTAAGTAGATGGTTGTTTCAAAACATGTTACAACCTACCCCACCACTGTCACCCATTGTTTAGCTAGCTGTATTAGCATGGTTCTTTGAAATTAGCAGGAGATCATTCTTTACTAGAGAAACTACAGATATAACTCATACAACATTATCTACAACGGTAGAAGTACTAAAAAAAATATTATCTTTTTTTTTCTTTTTTCAGAATTAGATTTTCTGCTTTAGATTCAGGAGAGATAGCAACACAGACTGGAAAACCACCAAGTGGGAACGTAAAGGAAGCCTGAGGAAACTAAAACTGTCATATGACTCCGATCCCTGATTTGTGTAATTGGTAGTGTTACAGCTCTCCCCGTGTTACAACTATACCTGGTCTCCCCTACTGAACCTTATTTATTTATATATTTGATGTAGTTAAAGACACCTAATGTAAAGTGTAACCAAACCACCACCTTGTTGCAACTAACACATTACCTGTGCTGTAATCCAGTTAACCGTCTGAGGGAAGAACTTGTAGCACTGGAGTCCAAAATTTTTCCATCCATAGGGACATCTTGCAACTAAATCAACTGCATCCAGTGCATACATGTTAGAGCTTTTGAAACATTCACAGCAACTTTTTTTTGTTTACTTTATTATTATTATATGTAGCTTATTTTATGTTTGTGTGATTAAGTGTCTAAATTATGTGCATTTCGACACTATAAATTCCTCTTTAAACATGCAAATTTTAGTAAATGGAATATTGTACGGTTCCAAAATGCTTTTAAAATGAAATCGTAGGAGTTTTTACAAATACATGTCTTACCTGCATCCCCCATGGAGAAGATAATAAAAAGAAGCAGAAAACTTCTCAGCATTGCCATGATGAACCTGAAATCAATAAGCAGGAAAAGTCAAATGTCTGCACTCTGTGGATTCTCAATGTGTTTAAAGACAAAACACAGATACTTTAGAAATGTTATTCAGCAGGTCTCCGTTCCAAAAACTCACCTTGGTTTGGTTGTTGCCTTTAGAATCTCAGAGGAAGATTGGGTGAAGTTTCAGAAACAGCCCTGGTTTTATACTTTCCTTAATGTCAAGTGTGTATAGGCTAAGGCACGAGGAGGAAATGTGATCGTTTGAAATGTAGACTTTTGTACACATGAAATAAAATACAAATATTGGAGAATGGGGTGAGATGAGACTGTAGAAATGTAAATGTTAGTTTAATATTAATTTTGAAGTATTTTAAATATTCATAGTCAAGTTAAATATTAGTCATCAGGGACATTTTCCCCATTCAATATTTGAAATGGCGTACAGTGCATCCGGAAAGTTTTCACAGCGCTTCACTTTTTCCACATTTTGTTATGTTACAGCCTTCCATTCCAAAATGGATTAAATTCATTATTTTCCTCAACATTCTACAAAACATACCCCATAATGACAATGTGAAAGGTGAAAGAAGTTTGTTTGAAATCTTGTATTAAAAATTAAAAACACAAAAAAATCACATACCTAAGTATTTTTTTAAAAATAACCTCAAATCAATCACTACTAACTTTTTGTTTTTGTCTTAGGTTAACGTCTCGGTTATGCATGTAACCCTCGTTCCCTGAAGGAGGGAACGGAGACATACGTCAGAATGTAAACTGACGAATTGGGATATCGTAGAAGAGCCCTATCACCTTCGAGTGTGTACTAACCGGCAAATGAACATTGGCATGCAAGATTTGCATACCGAACTTTGCCCCGCAGCGCGTGTATAAATAGGAATAAAAGGATTTGTTTTTCGCTGAGGCAAGGCAAGGCAAGTTTATTTATATAGCACATTTCATACACAATGGTAATTCAAAGTAGCCTGGCTCCGCCCTTCTACGTACTTCCGCTCAATTTTCATTTTCCTTCAGTACTCTGTCTGGGATTGCGGTATATTCTCTGGTTTTCTTTAAATTTTAACCGGTCCAATCAGCGAACAGAGGGAGTGGCTGAGAACGATGACGTTGATGTCGTGCGCTAGTTTGAGATGACAAACGTCACAAACAAACGTTAGCGATTGGTTATGGCAGATCCGGAGTGGCTCTGGGCAGATCCAATAGTTTTAAACTTCAACAGAGCTTGTCAATGGAGAGAGGCTAGACTCTCTATACAAAGGAAATGTACGAGAGTCTGCTAAGACCAGGCTAAATTCAAAGTGCTTTACATAGAAAAGGTATTAAAATGTTGATAGAATAATCACAACATATGGATAAGAAATAAAAATACCATGTATAAGAAAATAACAATACTAAATTTGGGGCTCCCCTGTCTGAACAGAAGAGTCAGAGATTTTTGGTTTGTGAAACACACTAGTAGCAACTCGGCTTCCCAGTGACCTCCTGCCCTTCCATGGACCCGGTGTTCCACACTCACACTGAGAGTGTACCGTCTCACTCTCCCAACCAGACAGCACTAACCAAAAATTAATAAAATCGTAACCAAAATAAAAACAAGGTTAAATTAAAACAGTTATAAAAAGAATAAAAAGATGATGCATACTAGATAAGATAAAGTGCAATCAGTCGGACGTACAGTGGCACAGTGCTCATTCAGTAAATGCATAGCTAAACAGATGTGTTTTGAGTCTGGATTTGAATGTGATTACTGTTGGAGCACATCTGATCTGTTCAGGAAGCTGGTTCCAGCTACGGATGGCATAATAGCTAAAAGCAGACTCTCCTTTCTTTGAGTGAACCCATGGAATTTCTAACTGACTTGATTCTGATGATCTGAGTGATCTGTTGGGTGTATATTTAATCAGCATATCTGCAATATATTGAGGTCCTAGACCATTGAGTGATTTATAACAAGTAACAGTACTTTGAAATCAATTCTAAATGTAACTGGAAGCCAGTGTAAAGACCTGTTAACTGGTGTGATGTGTTTCTGCTCAGAATCCTGGAAGCAGCGTTCTGTATGAGCTGAAGCTGTCTAACGGTCTATCACGAGTTCGCACTCACATATAATTTATAGAGAGTAATTTAATGCGTATTTGGCGTGCTGTCCGGGGGGAGGGCTTCGAGCTCGGATTTAGGCCCGAACTCAGAGTATCCCCCCATATATGTAAGTGGTTGAGAGTAAAAAGTGTGGAGAAGGGGTGGTGGAGGATTGCTGAGAACTGTCAACAAGCGGAGGTAGGACTGCTGCGTATCTATATACACCTCTATTGTTGATTGTCTGAGTGCTCTCCACCTGTGTCAATTGTCTGAACGTGCTTCTCCCAAACCTTGTTAATAAAACATCATATTTGGGAAGGCCGGTGAGAAGACCATTACAGTAGTCCACCCTACTAGTGATAAAAGCATGAACGAGTTTCTCTAGGTCTTGTCTGGAAACAAAGCATCTAATTCTTGCGGTATTTTTGAGATGATAGTAAGCTGATTTAGTTATTGCTTTGACATGACTACTGAAACTTAGGTCTGACTCCAAAATCACACCAAGATTCCTGACTTGATTTTTTTCAAGGTATACGTTCACCTTGAGCATTTCATCTTTGTTTCCAAATGCTGTGTCTTTGCTTAACTGAAAAAAGTTTTGGCACATCCAATCATTAACTTCATCAATGCATTTGCACAGGGAGTCAATGGGGCTAAAGTAATTAGGTGATAGTGCTAATGAGTAGATCTGGGTGTTGTCAGCATAGCTGTGGTAAGCAATTTTGTTCTTTTTCATTATTCGGCTCAGTGGGAGCATGTACAGGTTGAATAGGAGTGGTGCAAGAATTGACCCTTGCGGGACTCTGCATGTCATGGATGTCCACTCAGACTTATGTTCACCAATGCTTACATAATAACCTCTCCCTTCTAAGTATGACCTGAACCATTTAAGGACCATCCCAGGATCCCGACCCAGTTTTCCAGCCTGTCAAGAAATATGTTGTGATCGACAATGTTGAATGCAGCACTGAGGTCGAGTATTACCAGCACTGATAATTTACCTGTATCAGTATTTAAGCGAATATAATTTATTATCTTTATGAGTGCTGTCTCTGTGCTGCGATGCGGTCGGAAACCAGAATGAAAATTGTCAATGTATCCGTTTGAGCCTAAGAATTCGTTCAGCTGATTGAAAACAACTTTTTCAATGATCTTGCCTATGAAGGGGAGATTTGAGATTGGTCTGTAGTTGCTCAATATGGTGTTATCCAGATATCTCTTTTTCATGAGAGGCTTAACTACTGTGGTTTTAAGGGAGTTTAAGGGACTCCAGAGCAACTCAGTAAACATTTTTTTAAAATTTGACAGCAGACAGTGGTACTTGTTTACTTTGAATTGTAATTTTCTACATTGTGCCACGAGTATCATTCACTAAAAGCAACTAAATGCATTAGGCTATTCACATGTTAAGTAGCCTACAAAGAAATGATTAAATGAATCATGATTAATTATTGTAATCTATTGCCAGCTCCAAAGGGAATTCTCTCCCTCTTACTCATCGTGGCACTGCTACTTTATCCTCATTAAAACGTATATTTTCTTATTTACAAACCCTTCTCTGTTTAGTGTTCTGCTGTTTAGTTGCTGTATATTTGTATGTGTATATGTATATCTATGTACTATAATTGATGCTTATGTTTGATGCTCTGTATGTGTTATTTTATTGTACAGTGACCTTGAGTTTGAGAATGGCGTTTTATAAATAAAACGTATTATTATTATAATGGTTTTATAGAAAGGACTGAGAATAATCATAGGCCTCTAAGTTCATTTTTTATTATGACATTTCATTCATTTTTAACAATAAACAAGCCAGAATGAGAATGGGAAAACACATATACATCCCCACCAACCCTCCCTCCCTCTCCCAAAAAACTTAACCCGGCGATCTCTTTACAATGGGCTACATAAGGGATGTAAAAGTTAACTGAAAAACAAAGCTTATTTTAACAAGTCAAAAACATGAGGCAAAACAATGGCACTTACATATTTTAAGATATGTAAGCTACTTTCAGTTAAAACAGCCAAACATACATTTTAGTCTGAGATTAGCTTAAGCCTTGTCTGTGAAACCAGGGATATTCCGTTAAAATATAAAATATAAAAAGAAAAACTGCTTTGTATTCTTCAGTAGACCACCAATAAAGAGAAAGGGAGTGTGGGTGCTGTTGTCTTTATTCTTAGTGAAACACACATCAACATCATATACTAAATACCACACCATTCCTTAGCTTCATGCAATCCATTACTGCCACCTGCTGGACTAAATTACTACTCATTACTTTTAGACTACACGTATTACATCCCTTTTCTATTTTACATCATTAACATCACATAATTAAGATACAAGCTTAACATGTTTAGGAAAGTGTTAATTCATGAGGTATAGTTGGAAGCAGACAGTGCTGATCAATGTTTCCTTCACCTTTACAAGCTGTTGCAAGACTGGGCCAAGACTCCCTCTTGTGGTTGTGAGTTAATTAAAAGTGCACTATGTAACTTTTTATTTTTCCTGTGGTAGAAGCACTTTCAGAGGCATATGGTTTACTTTAGAATACTGTTTTGTCATTAATGACTATATTGTTTATATATAGAGTATTGAGTATTGCACTATTAGCAAGCAGAATTGTATTTGGGGGCCCCTCAGTGCCACCAAAACGATTGACTATAGTCAATGCTTGATTATTCACACACTATAAATCTAAGGGTGTACTCACACTAGGGGATCTGAACCGTGCCCGGGCACGTTTTTTTAGCCGGCCCTGGCCCGCTTGGAAGAGGTGGGTCAGAGCATGGTTTGGTTGGGCTCAGGCGTGGTACACATGCAGTGTGAGCGCTAACCCACGCTGGAGCACAGAACAGCTGTGCACTACTGTCATCATTATGACAGCAAACACCAAACGATTACTACTTGGATACACGCAAAATGGTTTCAGCCATAGACATAATATTTATATGGTTTTGGCAAGCACGTAATTGCCTCTCTTCTTCTTCTGTGTGACAAGCGAGTGTCAGAAGCGTAAAGTGCCGCAGCACCACCTTGTGTACCGGAAGCGCTATCTACTGAATTTGCACGTTCACTCGGCAAATCACTTGGGTGTGAACACTCAAGACGCGCCGAAAAAGGTTGGTGATAAGCGCACATGATATTTGTCCCGGTGTGTACAGGCCTTAAAGCTGAAAATTCCTCCATCAAATTGTCACGATACACTGTGAAATAAACACAGAAGATCCAAATGCGAGAATGACAGGTTTATTGACAATAAACTCAGAGATTCCATGAAAAGTGGTATTTTCGTCAGTATGTGGCACTGTAGATTGCCGTGAAACTTCAGGTTTACGACTGTGCATGGCAATTTGCATGCCACACCGAAAACTGCCGTAAATTGTCGTAAATTGACGTGGGCCTTGCTTGGCAGTTGTCCCCCCATGACCCCCCTCCCCTTAATTCTAGGGGAGGCTTTAACATGTAAATGAACATGCTGTGAGCTACACAAATGCAAATCAGAGTAGCAGCAGGGGGAGTTTTATCTAGGTTCTGAATTTTTTTAACTAAAACATTTTAAGTTAAATGTACTCGTTTTAGTTCACATTACTACATTTTTAGGGCAACCAGTTTGCTCCAATTTTTTAAGTAGATTCAACTTGTCCGGGCTAACAGAGTAGATTAATTACTCTGTATGTCATTAGCAATAACCAATGTTATGTAAAAAAAATACACACAAAATAAAAAGTTACGGTGTTATGCCTATATGTAATTGAAGCACTTTTGCCACACCCATTAACTTAAATAAAGTGAAAATAAATATAATAGGTTTTTCTGGAGCTGTTGGTCTGAAACCTCAATGAGGTTGAAGAATATAGGGATAAATTAAGCCCCTCTGTGGACTGATTTCCAGACTCTTGTGATTCTCTATCTCTCTCTCTCACACACACACACACACACACACACACACACACACACACACACACACACACACACACACAATCACACGCACTCACACACACACACACACACACACACACACACACACACACACACACACACACATTTGTGCAGCGCAGCTGATCCAGAATGCAGCGGCACGTCTGGTCTTCAACGAGCCCAAAAGGACCCACGTCACACCACTCTTCATCTCTCTGCACTGGCTACCACTCGCTGCTCGCATTAAGTTTAAGGCGCTGACGCTTGCCTACAGAGCCACCACGCACTCAGCTCCTGCATTCTTTGACTCGATTCTACGTCGTCACACCCCCACCAGAAGCCTTCGTTCAGCTAAGGAGCGAAGGCTTGTGGTACCATCACAGAGAGGCAAAAAATCCCTCTCCAGAACATTTTCATTCAACGTTCCCAGCTGGTGGAATGATCTGCCCACCGCCATCCGAAATGCGGATTCATTGAAAACATTCAAAAGTCAACTAAAAACTCATCTCTTCCGTGAGCACTTAACCTCCTAAAAAAAAATATAAAAAAAAATCTTTCCTTTCCTCTTTTCCTCCTCTTTCCCTCCCTACTCTAGCCTGTGCTACACTGAGAAATGTACACGGACCAAGTATTTTAGGCACTTGTTGCGCTCACTCGACTCTTCACGACCAATCGCTTATTGTACCCCCAAGTTGTAAGTCGCTTTGGATAAAAGCGTCTGCTAAATGCATAAATGTAAATGTAAATGTAAATGTAAATGTAAATGTAAATGTGCAGGCAGACACACACACACACACACACACACACACACACACGCACACACACAGCCAAAATACATCAACATTTTTTTCTTTTATTCACCTCTTAACATTCTTTTGTTTCATTTTCTTGTTAATTTAATACATATCTTAAAATCAGTTTGTTGTTAGACTCCCTTCTTTGTAAATATCAAGACAATCAATCCTAATCCCATCAAATTTGTGAGCGAGAACTGTAGTCTGTACATGCATGTGGTACTAAATAAATTTTCCATTCTGTCCAGGAAAATGTATTAATACAGAGTTTTTTCATTAATTCTGGAAAACATCCTTATAACAATGACCTCGCATGTGATTGGAGGAGCCCGACGAGCTTCTCGCCCTCGTCCAATCACGTGCGAGGTCATGGCCATGACGCGTGCAAAACTTGAAGACGAGCTTTAAACAGACGTGTTTTGGACTCTTTTTTTATACATTTCCTGTGTTTTTGCTGCTTTGCTTTTTCGTGATCAACAATGACAGGACGCCGTCTCGCCTTCAGCTCCCCTTCAACTCCTCTGCATGGACGTGGCCAACTTTTTCGACTATTTTTCAGCTGTCCGGCGTCTTCACAACTCTGAGGCAAACTGCAGGCGCTATGAACCAGAGCATGGGTAATGTAACGTTACGATTTAAAGAATATGCTTTTATTCAGCTGTATAAGGAAATGGATGCGTTAATAGATCCGAGCTTAAAACTGCACATTTTGTTTACACAGACTATCCCCGCCTCATAACGAAGCCGTGAGCTCTTATCTGCTTGGAGCGATTTCCGCGAGTCCAGATTTAACCGCTGATCACAACGAAATTGTGTGTAAGTATAACTTATAATGTTTTTCTCATTCCTTGTTTAATTTTACCGTGACTGTTTTTATTAATACCAGTCTCATGTAATTGTTTTCCAGCTGCCTGTAAGACGTATTATGAATCGACATGCCGGAGCTTCAGATACAAACAACCTGAACTTACATCGCAGGCGGAAACTGCAAAGTTTAGCTCGGAGTCGATCAAGAAGAAAAAGGGTAAGATTTATTATATTAGATCAGTTTTGTCAATGTGAGTATTTTTCAGGTTGCTTATTGTCTTTATGGATTGTATTACAGTTGCTGGAAGCAAGAGTGTGCAGGCTGAGGATGAGATGGACATTTGGAAATGTGCGACCATTGAACTCATATCTGAGGAGAAAGACGGCATTGTTGACGGGGTGTCTGGATGGATTGTGCGGCCACCGCCCTCTCGCAGCCTGGAGCTCTCCGAACTCTGTGCCACTTTGCAATCCAGATTAGAGGCAATACCGAAATACAGGGCTACTCACCATATACGCCTGTGTTTCCCGAATGTGTTGGGCGCTTCTTTTTGACGTTTTTGGAGGACAACATAAGAGACATTACTGCTGCACTGTACATAGTTGTGTGTTTAACAATAAAGCTCTTTCTTTGAATAAACAGCTGTGTGTTTATAAATGAAGCTCTTTCTTTGAATAAACGGCACGGTCCGGGCAAATTTTCCCATATATTCCTTGATGTATGAATAGTGTAGTTCATAGCACAATAACATTAATATAAAACATAAATTATTACAACATAAATTATATATTTATTATTATTATTATTATTATAGGGGTTTACATTTATAATGAGCCAGGGTGACCAATAATGATTGGTTTGCAGTGATCTGCCAACCAATCACGAGGGATTTTTCTTGTTTAAAAGAAGTGGCTTCAGCCAATACTGAGTGAGTAAATTCAAGTCAGGCCGTTGACTCTCTGGTTTCGCTGCTATTCATATGCTAATTAGATGTGTCGCACCTCCGCGCTCTCTCAGCGGGGGGCTCTCCACCTACGTCATGGTTCGTTTAAGACAATTTGTGGCACAGACGAACGCGACGTTTGCTGCCTCTAAATTGTCGAAAACTGCCGAAAATTAGGGAGATTTCCGGGAGTCTACAGGCGTTTACGGGGTCGAAAATCCCACTTTTCATGCAGCGACTGGAGGTAACTCAGAGATACAGCTTGATGAAGACATAGGAGAACAAGTGACTGCAGGGACAGCTCGATGACGCAGGGACCACAATGGGCAGACAAAGATCAGGCGAAGAATAATCCAAACGGGAAACCACGAAGCTCCAGGGAAAAACCCACGTCCTAGAAGACGGCAGAAGGAGAGAGACCGGAGCAGGTAGCGCCTGCAACGAACTGACAAACAGGACACGCAAACACACACATTAAATAGAGTGCTAAGCAAGGAACAGCTGCTGCTGATAATGATCAGCGCTCAACAAAGCCACGTCCCTCATATACACACGAGGGCGAGCCAGTGAGTCCATGAACCGTGACAGTACCCCCTCTCCTAAGAACGCCTCCTGGCGTTCCCAGGACAACCTACCAGTAGATTGTAATCATCTATAAGGGAGTGATCCAGGATGTCCCTGGCAGGAATCCAACTTCTCTCCTCCGGACCGTAACCTTCCCAGTCCACCAAAGGCGGGGCAGGCGGATTAATATAAGAATGAAAAACGGGTTTAATTTTGGACACATGGAAGACGGGATGAATTCTCCAGTACGCAGGAGGAAATTTGAGGCGAACTGTCACTGAATTAAGGATCTTAGTGACAGGAAACGGGTCAATAAATTTGGGTGCAAGCTTATTACAAACGGATCGGAGAGGAATGTTTTTTAGAGGAAAGCCACACTTTTTGACCAACGTCGTATACGGGAGGTTTCAGCCGGTGGCGATCGCCTGAGCCTTGGTGCGCTCTCCCACCTGAAGAAGAGTCTCCAGGGCTCTTCTCCATGTGTGATGACACCTTTGGACGTAGGCAGTAATCTACAAAACTCCTTGTGAAAACTCGAATATCGTGAGCCATCTTGGGCCACCAGAATCGTTGCTTAACCAAAAAACTGGTACGAGAAATCAAACCACATTGGAAACATGTCCCCACCGGATGACATCTGACTGTAACCCCTCCGACACAAACAACCGACATGGTGGACCCCCGGGCGGAGGGATTACCCTTTCTAAGGCCGTGTGGACCTCCGACTCGACCTCCCATGTGAGTGAAGAGACAAAAAGTATCTAAGGTAAAATACATTCCGGAGTAGACGGGCGTTCAGATCGATCAAAAATACGAGATAACGCGTCCGGTTTGATGTTCTTAGACCCAGGACGATACAAAAGCGAAAAATCTAAACGACCGAAAAACAGCGTATGTATTCTAGATTCTTCTGATCGGACCAGACGATAAAAGGTACCCCCGACCCTTCTAACCAGTGACGCCATTCCTCCAATGCTAATTTGACTGCCAACAACTCTCTGTTACCATTTGCGAGCAGCCTCTGGAGCACTTGTCTGACTTGTTGAACATGTTCCTGGAGAGACGAAGAAAATATCAAAATGTCGTCCAGGTAGTCATATATGAACTGATCGACCATGTCTCTCAACACGTCATTGACAAGTGCTTCGAAAACGTGGGGGGAGTTGGACAGGCCGAAAGGCATGACCAAGTATTCAAAGTGCCCCCTGGGAGTATTAAACGCCGTTTTCCACTCATCCCCCTCCCTTATGCGAACCAAATGATAAGCGTTGCGCAGATCTAATTTCGTGAAAAGAGACCCTCCCTGCAATCGTTCAAAGGCTAAAGCCATCAGCTGTAAAGGATAAGTATTCTTTACCATGATGTCGTTCAGCCCTCGGTAGTCAATGCACGGTCGCAGTGAACCATCCTTCTTACTCACAAAAAAACCGGGAGACGAGGAAGGACGAATGAGCCCAGCTACTAAAGAATCAGAAATACATTTCTCCATGATCTCCCTCTCAGAATTAGAAAGTGAGTATAACTTGCCTTTAGGCGGAGAGGTACCTGGCAATAACTCTATAGCACAGTCATAGGGACAATGTGGAGGTAGAGAACACTCTCTTCAGGTCAAGGTAGTCCTCCGGCATGTTAGACAGATTCACCGACTCCTCCTGTAACACAAGAGACAGACGGACATGCAGACACTAAACAGTGAGCGTGGCACTCCTGACTCCACCCCGTGACGGAACTCTGTCCCCAATCGAACCCTGGGCCGTGTTTAATAAGCAAAGGGGTGACCCAGTACAATAGGAACGAGAGGGGATCTGGAAATAAAAATGGTGCCCGTGGAGTGAGTGACGTCCGGTACTTCTGCCCGCCAAGTGCGGGAACAGAAATGGTGTGCGGAAGGGGAACCATGGGAACCAGGGGAACCCAGACGATGTGCCAACAAGATGTTCAGAAGGTTGCCCTCCGCACCAGAGTCCACCAATGCCTGACAACAGTGGAATCCTGTTGCCCATTGTAGTCTTGCCGGGAGGAAAGTAGTAGACGAGGATTTACCCATAGCGATCCCACCCGACAGTAACCCCTTAACTACTGCCGGGCTTCCCCTTTTACTGGCTGCGTCACCAAAGAGGCCAGTAGGAGAAAGAGGAGCATCCAGGAGAAACGACTTTTCTTTCTCCTTCATGCCTGCAAGATTGAGGCACAAGTGTCTCTCCGTGACCAGTACTGGTCTTCAAAATAAAATAATGGTTAATAGGCTCTGTTTAGAATAACATATGTTCCCTTTCAAGGGAACACCAGCTGCATCATCGACCGGGAACTATAAAGCACACCCAAACCAAACAGCATTAGCTTCTGTGCCTTCAGCAAGCGCTACATGCAAAATCTGTCTCTCTCTGTTTTTCTTCTGTATTTAGTTCTGTCTAGGCAGGAGCTTTTCACTTAAAAAAAAAGAGATATTATGGCGAGTGAACTGCAGTTCACTAAACAATGTGTTCATCCCTGCCCTCGTTTCCTTACAGGTGGGGATACACATTTCTTGTGTGTTCTGTTTGGGAGAGCAGCATGCTCAGTCAGCTCTCGAGGGAGCTGAATCTGAGCATTAGGAGCATCTCCCTCTCAGAACGCTGTGTTCACGCCGTTCGTGGGTTTCGCAAATGGATCTAACAGTGGGGCTTGAGACAAGCTCTGCCTTATCTCAGCCTCTACCTGTTAGGTCCAGTGCCTCAATTCAGAGTTCGTAAGCATCCATTGCGGTTTCTTCCTCTCTGAATGAGGCACCAATGCTGCAAATAGCCAGTTCTTAGGAGGTCGATATTGTTAGCATTGATGCAGAGACTGAAGATTCGCCACTTCAGTCTCCTGCATGTGAGGAGCTAGTGGAGGTGCTCACGAGAGTGGTTGCTAAATTACACATTGAACAGCCCACTGAAAAACAAGAGAACAGGCAGAGAAGCAAACTAGATAAACGCTTCCTGCCTTCTCGTGAGCCACCTTCATGAAGGTGTTTGCCATTCTTTCCCTTCTACACACTGAGGTGTCGAGTAGTAGGGGTATGGGGCGATGCCTAAGGTTGAAGTGAAAATTGCTATCTCTCTCCTGAAGCATTGTCCCTAAAAACACCAGCTTTACACGCGAAACCTCTCAAATCCACCTCAGCTTTAGTGGGTAAAACATATTCAGCGGCAGATCAAGCCGTGGCATGCCTGCACACAATCGCAATACTGCAGGCATACCAGGATGACCTACTAAGGGACGTGAGTGAGAGTGAGGAAATCAGCCCTGACGTAATTCGAGAACTGCATCAGGCTACCGAACTCTCTCTCCGGGCCACCAAGGAGACAACCAAATCTGTCAGCTTTGGTGGCCACGGAGAGACACTTGTGCCTCAATCTTGCAGGCATGAAGGAGAAAGAAAAATAGTTTCTCCTGGATGCTCCTCTTTCTCCTACTGGCCTCTTTGGTGACGCAGTCAACACTGTCGCTGAGAGGTTTCAGGAGGAGAAAAAGCAGGAGGCAGCGTTCCAAGTTCATGCCCCGCAAGCCTCATGTCTCTGGGGGAGTGGGCCCCCAGCCGTCGTCTAGCTCCTCACACAAGGTGCAGTAGAAACAAAATGTCGCAACCCAAGCTCCTCCTCAGAAGAACTGGGAGGTGGCGTGGCACTTTAAGATGAAAACGGATCTGAGGGCCGTTATTACTGCAAGGAAGGCTTCTTATAAAAAGAAGTCCTGACGCCACTGATGTCAGGCAGCTGAGGGTGTACCCCTCCGGGGGGATTCAGATTACACCTCATTTTACGGTGCCCTCAGGGGACTATTCTGCTAAGCCCGCCTTTATGCCAGGGGGGTTTGCACCCTCCGAGGAGGGCTTTGCAGAAGTCAAGCCAGTTGTTCCCTGCTTCAGGCCACTGTGCTGATTGCTTAAAGAAATCCATTCAAAGGAATGGAAACTTTTACCAAATATATCTCGATGGGTCCTGCAGACAGTAGAAAAAGGTTATGCGATCCAGTTCAGGTGTCGTCCACCTTGTTTAAATGGGGTCCTTTCCACAGTGGTGGGCCCCGAGCAGGCTCTGTTAATGGAACAGGAAGGAAAAGCTCTACTACAAAAGGAGGCCATATAATGGGCCAGCAGGGTGTCAGGCTTTTACAGCCGATACTTCATTGTTACAAAGAAGGATGGGGAGTTGTGTCCAATTTTAGATCTGCGCCTTCTAAATCGCACTGTAGGCAAGCTAAAATTCACAGTTCATGTCACAGATTAGCTCCGAGGACTGTTTTGTCACTATAGTTCTACCAGAAAGACTCGGGAGGCCAGATGAAGTACAATAAATAGCAATTTTATAATTATTAGAAGTATAATATAAAAAAGTATAATAATTAGAGGTTCTTTGGCGTAGGCCCCGTCGATAGCTCTCTTCACGGGGTAACGGACTCTGCATTTCCTGCCAGAAGATGAAGGCAGAGGTGCAGCCGACCCCCTGGGAGGTATAGACAGGGACCATCCTGGTGGTGGTGGGGAGGATGGAGGTAATGTTGGCGTCTGAGAACTCAGACATGTGTGAGTACCGATCTTTTATACTCTGAGAATTAGAACATGATTGGTTAGGTCTGAATGTAATGCATGATGTAACATTGAATCTTCCTGGCAGAACTAAGGGACGAATACTTTCACATATCCATCCTTCCTCAACACAGGGACACACTTTCAGGGGCGAAGCGTACCAATATCGAGTTCTTCCTATCGGCCTAGTTTTGTCTCCACAAACTTTCACGAAGTGTGTGGATGCTGCTCTGGCTCCATTGAGACTCCAGGGCATCTGCATACTCAATTACATCGACGAATGGTTGATTTTAGCTCAATCGGAGCAGTTAGTGGTTTGGCTTATGTTATGAAACGTTCGTGCACTACTGTGGAGATGACGAGTCAGCATCGTCAACTTCATCACTGCAGCCGAAAACATCAATTAATTATTAAAATGTTCAGACAGTCTTGTAAGAGTCGGTTTTGGTGCTAAGACAAAAGCTGAGATACATACCTCAGCAATTGAACAATAAAAGTCACTAATCTTGAGGAAAAGATCTCACAGAAACTGTGACAACACCCTGACAAACATTCCTCCCTCCTCCCCATTTTGCCCTCTCCTTGTCCTGGTTTCAAGTCACCAAATGCAGATTTATCAGTGATGATGTATTTTGTAAATCTATTGTTTTATCCCTTTCATGTTTGATGTCTTTTTAAAGGTCTCAGTGCGAATGGTAAAATGGTCTCAGTTTCACTGCAGTCACTGGTAGTATTAGAAAGATTGGAAAACTAATGAGAATTCAGTTCTCCTTTGAGTAGTCTCTTCAAAGATATCTGATCCACTCCCCCAAAACCAGGTGGGGGTGTTGCAAATATTTACAGCCCTTTTGTTCTAGTTGGAGTATTTAAGGCTGGATGTTCTAACTCTCTGGGGGAATATTCTGTAGTCAGACCCCCCGTGCAAACTGCATGTAGATGTGCCAGACATGATGACTCTTTTAAATTATTTTCATATTGCTTTGCAATTGTGTTTTATGTTTTTACGCTGATCAGTTGTGTACCATGGATTCTTGTTTACTTATTTACTTTTCCGGTCTGGCCAAAATAAATGTTAATCTTGATTTATTCTGTATCTTTCTGAAATCATTATTTTATTCATGTCCATGCAGGGTTTTGTAGGGGTTACCGCAGATCTCTCTGCCAGGGCAGGCCATACTGGGAACTCCATAGCGGGAGCATTGAGCCATGCATGAGGGAAAACCTGATTTCTGACCTGCCACTGTTATTATAAGTTGCAGTTTCTGTGACTATCACTAAAATTACATGTTTTATTATGAGTGAACATGTGTGACTCACTTAGAGGTAAGATAGTTCACCCTGCAATCCTCTGTAATATCAGAACTGACTAATCTGTGACCATTAGAGCAAGCGAAATCCGGACGCTTAGCCTATTTGCGACTCCGTGTCCCATGGAGGATATTAATATTTGAAAATAAGTGATACTACGAAAAATCATTGATCTAAATTAAATCGCAACTAATCCTCAAATCAGCTGATAAACTCTAAATGTAACACACTTTATGGAGTCAGATAGAATTGGAGTCAGATAAAATTATTAATGGAGTCAGATTTAAAATGAGATATCAATAAATTAAAAGAACTTCACCGAAAGGCTGAAAAGACTTACACGCAGAATTCCTTTTGACCACGTCATTAGTTTTCGGTTTTTGGGCTAATGGATGGAAATTTACAGTCTCCTTGCTGTTTTTTTCCACGACACATTCATAATCATTACTTTATTTTGTAATGACTATGAGTGAAGTATAGCGTGCCTAGTGCATGACATTGAGGCGTTGACATTTTTGGCAGGCACTTGCATTTTTGACATGCATTCTGTAAACTTGGGTGTGTCAAAAAATAAACCAGAACTCAGTGTATACTTGCCTTATAGACATGACACATATGTCTATAGAAAGCTTGAAATGTCAACCAATTCAAATGGAAAACAAATAATCTTATGTAATTTATATGAGCTGAATGACACACACCCATGTCGCACCTTCTTCTGAGTCAAGTGCGCATCAGTGATCATTCTTCACATTATTTACTTTGATGTTTCTAATAATAGGGAGCTAGATTATTTCTTGCACTTTATTTGTATGATGGGAAAATACCACATTCACAAATCAAGATGTTTTAAATGTAAACCTAAATGTAAAGTATTTGCTTCTGATCTACGCTTACTATTGTCATCGCTTCAGAAAAAGCTCCTCCAATAACAATATATATATATATTTTATATATAATTGTTTTTTTTTTTTTTTTTTTTTTTGCATAGATATCTATGTTTTACATAGATACATAGTTACTTTTATTTCTCTTTTTCTGTTGGCTTGAAAAAAGAGAGAGAAAAAAAAAAGATAATTCTTTGCACCCAGAATGTGATTTCTGCAATTTAGAACACAATTGATGTTGATGATTTAAAAAATAAAAAAAATAAAAATAAAATTCCAATTCCTCATTTTGAGGACAAACTATTTTTAGTTCTGTTTTCAGAGTTCTGAGATCTGCTTTCCAAAAATATTACCTTAATAGTCACTCTTTTTAGAATAAAATAAATTTTGTGCTAAAAAGTTTTGGAAATAACAGGAACATCAAATCAATCAGTACTAACTTTGTGCTTTTGTTTTTTGCCGAAACATTTAACCAGGTAATCTTAAGCTAATGTAGCTAAATTGTTCAACAATTTAAATATACATTAAACAAAAACATTACGTTATCTTTAATCACAGCTAAATTTAAAAAGCTAAAGTTCAGCTTCATTTTACATTGTCACTTCATAGAGTTGGCTATTTCTCATTACAGTATTTCACTGATGCCGGAGCAAGGTGAGAAATAAAGAAAAATAAAGTAAATATGAAAAGATATGATGAAATGAAACCACTCTTTTCGGAGCTCTGGTCTGTTTGTACAATACAAGGAAACTGAGAAATATTGTTTACAGGAAAACCAGCTAGACCAACAAAACGTTATTTATTGTGAGATGATGGATAGTGATAATGGAAATAATAATGTTAATATTTCAATGCAGTTTAAAGACAGACATTCTTAAATATTTGGAAAGTTTGTTGGCATGCACGCAGGCAACGTTTCTGGCCTCCTATGACATCCAAACAGTTTTGCCATCGTCATCTGAAGATTTGGTGAAGATTTAGTTTGAAGAAGATTGTGGGTTGAAGAAGATTCTTGGAAAATGGAAAATATGCTCTCGTCTAGGCCATTTGATTTAAAAGTTCAACAGCAAAAGAAAAGTCAAACGTTTTGTGCCACTATAGAGTTTGAGTCACAGACCCTTAATCTGGAAACGTAGTTTGTAAAAGTTAAAAAAGAGAGAACAAAAAGTTACATATTGTCACAATTCGTCCTGTGTGAGTGCCCATGAGAACCACCTGAGGGCACTCCACTCCAGACTGTCACTCCATCAAGGACTACATCACCCATAATCCTTTGCCCGGATTCTTCAGCACCCATTGATTACATCCACCTGCACCCCATTACCTAGTTAGCTCACCCTATATAAGGCTGTTCATTCTGTCAGTCATGGCCAAGTCTTGTTTGTCTCTATACTGCATTTCTGAGCGTTTCTCTGGTTTCATGTCTCTGGTTTTGGATTTCTTGCCTGTTCCGTGGATTACCCGTTTGCCTGTCTCTCTTGCCTTGTTTGCCTGATTACATGTTATGACCCCTTGCCTGTTTGTAGTGATGGGCAGACCGAGGCTTCGTGAAGCACTGAAGCAGTTGAAGCAAATGTGTCATATTGTTTCGAAGCTTTGAATCAATCTGACACCCGTCTCTACGGCACCATCTAGTGGTCACTTCCATGTGTTGATCTGAAATACCTTGACAATGATCCATGTAAAAAAAATTGTTTTTAACATCTGTCTGACAAGTACATGATCTTGGTTTTGTAACCTGTAGCCTCGTCATTGTAAAGAACTATATATATATTTGTTTGTTATACAAAATGAACATTAATAAAATAAATAAAGCCACAATGTGTCACATTTGTCACAAAACATTTTTATTCAAAAATATGAATTGCTCTGCTGTTGAAGGACTCAGCTGACTTCTTTTTTTACATATAATTTCTCCAGCCTTTGAAAAAATCCTCTCACAAGGGACACTTGTTGCTGGCATGCACAAATATTTTTGGATGATGTAAATACATGGATGATGTATTGTTGCAGAAGGCTAGCTGCCTATCACAATACACACATCTCACTTTATTTGGTGCTTCCAAATGGAAATGCTCCCACACCACAGATGTACGGCATCTCTTGCGTGCAGCCTCCATTTTTATATATTCAATTAATATATCTATCTATATATCACCTATGAATCTATATCTATATAATTCTATATATCTAACTTATGCTGTGCTATCTATCTGTCACTATCTAACTTAGCCTATATGAATGTGTCACTATATCTATACTATATGTCACTGTCTATACCTATCAGTCAATATATCTAATTTAAATCTAGCCTAAATATAACTAACCAAAGCGCACTATAAATCTCACTGCTATCACAAAATCACTGCTATCACAAAATCACTCTCCTCTCACAAAAACCCACGAGGTGAAGATGGATTTACTTCACTTTTAAACTGTGGTGAATTAGGTTTACAGATGTGTGACTGTGTGGCTTGTTCCCGCCCCCTTTAATCAACGCAGTTTCGGAAGGCGCCACCTGATGAAACACTTTGAAGCTTCATTTAGCCATAGTCACGTGACATGGGTGTTTCGAATCACAGTTCGGAGCAGTGTTTCGAAACATCTGCGCTTCGGGATCTCGGCAAAGCCCCGAAACGTCTGTTTCGCGTCTGCCATCCCTACCTGTTTGTTGACTACGAGTGTGGATTACCCTTACAAATAAAGCTGCATTTTGGAGTCTCGGAGCAGTACGTTACAGAAGACTTGGCCCCTATGAATCCAGCAGCAAAAATCTTGTGTCTCCGTCAAGGAGATTGTCCTATCGAGGACTATGTAGAGAACTTTGTTGAGCTGGCACATTTGACTTCAATGGACGAGGTATGTCTCATGATATTTTTCAGAGGAGGACTATCTGAGCCGCTCAGTTCAATCATGCCTTTGCATGATCCTAATTGGTCTCTAAAGACGTATATTGACATTGCATTGCAACTGAGCGGTTCTGCTTTTAAAGTGGGTATCATGGAGGAGGATAGTGACATACCCACTGCATCTGCTATGCATTTATCTTCGTGCAAAATGGCCGCCATTCCAGAGTCTCGTCCTGTCATGGCTGCCGTCCAGGGTCCAGCAACATCTCCTGTCCATATCCAGGGTCCAGCGACATCTCCTGTCTATGTCCAGGGTTCAGCGACATCTCCTGTCCATGTCCAGGGTTTCTTGCATCAGGGTTTCTTCTTCATCCCGCCACTGACCAGCGTCCAAAGATGGCTCCCGCCACTGACCAGCGTCCAGAGATGGCTCCCGCCACTGACCAGCATCCAGAGATGGCTCCCGCCACTGACCAGCGTCCAGAGATGGCTCCGGCCCGTGTCCCGAGTCCAGTGAGGGCTCCGGCCCGTGTCCCGAGTCCAGTGAGGGCTCCGGCCCGTGTCCCGAGTCCAGTGAGGGCTCCGGCCCGTGTCCCGAGTCCAGAGAGGGCTCCGCCTCCAGTCACGAGTCCAGAGAGGGCTCCGCCTCCAGTCACGAGTCCAGAGAGGACTCCGCCTCCAGTCACCAGTCCAGAGAGGACTCCGCCTCCAGTCACCAGTCCAGAGAGGACTCCGCCTCGAGTCACCAGTCCAGAAAGGACTCCATCTCCTGTCCCGAATACAGGAAGGACTCCGACCGGGCCACCTGCTCAGTCTACTCCACCGTGGGGTTTTTCAAGACAGTCTACACTGCTGTGGTGGTCATCTGCTCCACCGTGGGGGTCTTCAAACCCGTCTCCGCTGATGTGGTGGTCGTCTGCTCCGCCGTGGGGGTCTTCAACCTCGTCTGCGCTGATGTGGGTGTCTTCAACCTCGTCTGCGCTGATGTGGTGGTCGTCTGCTCCGCCGTGGGGGTCTTCAACCTCGTCTGCGCTGATGTGGTGGTCGTCTGCTCCGCCGTGGGGGTCTTCAACCTCGTCTGCGCTGATGTGGTGGTCATCTGCTCCACCTTGGGGGGCTTCAAGACCGTCTGCGCTGATGTGGTGGTCGTCTGCTCCACCGTGGGGGGCTTCAAGACCGTCTGCGCTGCTGTGGTGGTCGTCTGCTCCACCCTGCTGCCTGCTCTGCCTACGCCAGCCTGGTCATCTGTCCCGCCTACGCCACCCTGGTCATCTGTCTGACCTGCATCACCCTGGTCATCTGTTCAGTCTGCTCGGTCTCCAGGCCCTCTTCCGCTCCATGGGCCTGGCCCTCCATCCCACCCCTGTGTCCGCCTCTGCTCCACCTCCCTCCGGGATTATTATTATAGGAGTGTCTGGAAGCCAATCCTTAGGAGGGGGGCTATGTCACAATTCGTCCTGTGTGAGTGCCCATGAGAACCACCTGAGGGCACTCCACTCCAGACTGTCACTCCATCAAGGACTACATCACCCATAATCCTTTGCCCGGACTCTTCAGCACCCATTGATTACATCCACCTGCACCCCATTACCTAGTTAGCTCACCCTATATAAGGCTGTTCATTCTGTCAGTCATGGCCAAGTCTTGTTTGTCTCTATACTGCATTTCTGAGCGTTTCCCTGGTTTCATGTCTCTGGTTTTGGATTTCTTGCCTGTTCCGTGGATTACCCGTTTGCCTGTCTCTCTTGCCTTGTTTGCCTTATTGGACTGATTACATGTTATGACCCCTTGCCTGTTTGTTGACTACGAGTGTGGATTACCCTTACAAATAAAGCTGCATTTGGATTCTCAACCTCTGTCTCGGAGCAGTACGTTACAGCGCCCTTACACAAATGTAGATTCCTTCACTGCTGTTCTTCAGCGACAGTCATCCTAGAAATGTTTGTCCCAGCAGGTCAAGAACCCGCAACATTTAAAAAGATGAATAAACATCTGTCTACTCCCGTTAACGTGAAAGAACTATAAAAAAAAAAACAATTATCTTCTCATCCAAATCGTTGTTGGGTAAATTTCCTCATTACAGGTCAAACCCAAAGTTCCTAGCTGGGCTCAGTCTAATTTCTTCCCCCATACACGTTACACAAATGTACTGTCAGACACAAATCAACCTGAAATCGTTGATAATCTAATTCAAAAAGAGCTAGATAAAGGATATCTAATAGCTACTTTTAGTAAATCTCCGTTCCTACTTTCCGCATTAATCCTATATCAACAGGAAATATTCAGGAAAGAAAAGATGAATTATCGATCTCTCTTCTCCCCACAATTCTTCTACACATAGTATTAACAGCTTAATTCCGGAGGAGATATTCTCTCTTTCATAAGCTACCATAGATCAAGCCATTCAATTAAACAAAACAGCAGGTGAAGGCGCATTGGTCAAGCAAAGCAGACATAACAGACGCATTTAAAATCATTCCACACATCCTTCGCAATAGCACCTTTTCGGTGTCAGATCTAAAATGTACTTTGCAGTGCGTTAACTTTCGGCTGTCACAGTAGCCCTAAGATTTCGATTATCCGCGGAAGATTTATGCTGGATTCTGCTTAACAAATGTAAACTTCCTTTGTTTTACATTTATTAGACTATTTTCTCGTGGTCGATTTTCTCAACTCTCCCGCTGAGCGCTCTCTATCTAAACTCAAGGATTTTTCAGAGTAAAAAAATTCCCTTGTCAAAAGAGAAAACAATCGGTCCATATCGTCTCAAATTTTTAGGCATCATATTGGATAGCAAAACAATGCAAGCATCCCTCCCAGAAGAAAACTCAAACGCATTCGCCAAATGATCTCGGAATTCCAAACTGTTTGGTCTTTCGAACGAGATATGCTCTTTATTAGGTCATTTCAATGGCCGTCCGAGATCATTAACCTTGCATCAGATATTAAATCTACCGCGCTATTCGAAATCTACCCCATTATCATGTCTACTGGGGAAACGAATGGTTAAGGAAAGATAACCGTTCTGTGTGTGTGATAACCAAGAACATCCTGATATTTGTCTGCTATTGAACGGTATCATGAAGACTTATCCGCAACCAAAGACAAACGGTTACCCTTTACTCTTTCTCTTTTGCACAAATTGCTTCTCTGTCTTAAAAAGGGTGTTTTCGATCTTTATACCAACACACTGCTAGTGTGTGAAAAACCAACAGTTTTTCTTGCAGCCTTTTATGGGTTTTTAAGGTGCTGGGAATTCACATGCAAATCCTTATCATTTAATTTAATCCTGATATAGATTTTACTATAGCCGATCTCACCTTCTTAAAAAAAAAAAACCTTTTCTTTACTCTTAAAGCATAACCACCCCCCCCCCCGACAAATCCAATAGAGGGAAGCATATTTTATTATCCAGAATTAATTCTGTGTTTTGCCTTTTTTCTTTCATGTCACGATATCTGCAATCCCGGAGAAACACCGCCCCCAAGACCCGCTGTTCCTCACAGCAGACGGCAAACCTATGACCAGCGTTCTCCGTTCTGGTTCTCCGCTAAACTGAAACCGCTATGCCATCTTTGCGGATTGAACGGCGAAGTATACACCCCTCTTTCAGAATCAGCGCAGCAACGACAGCCGCTCTGAGAGTGCCATCTGCAACCTTTAAGAGATGGGGTACGAACATTAAACATTACATTAGACCTAATTCCAAAGACATCTTGGAAGGTCGAAAGCAAATGAGCATTTAAATTAAAAAAAAATGTTGTTAAAAATTCATCCAGCAATTCCCCCCCCAAAAAAAAAAAAATCAGGTGGCGCGGAGTTGGGCTCCAGTAATTCCATACTTAAAAAAAAATGCAATAAGTAAGAGGCACACTTACAGGTAAGTCCATTAGTGTTAAGCCATTCGGCAAAGCAGGCCAAGGCACACATAGATAGCCGTACACACGCTTATAGCTCTAAGGAGCAGCAGCAGTACACATATTTTGGCGTACAGATCTGCGGGGTGGGGTTTTTTTAGGCCATAGTAATTCGGCCGCCTCCTTATGCAGCATGGGCCAGTAGGTCCACTGCTTTGAGGGGTTACATCATTCTGTAGCAGCCTTCCTTGTTGTTATCTTGACTAAGCTGAACATTATGTATTTGCTCAGCAGCAGCAGCAGCAGCATCAGCGTAGCAGATCTCGTCCGCCAAAATCAAGCCTATGTACATTCCATGCTCTATGCTAATAAAATGCTGGTTGAATCTATTTCACTCTGAGAGTTGTCATGACTGAACTATTAATATTCCAATTCCTTATTGTTTGTATGAATACATGGTAAGTTAAAGGGACCCAAGGAAAGTCGTAGCAAACACTGTTACAATAAATAAGTGAAAGTGAGTAAATAACCACAGTTTGCTCACAACAAATTTGAAAATACAAAGTTTAATAATATGAACTCAGGGCGCTCCCTTATATATCTAGAGAGGAAAGGGTTAAAAGCGCTACACTCGTTTAGCTAATTTCCCTGTGTGTATATCTAGCCCATGTCTTCTCTGGATCTCTGTCTGTCGTTGTTTAATGTCATGGTTATTTGGTAAGCTGGTGTCTGCAGTTTCCCGTGTTTTCTTTGTTTTGATCAGTATTATTTTGTTCCTGTTTTTGATTGTTCTTTTATTAAATTTCCCCTACATTTGGATCCTCACATCTGCCTTTCATCTTTGATGTTCCTGTGTGTTCCGTGACAGAACGACCGACCCATAGAATGGATCCAGCAGGGAGATTAGCATGTTTCCACCAGGGGAGACTCAGCATAGAGGACTATGTGCTATAGTTTCTCAGGTTGGCTGGCCTGACCCAGATGAGCAAGGTATGCCTGATAATCCTTTTATGGAGGGGATTGTCAGAGCCCTTCCGATCATGCATGACCCTCTGGGACCCAGATGGATCGGTGGAATGCTATGCTGCTCGTGCACTGTAGCTAGGCGGCTCAGCATTGGTGGCAGGGGTCTTTGCTGAGGAGGACTTTCAGGCTATCAAGAGGTATGGGAGACTGGTCTCAAGTCTGGAGGACACTGCGCTTTTCTCTGTGCGAGCAGCTGGCGTCCTGGCAGTGGGGAGTTTGGCCGGGATGGCCACTGCTTCTGGACTTTCAGCCCGTGCCCAGAGCCAATGGACGTTCCCTATCTCCATCCAGAGCCCAATTCCGGTGGTCCCTGTTCCGGGGGTCCCTGTTCCGGTGGTCCCTGTTCCGGTGGTCCCAGTTCCAGTGGTCTCGAAACGGAGGAGGAGAAGGAAGGCTCCCTCCATGACTGTTCCAGTGGTCCCGGTTCCGGTGGTCCCAGTTCCGGTGGTCCCAAACCCAGAGACCATCCCGGGGGTTCCTGCAGTCCCAGCTGCGCCACCCAGACGACTAGCCCTGCCCGCGCCACCCAGGCGCCCTGCTCTGCCCGAGCCGCCCTGGCCGCCTGAACTCTACGGGCCGCCCTGGCCGGTCCCTCCCGTCCCGCCCTGGTCAGTCCCTCCCTGGTTTCCTGGTGGAGCATCTGGAAGCCGCTCCTTTGAGGGGGGGTAATGTCACATCTGTTCTGTTTTCTCCTGATAATTTGGCATGCAGTTTTCATACTCCATACGATTATACAATTTGCCCATCCTGTTTTATGAAGGCCCAGCCGTTTTAACATTTCTGGCCTCGCCCCTGCTCTATTCGCTTGGAACCTCGACAGAGGTGATACGGAAAAAGGTACCACATTTAAGTTTGTACTTTTTTCCGCATCACCTCTGTCGAGGTTCCAAGCGAATAGAGCAGAGGCGAGGCCAGAAGATTTGCACAATGGAAAAGCAAACATGGTGAGTAAAGTCAAGACGACTTGAGCTAGTAACTAATTAAAAAACACCACAATGACGATCGCTCAAATAACGTTAGCATCATTAACGTTAGCCCATAGATGTGTAAAATAAGCATTAGCCCAGTCAGCTGAACCAGGCAAACCAGGGTGGAAGAGCAGAGCATGCGTCATGTAAGCTGTCTGTATCTAAAATAAACTGTGTGTGCAACTTAAACCAACCAGCATCGTTATTAAATAATTTTTCCGAGATGGTTCTGTTGAAAGGCTTTACTGGTCTCTTTGTCTTCGGAGAAGGCGGCAGTAGTATTAAAATTAGCAAAAGGATAAACTAAACCATCTGTCTTCCCTGGTGGTTTGCTGTTATTTATCAAATGTACAGCATACATAAGTACATAAATAATCTTTTGGTGTTCTATAACCCTTTCTGACCACCACGTGGTGTGATCTTTGTTAGCTAGCCAGCAAGGTTAGCCAGCCGTGTGCCCTTATAAGTCTCTGCATAGGAACAGTGTGGATCCCTGACCTCTAGTATCAACAAGGCATTTTCGCCCACAGGAACTGCTGCATACTGGATGTTTTTCCCTTTTCACACCATTCTTTGTAAACCCTAGAAATGGTTGTGCAGGAAAATCCCAGTAACTGAGCAGATTGTGAAATACTCAGCCTGGCCCGTCTGGCACCAACAACCATGCCACGCTCAAAATTGCTTAAATCACCTTTCTTTCCCGTTCTGACATTCAGTTTGGAGTTCAGGAGATTGTCTTGACCAGGACCACACCCCTAAATGCAAAAAAAAAAAGCAACTGCCATGTGATTGGTTGATTAGATAATTGCATTAATGAGAAATTGAACAGATGTTCCTAATAATCCTTTAGGTGAGTGTACAATGCAATACATTTGTACAGAATCAACATTTTTACCCTGATAGTAACACCCAACTACGGCTTGAGGTCACAACTTGGCTATATAATTAAATACAATTAAGATAAAAAAAGGAAAACAATATCAATACATATACATACATACACACATGTATGCATTTATTTTACTGCCCTCATTATGTGTACACATATCTATGCAGCAAGCTTAACACTCCTCCAAAAAAGACTTGAGACAGAACTGAATCCAAGTACATTAAATGGAAGCGGTGGAAAACTGAAAAACGTCTTGGTTACGTATGTAACCTTGGTTCCCTTTCAGTCGGTTACGTTTACAGTGAGGCTTCCCCCGCCGAGTACATCTCCGTGGGCCCCCCACTCCTCTATCCCATCGCAAGCATGTTGAGACTGTGTTCGTGGGCGGTCTATGCTCTCTCATGAGAGCATAACCACGTCAGCGGGTTGTTCATCTTGCCTTTTTCATAAAGCCCTGAGTGTTCAGCACGCCGTGTGCTGTCTCACGGCCACGCTCACTATCTCACATGCCTGCTGGTAGCTTAAAGATGGGATTGCTGGTCCTTAAAAAAAAAAAAAAAAGGATCTAGCGTTTCATTTGGGGCTCTAGCAGAGGACAGATGTCAATTGCTGCATTGGAGAGAGGGCTGTTATGTGTTGGAAATGGTGATGTGGCAGTGGGGGGTGGCAGTGCCACTGGCAGGCCACCTCCGCCCTGCTTAGTGCAAAAGGGTAGTTCTGAGCCGAGGTTGACCTGCGCACAGTGCTGGCCCTTGGCCAGACGATGTCCACCCTGGTCCAGAAAGCTGGTCTGGAGCTGCTCTTCCCCCGGAGGAGGGCCGGGTGGAAAACCATTGGTAATTCTGTTGTGCCACTGGTGTTAAAAACAGCCAGTGATACCCAAATTCTTAAGAGCAGTTCCAATACCTCTGGGTCTCGGGAGTTCGGGAATGGGGTGAGAATGGCAGTGTGTGACGCTACAAAGCCTCGGCACTCCCATTCCCCTCTTCTCAGTGGTGCGAGGATGACAGTGTGCAACGCTATGCCTCGCTGCTCTTGTTCCCCGCTGAGGAAGGAGGTGAGGCAGGCCGTGTGCGACGCCACAAAGCCTTGCCACGCTCAGCCCCTCCTTCAATCGGAGAGTGCGCTTGCCAGTATACGACGCTCCCATGTGTTGTCACCCCCTGGTGCCTCTCCAAATCGCCAGCAGGGGGTGCTGGCTGTGGGGATGCACATAAGCGGCCTTCCCACACTCGCACACCCCCTCTACGGAAGCAGGTAGTGCTGCACAGCACACTCAGACCCCACTTCGAGCCGCTACCATGCCGTCCGAGTCGGGTCCCTGCACGCCGCTACGCTGCCCAGCTGCGGGTACGTCTGTGGTGCTGTTGGTCAGCGTGCACGGTCACTGGGAGCCTGGCTAGTGGCTAGTGCTTCCCCCCCGTCTCGCCGGCTCGTCCTGTGCGATTCAGTTCGCCTGGCGCTCCCCCAAGCTCAGGGGCGTTCACTTCACCTCCGTGTTGAAGGAAGACGCCCCTGTGCTCCAGGCGGAGATCGCAGTCCTACTGGCGAAGGACGCGATAGAGCCGGTCCCTCCACCCGATATAAAGTCCAGGTTCTACAGCCCGTACTTCATTGTACCCAAGAAAGCAACGGGTTATGGCCGATCTTGGATCTGCAAATTCTTGAATCGGTCCCTTAAAGAAATGCCATTCAGAATGCTAAACGCAAAAATGCATCTTCAGGTGCATCCGTCCCCAAGATTGGTTAGCAGCGATCGACCTGAAGGACGTGTACTTTCATGTCTCGGTTTTCCCTCGATGCAGACCATTCCTACGTGTTGCGTTCGAGGGACGGGCACATCAGTACAGAGTCTTACCCTTCGGGCTGTCCCTGTCGCCCCGTGTCTTCATGAAAGTCGCGGAGGCGGCCATTGCTCCTATAAGAGAGCATGGGGCACCTCAGCCGGTTGGGGTTTCAGGTCAAGGAGAAAAGAGCAAACTCTGCCCCACGCAGAGGATCTCTTTTCTCTGTACGGAGCTGGACTCGGTCGGTCTGACAGCGCGCCTCACCGCATCCAGTCTGTGTTGAACTGCTTGAACCCGTTCAAACGCAGGACAGCGGTACCACTGAAACATTTTCAGAGGCTCCTGGGGCATATGGCATCCGCAGCCACAGTAACGCCGCTGGGATTGCTTCATATGAGACCACTTCAACGCTGGCTACTCGGCCGAGTCCCGAGATGGGCGTGGCACAGCAGAACCCTCAGTGTCCAAGTGACGCCGAGATGCCGCCAAACTTTCAGCCCGTGGTCGGACCCTTTGTTTTTTCTGGCAAGACTTCCTCTAGAACAAGTGTCCAGGGAAGCTAATGTCTCCACGGATGCCTCATCCACCGGCTGGGGTGCCACGTACAACGGGCTTGCAGTTTTGGGTCTGTGTACAGGGCCTCAACTGCAATGGCATATCAATTACCTGGAGTTGTTAGCAGTTTGTCTTGCACTCAGCCACTTCAAGGAGCCGCTCAGAGGCAAGCACGTTCTGGTCCGTATGGACAGCACGGCGGCCGTTGCGTACGTCAAAGAAAACAGGGTGGTCTACATTCCCGTCGCATGTAACAACTCGCCCGCCATCTCCTCCTCCTCTGGAGTCAGAAGCATCTGAGGTCGCTTCATGCCATTCACATTCCGGGCCTGCTCAATCATGCGGCTGACGAGCTCTCACGTCAGCAAGTGTTCCCAGTAGAGTGGAGACTTCATCCCCAGGGGGTCCAGCTGATCTGGAGTCGCTTCGGGACACCACAGGTAGACCTGTTTGCCGCCCCGGACACGACCCACTGCCAGTTGTTTTATTCCTTGACCGAGGGGACCCTTGGCTCGGATGCTCTGGCACACAGCTGGCCCCGGGGCCTACGCAAAAAAGGACCTCCTGACTCAGAGACGGGGCACCCTTTGGCACCCGCGTCCGGACCTCTGGAAACTCCATGTCTGGTCCCGTCCAGGGGAGGTTCTAGATGGCCTGCCACAGAATGTGGTAGACACCATCACTTCCGCTAGAGCTCCCTCTACGAGGCACCTCTATGCGTTGAAGTGGAACCTGTTCGTCGATTGGTGTTCTTCTCACCGAGAAGACCCCGGAAATGCTCAATCGGTTCAGTGCTTTCCTTCCTACAAGATGGCTTGGAGCGAAGGAGCGTCTCCCTCCACCCTCAAAGTTTATGTTGCCGCTATTGCCGCAAACCATGACATGGTAGATGGTAAGTCTGTTGGGAAGCACGATCTGATCGTCAGGTTCCTGAGGGGGGCGAGGAGACTAAATCCGCCTCGCCCTCTCTCTATACCCTCTTGGGACTTAACTCTGGTGCTAACCGCACTACAGAGAGCGCCCTTTGAGCCTTTGCAATCGGCAGAGTTGAAAATCCTGTCTCTAAACACAGTACTCCTGACTGCATTGGCCAAGGGGGTAGGGGACCTGCAGGCATTTTCGGTCGACGAATCGTGCCTGTAGTTCGGGCCTGGTAACGCTCATGTAATCCTGAGACCCCGGCCTGGATATGTGCCCAAGATTCCCACCACTCCCTTCCGGGACCAGGTGGTGAGCCTGCAAGTGCTGCCTTCGGAGGAGGCAGACCCAGCCCTAGCTTTTCTCTGTCCGGTCCGCGCCCTGCGGACTTACGTCGACAGAACGCAAAGCTTCAGGACCTCAGAGCAGCTCTTTGTCTGTTACGGAGGACAGCAGAAGAGAAAGGCTGTCTCCAAGCAGAGGATGGCCCACTGGATAGTGGATGCCATCGTCTTGGCATATGAAACCCAAGACGTGCCCTGCCCGCTCGGGTTAAGAGCCCACTCCACTAGGGGTGTTGCTTCTTCCTGGGCGTTGGCTCGTGGCACCTCGCTGACAGATATTTGTAGAACTGCGGGCTGGGCGATACCTAACACGTTCACTAGATTCTATAGCCTGCGTGTAGAGCCGGTAGCTTCCCGTGTGCTCGCTTCCCATAGTCAGTAACACCGGAGTGCCCGTTCTAGTGTCGGCTTGCTGCGCCATTCCCTTCCCCATGGAACGGATACGTGTGCTTATCTGCTCCAGTCGAGTTCCCCTAAGGATAGGCGAACCCTGTCGAGTCCTCCGCAACCCGCGGCAGTCGGATGTGGCGGAGCATCCGACGCCAGGTTTAACCCTTTAGGCGCCAGAGGTTTTTTCCTAAAACATTCGATTTGACATCTTAATTTTAAAAGGCTATATCTTAAAAAATATAAAAGTGGAGATTTTCTGTAAATTAGAGAAATTTTAAGGATGACCCAAAGTTTATGTAGGGATTACATTTTCCCATCTAATTTGCATATTATGATGTCATATGGTGGGGGCCATCGTGGATTATAGTATTTTCATGAAAAGTCACATGTTTAAATGATAAAATGCAGCACTTCTTTGCCCCCAAAATGTCCCTCACCTTCTGTATGCTATATTGCACAATACTGAATGCTCAGGTAAATAGTAAATAGTAAACAAACTGTGTAAATCATTACTAATAAATGGTAGAAACAAACCGAATGCAGCGGTTGGCCTTTTGCTGTAGAGATTTTCCATTTACTATATACAGTAGGCACTCTGATTCCATGTATGGGGCTCATGTATATTATTCATATGACACACAAACACAAGTAGAAAAGACCTGTTTAGTTCAAAAGCTCACTCGCCACGGCAAGGCAGAAATCTAAATGAGTGAGATGACGAGACAAGACGAGAGACAGACGCGCACGCGCCCACCGAGTGTGCACAGTTCGGACTTCTGTCATTGTCATTGCGACTCCCCACCCTGCCTCCACGTTGCCCGCTAACTGTCCTATGAATACTTCGACCTCGTCTAACATACCCAGTGGCATTAGACAAAGTCTCCACCACAATACTGTCGCCGCGATTGCGGAGAGGCACACTGTCAGAAGACAAAGCTTCATGGCTAGCGCGGTAAAAATCTCCCGTCTCGTTCCTAACAACACTAACACACACACCTGCTAACTTCGCAATGAACACTCCGACCCCGGGAAAGATTGTTTCCACCACTGACATTGGGCAAATGACCATCTACATTGGGCAATGGATTCACCGTTTGTGCTTGGTGTAGGGCTATACTTTCACTTTCAGAATCATTGTTATATTCTGAAGGCAGATATTCCCCTTCAGAATCAGGGTCCGCGAATAGAAGACCCAACACTTCATTGCGGGTAAGCTTTATTGATACCATTAGAAAATAATAATAATCTATTGCAAATACTCGCTGACGTTGACAATATTGCTCTGATGAAATGCCTCACTCGCACACTAGCTCCGCGTTTGTTCGCACTGATTCAATGCACTCTTGCTCGAAGATTTTGTATAGAAGCATGACGTTTTTTTGAGTCAGGGATGAAGTATGACATGTCTGCCATCTAGTGGAGGGGAGGTCGAACAAAATTTGACACCCTATTTGACAAAATCTGCCATTTTATTCAGTGCCGCATCTTGTCAAGTAAACTCGACCGTGGCGCCAAGAGGGTTAACACTCGTATGCATTGGTGGAATTTGTGTTAGGCTGGGTTCCATATGTTGTGACCACAACGGCGGTCCCATATGTGTATTCTTCCATGGTGCAGCTCCCTACGGCGAGCTCGTGTATTTCCCTCGGCAGAGCTCCTCTGCCGTCCCAGTGCAGTGTTGTTCTCCTGCCGTAATTGGCCGGGGCCACCCCTGGGACTTCCGTATGTTGCACTGCCCAAGGCCAGTCCATATGTGTATTCTCCACATGGTAACTCCCTCCGGGCATGATGTGGCTTCCGCAGTGGCACGCTTCCCAGCGTTATCCAATAGTCTGCTGAGTGGGTCTTGCGGAACAGCAGTGTGACTCTCCCTGCATGAGTTTTCCCGCCTGGAACAGATGGGGTCTGAGGGACTCTTCACTGGGCGCTGGAAGTGGTAGTAACTGTGGCATTTTCCAAAGGGATCCCATTTTCGTCTGTGACGTCCGACGCACTTCGAACTAGACCGACTTTAACCGAGAACGTCTCGGTTACGTATGGTAACCCTAGTTCCCTGAAGGAGGGAATGGAGACGTACGTCCCGTCGCCACAGTTGCTGTACCATCACTGCATGGCCGAGTCACTAGTGAACCTCAGTGAAAAACAATAGTGCGCTGCTCTCGCTTCCTGTTTATACCCGCAGTGCACATCTCGCACGCCAATGGCCCATTGGCCTGTTCTCTATATCTCGAAGCTGATTGGGGCTCCATGAAGTGATCCTAATTCCGACGTACGTCTCCGTTCCCTCCTTCAGGGAACGAGGGTTACCATATGAAACCGAGACGTTCCCTGAGAACAGGGAACGAGACGCTGCGTCAGAAAGATGCTACGGGGGAACGTCTCCAGCATGACAGGTGTCTGAACTACTATCGAATCATGGCAATCCTATTGACCGGCGACAGCCTATGATGTCATCAAGGTGCAACCAGGAAGTATATATAAGGGCGCCTTGCAAACATGACACCTTCTTTTCGTCTGAAGGGACTGTTTGGCAGGCAGGCCCAGAGGCATGGCAATGAGACGCAGCGTACATACGTAACCGAGACGTTCCCTTTCTATAGGGAACTAGCGCTACGTCAGAAAGATACTACGGGGAACGATATACCCATGCCGCCATGCTGAGGGGAGTGCATGCCCACTGGCAGTGACAACTGTCAGAACAAGCAAATTCAAGTGAAATGCCTGAACCACTCCCCCTCTGGTCACACAAGGCTGTCAGTGACAGCATTCCCTACGGTCATAGCCCAACCTATAAGCCTGAGTAGGAAACTTCGACCTCTAGAGAAGTCCTACCCAGGCCGCTCAAAGGCCTGGATCAAACCCATTCAAGAGAAGGGGGCTCCTTTAAGGGAATGTGGCTAGGGGGCCCTAGGGCGCCCCAGCCAGCCACTAATGCCACCAGGGAGGCCTGACCTGGTGCCGCTTTCATGGGACACTTCGGCTTGGCCACCCTTGTCTGTTTGAGAACAGAGCCTCTGGACATTCGCCTTCCTGAGAGGCATTCAGATTAAGGTACTGCGGACTGGCAGTGTCCTCCTCATACCGGATCTCAGAGACGGGTGTGCTGCAGAGCGGTACTCAGCATAGCGCTTTCAACCCTTGCTAGCGAGGGGAGTTAGTCTGCTCAATCCTAGGATCTACTGAGCTCTTATCTTTATAGAAACACTCAGGAGGCCAGATTGGCCTATAAGCTGATCTAATCGGGAGGACTCGCGAGGGGCCTGCGACCATCTGACCAGACCAAGACGGCTGAGAACTCGTAGATGACCCTCTCATGAGGGGAGCTCCTAAGCCTGCCTGGTAGGTAACCATGCTGTAGGCAACATACCTGATACCTGAAAGCAAGACCTGAAAACGGTCCATGCTAGCTTGTCACAGTGACTGGAACCGGGAACTCCCCCTCAGGGAGGCCTAGTGGGGCCTACTACCTGATAGCACGTTGTGCCAGCTAACCGAACGTCCAAGCTCGGGGGCTCACCCTCAGGGAACTGTCAGATTCGTGCGAACCGTCAGAGATGACTGAGGTCCTGGAGCTCGCCTCTAGGGAGGCCCGATGAGGCCTACCGCCCAGTAGCGAATTTTCAAGGAGGCCTGGTGAGGCCTACTACCTGATAGCACTCCACTGCTAGGTGTCCAGAGACTGAAGGCCTGGAACGTGTCCTCAGGGGAGGCCAGGTGAAGCCTGCTACCCAATGGCGAATCTCACAGGGAAGCCCCACTAGGCTTACTACCTGTTAGCAGTCCAAGCGACCAGTCACTGGGACTGGGGACCGGGGAAAGATGTCATGGAGGCCCCCCGTGAGGCCTGCCACATGATAGAAGAACATGCTAGCTGCCCGAGTATCCAAACTCAAAGGCTCACCTCCAGGGAGGCCTGGTGAGGCCTGCTACCTGCTAGCAACTCGTGCTAACCATCCAGTGACTGAAGCCCAGGAACACCCCCTCAGGGGAAGCCAGGTGAGGCCGGCTACCCCACAGCAGACCATCAGGGGGGCCTGGTGAGGCCTACTACCCCACAGCAGACCATCAGGGAGGCCTGGTGAGGCCTACTACCTGCTAGCAGCTCGTGCCAGCCATAGAGTGACTGAAGCCCAGGAACACCTCCTCGGGGGAGACCGGGTGAGGCCTGCTACTCACAGCAGGCCCTCAGGGAGGCTTGGTGAGGCCTACTACCTGAACCGTAGATGACCAGAGGGCGATGATCCAGAAGCCCGCCTCCAGTGAGGCCTGATGAGGCCTACTGCCCGGCAGCGAGCTTACCAGGAGGCCTAGAGAGGCCTACTGCCCACTGAAACTGCCAAGGTGACCCAAAACCGGGAGCCCATCCCTCAGGGAGGCCTGGTAGGGCCTACTGCCTGATAGCAGGCCTGCAGGTTCTATAAAACCTGCTGGAAGGTTGGAGGAAGGCTGGCTGCTGCGACCCGGGCTGACAGTGACTGTCTGCTGGCTGACGAAGAACTGGTCATCCAGTTACCACCTGGGGGCTCATCCCCAGGGAGGCCAGGAAGGGGCCTACTAGTTGACGAGGTTTCTGCTGAAGCCGACATCGTTGGGGAGAATCCTCCCAGGCACACATGGGCCGTGACGTCGGGACTCTCTTGCAAGGAGGCCTGCTGAGGCCTACTACCTGTCCTGGAGTCTGCTGCCAGACTGCCTTATAAGCCCCTACTGGGGCCGGAGGCCTACAGGAGTTCCCCTGTAGGCCTCTGGGAAAAAGGACAAAAACTCACTGCTTCTTGTCTGGAAAGCATCTTTCCATGCTTCAATGGCATTGACTTATGGCGTACTTATCATTATTGTAAACTTACGTCAAAAAAGCGCAGTTGTTTGGAGCAAAAAGCAAGTCCACTGCACTCTAGGTAACAGCCAGCGAGGGTACGGACACCTAGCGATTAGAAAATATACCAGCACCATGCTCTCTCTGTAGCAAAAGGGCTACAGATTACACACAAACAGAAGAAACTAAATAGGAGCGTTTCATTTTCAGTCTTTCTCCAAGGGTTCAAACCTGAGAGCTAACTCTCAAATAAGGTCCCAGTGGCAATTCACTCAAACGTCCAGAGCACGTCAAGGAAGTGCCATGCGCAAAAGGCGGGGCTGAAGGATGGTGTGAGGAGAGGTGGTAGCATGGAGCTCAATTTCAATGGCACCCAGAAAAACCTGCCGTGACCCGGATTCGAACCGGGGTTGCTGCGGCCACAACGCAGAGTACTAACCGCTATACGATCACGGCGAGCAACCGGTCTGCCCTCGTAGGGGGTCTCCCCGAGATGTCCCTGAATACTAAGGGGCCTTGTTATCTTTAGCTTGCAGACAAATCTGTTTCTTTCCAACATAACTCTTTTCAGGTTTAATATTGTAACAGTGGCTTTTTCCTTCTTTTTATAGAGTTTTAACAAAGCCTCCGGAAGGTTTCAACCTAAAGCATGCTGTCTACGTAGTCGGCAGGATTCGAACCTGCGCGGGGAGACCCCAATGGATTTCTAGTCCATCGCCTTAACCACTCGGCCACGACTACAAGCTGGGTGCACTGGGCATGTCATTTCGCTTGGTGCCTCGCAGCGTCGCTGCCCGAGGCCAGTGTAGATCAGCAAGACCTCAACAGCGAAACGCACCGCTCCACAAAAAGAGGCTGGTTCGCCCGAACAGGGACTTGAATCTTGGACCCTCAGATTAAAAGTCTGATGCTCTACTGACTGAGCTATCCAGGCTCTTGCTCGGGGAGCGTACGTGCTGCGTGGGAACGCACAACAAAATGAATAGTATTGGCGGGAGAAAAAAAGATTCTCCCATGCATCGCGTGTCTTTCTTTGACGATTCAGAACGACCGTCAAAACCTCTGATATGTCCAAGTATATTTGCGAATTAGTGGGAATGCAGCCTATTAGACTAATACTAATGATCAAACGACAATTATGCTAGGAAAAAGAACAAAAACTCACTGCTTCTTGTCTGGAAAGCATCTTTCCATGCATCAATGGCGTTGACTTGCGGCGTACTTATCATTATTATAAACTTGCGTCAAAAAGGCGCAGTTGTTTGGAGCAAATAGCAAGTCCACTGCACTCTAGGTAACAGCCAGCGAGGGTACTGACACCTAGCGATTAGAAAATATACCAGCACCGTGTTCTCTCTGTAGCAAAAGGGCTACAGATTACACACAAACAGAAGAAACTAAATAGGAGCGTTTCATTTTCAGTCTTTCTCCAAGGGTTCAAACCTGAGAGCTCGGGTCTTTCTTTTACATCAATAGGCTACATCTGCGCATTTTGAGGAAGTATTGAATAAGAAATACTCCTCTGTTTAGAAATTTGACACAGATATATGAGAATCTATCAATATTTCTCCTCATCTGCACACTCATGAACTAAAAGCCCTGAGGGATGTTGATTTGTCGCGAGTCTTCGTGAGGAGAATAGAGGAGTTTTTTTATGAATGAAAGCAGCTGAGGCTCATATTACAATCAAACGGTACAGACGCGGTTTTCATATCCATAACTCCTGACACATATTAACAAATTACTGTCACTATAAGACTTTGAGAATAAAACAGAGATAAAAAATGGAAGCTTGACTCTTAGATCTTTTAAATGATGTATAGATTGTCATGGTAATTACTTACATAAGCATATATAAGAATATCCCCTGAACGAGATCCCCCAGCAAACCTGCCTGGTGCAAATGCAACATTGCCATGGTGTGAGAAGTAGCACCGGGCCGATCTGCTGGCGCATATGCCCTGCCTTTAAAGCGAAACATCGTTTTGAAAGGCTTTAATGGCAGGGATGGAGTTCCCAGTGTCCTCGCCCACCCAGGGCGAGATTACAAGCATCTCGTCAATGGGTGGCGACGACACATACCCACATTCTCCTATCCTCCTGACATCAGCAACTTACTGCTGATGTCAGTGAATATGAACATGTAGGTTATCCCATGCCCTCCTGATTTAAATAGGAAGATCAGGAGGGAATGAAAAAGCCCAACTGAGCCGATGATTTATGGCCGGGGAGAAATTAATTGTTAAATCTAACACGAGCGATCTCTCCTCTAACGCGCCAAAAGGCAGCTGCAGCCCGCCTGCAGCGCGTCCCATAACATTCAAACGGCTCAGCATACGCGGTCGGGATGGCCGAGAAGATAATCTCCCTTCTCACCGCCATCCCTAGAGCACTTGCAGATAAGTCTCGTCAGCCACCAGATCGTCTGCGGGAAGAACACCTTCCCGCGACGATCAGCGAGATCTGTCCGAGAAACCCGTGACGTGCATCTGCGCTCAGCCTCGGCGGGAGCGGGACCGCATCATCAGTCTCGGATGCCAAACCCTCTCCCCTCAGGAAGAGAGCCAGACGAGAGCGGAGCTATCTCGCTTTTTTGATTGACAAACGCTCACATATACAAACAGACAAACAACTCCATGAAAAGCTGTACTGTGCATGCTCTTGCACCCAGGCAGAAAACACACAGCTCGTGTGCATAAATAATGAATTGGATTACCTTAACTCAAAGCATTCAGACAGTGCAAGGCGCCCTTATATACTTCCTGGTCGCACCTTGATGACATCATAAGCTGTCGCCGGTCAATAGGATTGCCGTGATTCGATAGTAGTTCAGACACCTGCCACGCTGGAGGCGTTCCCCCATAGCGTCTTTCTGACGCAGCGCGAGTTCGCGAGTTCGAAAGGGAAACAACAATACAAATATTTATTAAATTACAAGATACTTAGATGAGCACAAGCATCTTCTGATACATCCATTTTCAAATATAGATAGCATAGCATACATGAAAACATTACCATATGCATATAGTTACCACAGCAGCTAACATTTCCCTTAGTATACAAATATTCACACAAGCTTTAAACTACATCATTATTGAAAGTTTCTTAACAATGAATACCCAGATTACAACATGAATCCAACAAGCTGAAGAGTATCTGATAGTCTTATCTGTTCATATACACTCATCTAACAACTCCAAACACACACAAAAAAAACACACAAAAAAACATGAATTAAGAAAACACTTACAGACTATGCCGTTTCCAATAATAAATTAAGTGTGGATTTGAGATGGGGATCGGCTGTGTTCCCTCTCAAACTCCTCAACAAAGGCTGCATTTACACTGCAGGTCTTGATGCACAAATCCGATTTAGTGACTATTTCCAATATTTGCATTTACGCCATACACTTGTGAAGCAGCCCAAGACGTTCTGACCCGGAAAAGGAAGTAAAACGGTGCGTTATGCAATGGATGCAGACGAGATGATTATTCAATGTTTTTCTATCTTTAAAGGTCAGCAAAACATTGCTCTCCTAAGGCAGAGAAAAAAGAGGAGAGCCCTTGGTCGCATTTCGTGTCCACCTGAGTTGACGTCATTAGCCTCCATCCCTTTTTCAAGGACGTATGACTTGCATTTACTGGGGAATATCCGATTTGACCGCTTACATGGCAGACGCAAATGCACATATCCGAATCATATTATCGATCTGTGCCACATGAGAGGGAAAAATTGGAATTGGGTCACTTGAACCATGCAGGCCTTTGCTGAACAGCACATGCTCTGCTTAAATACAGGCATGCCACCACTAGGGGTCGCTAAATTGAGACACTGGAGCTGAGAACAGCATATACATATATTTACGCATCTATATATACATACACATACATATATAAAGTTAGTTTGTCAGTTTGTTTATAGGACATATTTTCAAATGCAGAAGGGGTCTCCTCTGACTTCCAACGCCTAAGAATTATTTGTCTGCCAATCATTAAACTGGTTACCCACTACCCTTAAGTGTTTGTCTCTTATTTAATTGTCTGTCCACCCATCTAATATAAACTTTCACGAGTTCACACTTACATCAAATTAAATAGAGTAAAGATTATGCGTATTTGACGTGCTGTCCGGGGGAGGGCTCCGGGCTCGGAATTTTAGACAGAGATAGTCTAGAACTAGACTGCACTTTATCATGGATTGCGTTGACGTCAAGAGTTTATTAAAATCAAAGTGAGGAGATGGGGTGGTGGAGGGATGCTAAAATTAAAACGGTCAACGAAATAAGGTAAATCTGCTGTATATATACACCTCTTATCATTGATTAAATCGATTAGCTTGATGTGCTCCACTTGTGTTTAATTAGGTTTAATTATCTGAACGTGCTTCTCCCGAAATTTGTTAATAAAACATCACATTGAGGACATAGTGAAATATGAGTATCCAAAACTGTGCACATGTGTTCATGAACTCTTTTCCAGAAATCCGGAATTTTTCAGGGCTCTCAAGTTTTGAACTGAGTTCAGAGTGAGATTTTGGCGACGGCAGCAGGGGTTTGGGTGGGGACGAGGTTCTGATCGGAAAATTTTGTATAAATAAATAAATAAATAATAATATATGTCAGGGAAGAGACAAATTAATAATCCATAATAATTTGGAATATATATATATATATATATATATATATATATATATATATATATATATATATATATATATATATATATATATATATATACATATATATATATATTTTTTTTTTCAGAATTTACTGTGTTGTAAATTTAATTTATTCTGAAGCAATAGTCTCACCAGTGTTCAATCAGCTTTGAACATAATAATATTAAACATATATTACACATATAAACAAACAAGGGCATTTTCCCATAATCTTATTAAATATAGGCTATGCTTCAGCTTTCATTTGATATTCTTAAATTTGATCTATAAATTAAATTAGAATAAGACACTGTAGGGCTGTTGCCAATCAAATTAAATAATTTACATTGAAAAATGTTATGAGATTGTTTTAAATATTTTTGAATATACAAATAAGAAATGTTGGAAAGAAAACATTAAACTAAACCACCAGTAGGTAGCAGAATGTAAACATTGTTGTTGCTGGAATATCTAAATCTTACCCGGATACAGCAATGCTATTTTCTGATCGGCTTTTCGGTAGCTATATTTTTTATTTGATTGACTGGTGCGTGGCAGGGCCTTCTGAATTCTATGTGGAACTCACTTGATTCCTCTAATAGCGGCGCAACTTGGTGGGCATTATCCTGGAAATTTCTCTGCGTGAGAAATAGGTTGAAATGTGTGTGTCTCACGCTCAATGTGTGAGACTTGAGATTGTTCAATCATATGCCAAGGGGGAGCTCGCTCAGGAAGAAGTGACCAATGAGTCAGGTATCTAACGCCCGTTTCACACATACTCCGTTTGCAGTGCGTATGCGGTGCGTATTTTTTTCCGTACCCATGTTAACGGATTACAGCTTTCACACTGCGCGCGGATGCTGTCCGTCAGTCCGTTCCAGGTGCGTTGCGTCTGCAGCAGTCCGGCGATCGTTTCCGTACCGAGTCTATTTTTTGCTGTGCTGCACTGCGTAATTAAAGTGACAGCACAATGTTCGCTTTAAAATAAACATGTACTGACACGAAAATCTAGTAATTTTACCACAGATGTATGTCATTTAAAATATACTCTGTTTCAAAGTCAACACATGGCTTTTTTTTCTCGGGTAAAGCAAGGAAACGACACCTTACCTGGCATTTAGGTTAAAAAAATTGAAATAATGAAGAGCACGTACGTTCCTGGAGGTGGAAAAACAAAAAGGTCTTTATGACCTGCTTTTAAAAGGGTTTAAAAACGAAAGAGAAGACGAGAGTCGGCTGTTTCTATTGTAAGTTTCTAATTTAAAATGTTTATAGGCTATAAGTTATATTTCAATGTTTTGCCACTTGTGTGAGCTAAAGTAGGCTATAGGCTATATAAAGTTATATAGGCTATATAAATATAAAGTAATGAATTTAATAAAACGTTGTTTAAATGTACTACGTTAAAACGTGACATCTATGAAAGTGTAAACAAAGAGAATTGCAATTCTGACAAGCCATGTTCAGTAACAACTTTTGGATTTGAAATGAAAATAATAATGAATAAATGCTGTGTTTGTGGTACAACCGCGGATCAGTTGCGCGCTGCAAACGCAGCATATATGAAAGCACAACAGCGCGTGCTGCTCCTGCACCGCATACGCACCGCAACGCGCACCGCATACGCACTGCAGACGGAGTATGTGTGAAACGGGCGTAAGACTGAAAGAATAATAATAAAAACAGAATATTAGGAAGGCCTAGACCACCTTTCTCAACAGGTCTCTGTAACTTATTAGAATGCATCCGAGGTCGCTTACCATTCCATATTTGTATGGGGAGACACTGTTATAAATCATTCAATTTTGGTGTACAATCCATTTGAATCACATTGACTTTTCCAGCAGAAATATGGAGTGGCGCCCATCTATCCATATTGCAGGAAATCTTTTTCATTAAGGGGTCAAAATTAACTCTCACTAAATTGTTCAAATTCGGGGGGGAAAAAATGCCTAAATATCTAATGCCTGACTTAGGCCGTTGGAAAGTGCTGGCGTCTTTATTCCATGTGAAACACACATCACCTCACCATCATATACAAAATACCACACCATTCCTTAGCTTTATTCAATCCATTACTGCCACCTGCTGGACTAAATCATTACTCATTACTATTAGACTACTCATATTACATCCCTTTTCCTTAGATATTTTTTACAACAATTTTACATCAGCATCACATAATTAAAAAACAATTCACTCCAGCCCAACACAAAACCAGCAATCAATTACCAGTCAAATTTACAATTCAATGCATACTTTTTTTCCCACAATTTAGTTTTTCTTCTTTTTTTTTCAGAAGTCCATTAGAACGGGTGGTTTTCTAACACGATTAGATCCCCGTAAGAATGGAATGTCAGTCTTTGGACATCAATCCATTACTGCCACCTGCTGGACTAAATCATTACTCATTACTAGTAGACTACTCATTCCAAGCTTACCATGTTTAGGAAAGTGTAACTCATGTTAATTCATGACTCCCTCTTGTGGTTGTGAGTTAATTAAAGGTGCTCTATGTAACTTTTTCTTTTTCTTTTCTTCTCCTGTGGTAGAAGTACTTTCAAAGGCATATGGGTAACACTTTAGAATACTGTTCTGACATTAATGAATAACTACACAGGAACAAATGAGTAATGCACTATTAACACACTAGTAACTAAGAAACTCATTAATAGCATGTTTCACATTCACCGCATTCTCCTGAGTCAGGACGTTGTTCTGTGTAGGATTGAAGTTCTGTTGACACTGTTTCTCAATATGTAAGGGATAATGTACATCCATCCGGTTGTTATCGAAGAAAAAACCCTGACAGGGTGATCAGAGTCTTGCATCAGCCTGATGCGCTTTTTTCTGTGATAACAACCAGCTGGATGTACATTATCCAGCTTATCGCACGACTGCTTGCCACATAAGTAGGGTTGGGTATCGTTTGGGTTTTTTTCGATTCCGGTGCCAAACCGATACTTTTAAAACGGTTCCGGTGCCTAAACGGTGCCTGAACCGATACTTTTTTTTTTTTTAAAGTTCACAAAACGAGGTGGATGACATTAAATGGCTTTTTATTTTTATTTTTTTTAATTGAACCATTTATTAAAACTTTAATGTATACTTAAATGTATGAATATAAATAAATACAAAACACAATTTACTTATTTACAAATTATAATTGACTTATTTACAAATTCACAGTAAAACCTAATAGCCACCTAACCCAACTACAACAAGCCTAATATAGCTCTAAATAACAGTTACAGTAATAACAGCAGTAGGCCTAATCTGTATTCTTGGTATGCTACTAACCAGCTTCGAGCTTCAGCTTTATTTTGAAATATGATCATATTCTCTGGCTAAATATTTTAGAACGCATCGCCTTAATGTTTCCATGACGACGCGTCATGTTTCTCACATGACAACAGCGGCCGCAATAACGCTGACAGCTCAGCTGTATCGGGTTTATTTCATTTTTTATTTTTATTCAAAATATTCACAAACTTCTTAACTGTGTCACAAACTATCTGATGTTCAAATGTGTGAGTCAATGTGTGTTAGTTGATCTATAAAGCGCAATGGGCGGCGCCATGTTAGTTTGCGCCTCAGAATCGGATCTGTCGGATTTACAACACTTGAGTTCATTCTCTTCTTACAAAATACATGAAAGTAAGTGACCAGTGAACTGGAGAAAGAATAGAGTAAACGATATAGCTACTATATAATGTGCATGTATCTGATGTGAATAAAACACGTAACGTTTGTCAAATTATAACCGCCTGAAAGCAGAGATGGGACCAAGTCACACATGTGCAAGTCTCAAGTAAGTCTCAAGTCTGAACCTTCAAGTCTCAAGTAAGTCCCAAGTATTTTTTTCTTGGGCAAGTCAAGTCAAGTCAAGTCACAGGCTATGTCAAGTCAAGTCAAGTCAAGTCCTGTAGTAGGTCAAGTCAAGTCCAAGTCAAGTCAGCTTATTATTGTAATTTTACCTGCAGAATCTGATCTTAATAAAGTGAAAAGACAAGATATAAGTAACTGTCAGTAAATTACAATAATTTGGATTTGCATTGTAAATACTCATGTTCAGTAAAATACATCATGGAATTAAACTAAATTGTAACTTCATAAAAATATTTATTTTTCACTTCTGCCAACAGTGTTTTAAATTTAAATGTAAAATGTTTTAAATTTTCAACATTAAGTCCATAAAACAAATAACAGCAAGGGTCTCCAACTTTTTTTCATTTGAGAGCTACTTTTTAAAAATGAAAGTCACCGAGAGCTACTCATGTTATATAATACTTAAAACTCTTAAATAATGCATCATAATTCTCATATTAACAACTATCCAAACTGTTTCACACCTGAAAGAGTGTAGTAGTAGTTCCAGTAGTCGGTACCAATACCATACAAATTTGACGGTACTCTATACCAATTTTGGTACCACAGCAAATTATTTTATTTAACTATTTTTTAAAAATCAATGTTTATTATTTATGATGATAATCATAAGTAAATAATACATAAACATGTAAAGGCTGTATGCTGTTTAAAAGTAAACATTGTTTATAAATGAAAGATCAAGTGAAAAATAAGCAACCATTAATAATTATATAATTAGTATTATTTATTTCATAATTATTATTATTAGTAGAGATGTATTGTTATTACATAGAGACGTAGCTAAATTTACTGTAGGCTACAATCTGTAGTCAATTTCTTCACGTTACACCGAACTTTTATTTTGACGAGTTGCCGTGAATTGAATACCTTTGTCTGTGTTCATGATATGACAGTGGGTGCACGTCTCAATCAGCTCCCTAGTTCAGTCCCATTGACTTGTGTCCTGATCAGTGCCCTGACTACTGAACCAGGAGCTGAATGAGACGCACCCAGTTTTCTCAAATGAAACAGTAAATTCTCATGAAGTGACGGTTTATGCGTTCGTATCGGCAGAGACTACACACAGCAGAGACTACAAGAGCGAGTGCGCGCGCGGCGCCCGTCATCCACACAGACGCAGAACATGCAGGAGTATTTTGTAGTTTAATATTTACAGACACTAGTATATACTCTGCTTACTTCTGTAGCCCTGCGTTTAATTAAACACGGAAGCGTCTGAACACATCTGCTACAATGAGCTATTTTTAGAACAGACCCGCGGTCAACTCCTTGCGGGCGACCTGGTGCCAGCGGGCACCATGTTGGTGACCCCTGGGCTAGTGGCTACTTTAGCTATTATTACATTTGCTAACTACCAACTAACCAGATAACATTAACAAATTGACAAGCACTTACTGGGCAGAATGGCTCTTCAAATGACGGACGAAATTGGAGGTTGTCGTCTGGCTGTCTGTGATTTTAATGTTGCATGTTCGTCTTTTGCCATCTTTCTAATAATTGTTGAAGCCGAAAGCGATGACCCTCGGTACCCCTCCGGCTGACATGTTGATGTGATATCTGATCTAAGTGGGCGTGGTGTGCGTACGAGAGGGCATGACTGATGATAGTGTCGTGATCCAGTCATGACAACGCTATTCTCAGCCTGCGCTCCAGCTGGGGCAACTTTGTTTTTAAAAATAATTTATATATTTTATATTCAAACTGAAAACATGATGTGATTAACATTCAAGTCATTCAAGTCATCGTGTCTCAAGTCAAGTCAAGTCCCGAGTCTTTAACTTCCAAGTCCGAGTCAAGTCTCAAGTATTTAATTTTTTGTCAAGTCAAGTCACAAGTCATAAAAATAGCGACTCGAGTCGACTCGAGTCCAAGTCACCAAGTCACAAGTCCCCATGTCTGCCTGAAAGGATTGTCATTGCCGCTTTCATAGACATCAGTGTGTGTTTTTTGCTAGTAGCCTACTTATGAGCATTTAAATGTCTGAAACCTGGAATAAACATGATGTGGTTTAAAACACTGAATAGTTGTCATGAGTTGTGATGTGACCAGCGCTGAGCGTCTGTCTCTGGCTCGGTGCCAGCCAAAGCACGCGAAAGCACGTTTGAATTTTGGCACCGAAATGAGGACCGAAATCTGCGTTCTGATTCGGTCCGGTACATACCGGTTATATAAGTACCGGTGCCATATTGGAACCGGATTTCGGTACCCAACCCTACACAAAAGTAAATAATTAGACATGAAATATTGATCTGAGTTGAAATATTTTATTAGCTCTTTAAACGCACATGCTGGGAACTACAGATCCACTGTTCAGGGCTGCATTTCTCAAAAGCATTGTGAGCTAAGTTGATCGTAGAGACCATTGGTGGTAAAGGCTTTACGATCTACTTAGCTGGCTCAGTGTTTCATGTATGTTGTCTACTAACCCGGAAGGTTGGTGGTTCTATCCCCGGTTCCATCTGACCAAGTGTTGAGGTGTCCATGAGCAAGACACCTAACCCCAGCTGCTCCTGACGAGCTGGATGGCGCCTTGCATGGCTGACACCGCCATTGTGTATGAAAGAGTGTATGAATGGGTGAATGTGAGGCAATATGTAAAGTGCTTTGGTGGCCATGGGTCTGTTGAAAGCACTATATAAATGCAGTCTATTTACCATTTATCATTTAGCTCATGATGCTTTTGGGAAACGCAGCCCGGGGCAGTGGATCTGTAGTTTGCAGGACAAACTAGTGTGGACGGAAGCCCAAAATGGAGAGAAAAAGATGTGTTTTCAAACGAAAACGTATTACTGTGGACAAGGCCTGATTTTGGGGTAATATAAGTCTCTGATATTTTGATATTTTGGGCATTCTGTGAGGAAGTGCAGCAGTTTCCGTCACTCCCGGGCTGCAGTGCGAGCTGCTGTGCCAGGCTGCTGTCCTCACGGGAGGGCCAGGTCTGTCTGTCCCAGGCCATCTCTATACGGCCAGACTATGCTCTCTCGCAGTCTGTATAGTGTGTGATAGGAGAACCTCTCCACGCTTCGCAGCATGGCCACATTACCACCTCAACCACAATCAAGCCATCTTCTGAATTATGAACAGATTTAGGGTGTACTCACACTAGGCACGGTTGCCTTGTACCGTGCCCGAGCGCGATTACCCCCCCTCCCCACTCCCCCGCTGGCCTGCACTCACATTGCACTTAACGTACCGGGCCGGAGCACGCTTCATTCACGATGCAACTTTTTGTTTTGAAGAAGACAGGAAGAAAAGCGCTTTCGCTAATAGACTGCCTAATACATTTATCATTTATGCCGCGCTGCGATTTTCACTTGATTGCACTGCACGTATCAGAAGATTATTACGTAGGCAGCTGACTTTGATGAGGGATTTGCAGCTTTACCCGCAAACTTCAATTCATGTTCATCAATAAGATGAGAACCAGAACCATTATAAACCTAAATATAATTGAATTAATTGAAAAGTGTATCCAAGTAGTAATAGTTTGGTGTTTGCTATCGTAATGATAGCACACAGCTGTTCCATGCTCCGGCGCGGTTAGCGCTCACACTGCATGCGAACCGCGCCCGAGTCCAACTGAACCGTGCTCTGGCCCACCTCTTCCAAGCGGGCCAGGGCCGGCTAATCGAGCCGCGCCCGGGCACGGTTCGGAGCACTCACACTAGTCAAACGAACCGCGCTTTGGTGGTCAAACGCACTCGGGCACGGTTCAAACTGGCTAGTGTGAGTACACCCTTACACTCATACCAAACATGGTACACTTTCAATCAAGCATTCAATAGTTATAACAATTACATGAATTGTGAGTGAGTTTTAAGCATAAAAGGTCACGTATATTGGTTGTACACATGATATAGAATTATGCATTTGAAGGGTGTTTGATTATAAGTCTGGCTTTCATCCCTTTTGAATGATTTGATGCCGTTCATATGTAAAAAACAGTCTCTGTGGGTTTTCTTCTGTATTTCGACTCTGTGTCACCTCTGCTGTTTTCTTGGTGTGGACCAAAGTTTGCAAGGTCATAAAGTACTCAGGAATCATGTCCTGTGTGTTTTTCTGATTAATACTTCACTGATGTTTGCCCTATTCTGACCTGAGAATTATTTTCTTTCTGATAATATTTCAGGAATCATGTCCTGTGTATTTTCTATCAGCTGTTTAGAATCAGAACTAGCAATGCCAGAATAGTGAATTAATCACTATTGATCCAATCGGTCAAACAGGTTTAGAAAATTATCTTTAATTGTTTGGGATTTCAGTTTGATTCGTTCAGACAGTTCACTCGATCACTGATTCGTTTTGCAGAGGTTTTTCACTCTGAAATAGTAATGGGATATTTTATAAGACAGAAAACAAAAAGTGCCCTGAATGAGATTCATATTTGCTTACAATCCATCGTAGGAAGCAAACACGCAAATGTCTTCTAGTGTTTGTCAATGATGAAGCAGCTTTGTGCAATTTGCATAAACCCCTCCCTTGTGATGCCATTATAATAACCATATCCTCAAACCTTGCTATACAATATTCTAATATGTTTATACATTAATTTGATTGAACTCCACAACACATGATTTTCTTTATTAATGCTTTTATTGATAAGAGGAGTGTTTCAGAGAAGGTATTGAGAAGAGATCAAAATGTAGAAAATATTTAAATGGAGAATACACATTTTTGAGATAAGAATATCAAAGACAAGATAAGATTAGAAGGTGTACAATCAAAGTAACTGTGGTGCAGGATGACTGCATATGATCTCACAGGTCCGTAACACAAATGGAGTTTGTCAGGAATGAACAGGGTATATCGTTCCAGCAACGGTTAGCTGTAGGGTGGAAACATTATACAAGTTATTCTGATCATTATAGTCGTGTTAGAATTAAAAAAGAAAAAACAAGCCATTACATGTTAGTGTATGATATGAAATTATAGTATTTTGAATTATAATTTAAAATACTATAATTTAAAATTCAAAAAGTATTCAAAAATCAGATTGTATTCTCACAGGTCACGCTGATCTCCAGACAGTTCTCAACACCCTGGTTGTTAGGTTCTGCAGAGCACCAGTTTTTAAAGTCATACTCAGATCCATCATTCCACAACCACTGTCCTTCCTAAAGAGCAAAGACAGTGATCATAAGAGTGCACGACTGTACTCAGACTTCAGTAAGAAGCTAATTAAGTTCAGATTCATTAGAAATTTAGCATTTACTGTGTAACACAGAAATTTCAGTTTAGACAAACAGATCTCTTTAGGACACACAATTTAACTTACTATTTCTCCATCATGAGCACCAATCCAGGCACGTGTGGAAGAAGAAGGCAACAGACCCAGCAGGAAATCATTTTCCGCTTTACTATGCACAGAAGCGAGATCCGCACCAAGACTTTGGCAGTTTTTCTAAAAAGACAGATTTTTTTTTGCAAAATCGAATATTTTTATCATAAAGCATAAGTGACTTTTTAAACAACATTTTAGTCATTTTCAAACAAAGTCTGAGTGATTGATTATTTGCCCAGTATCATTTTTTTGTTTGTTTTTTTGAAGAAAATAAAGCTTTACTTTAAAAAAATGATAAAATTTACCGTTCACTTTCTATTAGATGTCTCTAACTACCACTGTACTAACTAATTTCTATTAATAATTTGATTCAGTGAACTTATTGCTTATACATGTTTCCACATTGTACTTATATTAAAAAATACCTGCATGTTATTACAGCTGTAATTAATTTCTGTAATTAGATCGATGATTAAACTGTTGACCCTTGCCTTACACCTTAACCCACTCTTAAACCTACCCATACCACCAACACGCCAACATACCACCAAAGTGTTTTACAATACAGCATCAACACTATAAGTACACTGTACTGTACCTTATTTATTTATTTATTTGATGTAGTTATTAGTTAAACAAAATAAAAATAGATACAGATTCTAGATATAGATTCTGAAAAGGTGTATTGGACTGAATTCTGGGTGGGGAAAAATACTGTTGGGACAATAATTGGTGTTGACATTCTGAAAGAACTCAAAGCTGATGTTTTGCTTTCTAAAGATAAGCTAGTACAGGGGCCCGTGCCGGTGACGCATAATGCTCGCTCTCATGTAAGAGAGGTGATGAGGCGGATGATGCTTAATACCTACCCCGGTAAGTTCCAAATTAAAGAATATAACATAAAAACCACATGGTTTGGTCTAACATACTGTGACCATGTTCTATTTATTTATTAAATGGGGTGAGGTGCACATTGCAGCTGGGATTGCCACCTCTGAGAGAGAAAAGACACTAGACACTGCCAAAAAGTTCTAGAGTAAAATCACAAACCTGTCTCTCAGTCTTTCCCATTCCAGACAGGGATGCCTCGAAATTAGTGATTCAGGATTTTTATTTCTTATGCATATGTTGTGATTATTTTATCATTATTTTAATACCTTTTCTATGTAAAGCACTTTGAATTACAATTGTGTATGAAATGTGCTATATAAATAAACTTGCCTTGCCTTAAAGACACCTAATGTAAAGTGTGACCAAATCCCCTTGTAACTAACACATTACCTGTGCTGTAACCCAGTTAACCGACTGAGGGAAGAACTTGTAGCACCGGAGTCCAAAATTTGTCCATCCATAGGTGCATCTTTCAACTAAATCAACTGCATCAAGTGCATAAATGTTAGGGCTTTTGAAACATTCACAGCAATTTTAATTATTATATTTTCATGTAGCTTATTTTATGTTTATGTGATTATGTGACACTGTAAATTGCTCTTTAATCATGCAAATATTCATCAATTGAATATTGTATATTTCCTAAATGCTTTTAAAATTATGAATTTTTAACAAATGTTTTTACGAATAAATGTCTTACTTTTTGCATTCCCCATGGAGAAGATAATAAAAAGTAGCAGAAAACTTCTCAGCATTGCCATGATTAACCTGAAATGAATAAGCAGGAAAAGGTATATGCTGCACACTGTGGCTTCTTAATATAAGACAAAACACAAAAATACTTTAGAAATGTTATTCAGTAGGTTTTCGTTCCAAAAACTCACCTTGGTTTGGTTGTTGCCTTTAGAATCTCAGAGGAAGATTGGGTGAAGTTTCAGAAACAGCCCTGCTTTTATAATTTCCTTAATGTCAAGTGTGTATATGCTAAGACACAAGGATGAAATATGATATATTATCATTTGATATGTAGACTTTTGTAAACATGAAATAAAATCCAAATATTGGAGGACAGGGTAAGATGAGCCTGTAGAAATGTAAATGTTAGTTTAACTAAATATTTATTTTAAGTATTTTAAATGTTCATAGTCAAGTTAAATATTAGTCATAAGGGACATTTTCCCTATTAAATATATATATATATATATATATATATATATATATATATATATATATATATATATATATATATATATATATATATATATATATATATATATATAAAAAAAAACAGAAGAAAGTCTCGCACACGATCCACTTGCAAAAGCTTTATTTGCTGCAATGTTTCGGTCCCATGACCTTCATCAGGCCTGTTACTTTTTTAGTCCTTTCTCCTACGCACCTATGCTGCAGGTGTGCGAGGGTAATTGTTAATTGATTTCTCCAATAAATATTTGAATTATAGTCATTTTCTTCTATATAAACAGTTTTAGAAATCCTAATGTGTTGTCTGATCTAAGGAAGAAAGACAATTCAAAATTTTTTTTTTTTTACTTTGCTACCCATCTAATGTACTGACAAAATTAAATAAAGGCCTACATTATGAAAATATTGACTCTCAATCAAACACAACGGAAGGTAGCGACAGAAGCACCTGGGCTGATCGCTGATCTTTGAACTGTTCAGGGGTGCGTTTCCCGAAAGCATCGTTAGCCAACTATGGTCGCAAGTTCCGTCGTTATCAGCATAGTTCAACGAGTTGGTGTTTCCCGAAACCATCGTTCCGACGAACGTTCGCAAACAGCATCGCAAAGTTGCGTATCTTGAGCAAAATAAGCAGGCTGACATTCAGTACAACCTGTATCTTTTATTTAGAATACATACAAATGTCATTTACGTCTTTTAGTTTGTCAAGAGATTTAAAGCACTGTTTTGAAAGAATATGCATGTGTGTACATGCTCTAGTACGTAAGGACGAGCCTATGATTGAATCTGAAAATTTGAATTAGTCCTCAGATGCCATGTTCATAATTTATAGCAAAAAATCTAGCATTATTTCAACCTTAAACGGATTCATTAAAATAAGTTATTACTCCACTACCTGCGTGACATCATTAACCAACGTGGTTGAACGAAAAATTAGCAACAATACGGTTTCAGGAAACAGCCATGACTAGCTAGTTTATTTCTTCTACGATGCATCGTACTATGGTAGTTAAGCAGTGAGCTACGTTGTTGTACGGGAAAAGCACCCAAGGACGAGATGCTCAATGACTGCACAACAACAACAACAACACCTACGGTTGTAGGCCAATGAGCTACTTTGTTGAACTATATTAACCTGTTAAATATACCGCTCAACGGCCGTACGAGTCCGCCAGTGTATGTATCGTGTATATCTCAATCAGCTAAAAAATATATATCATCCGCTCAAATGAACAAAATGACATAAAGATTATTTCATTTTGCTGAACTAAATTCAAAGTCATCAAATCAGTAAAAGTCAGTAAAATAATCTGATCTATCACTGCTGCGTATAAAGATTGTTGGCACAGGGGCACGAATCCACTACCCAATTTCCAAAGTTACTACAACTTAATTTTTAAAGAAATTAAATTTGTAATCCAACAGTTCCATCTTTGAGAGTTCTAATAACTCTCACATAATACAAATTTAAACCTTCATAAGTCCATTCTGTAGCTTATGTTTGTTAGCATAAGCCCCATATCTAGTCATGTAACTTGAAAAAGTTACAGGCACATATCACTTGCTCTATGTTAATTATCTGTCGTGATGAATGGCAATGCTGACACAGAAACAAACATGCCGCTAGGGTCCGTGTAGTTCTTATGGGTAATAGTCTTCTCTGGTTGGAGAAACTGAACAAACGCTTCCTCGTTTTTTTCACTTCTCTGTATCTGGCAACTACAGAGTTAACCAAGTCACCAAACAGAAAATGAAATTGGGATGATCGGGGCATCAAGAAGAAAACTTTTATGCCAGACAGATTAAACCACAGATGTCTCTCCGTGCTCACCACAGCAGATATTGAACAGCTGATAGCATGGGCCATTTGCTTGGTGGCACGAAGAGACAGGTCTGTGGCTCAACGAAGCTTAGAGAAAGCTTCCTCATTCCCCCCCTGCACACTAAAAAACTTCAAGAGGTCAGCCTGGTATGCCTGTAACACAGCCATAGTGTGCAGCACAGCACAAGCCTGACCTGCAGATTGATAAGCTTTACCCATGAGAGCCGAAGTTGTTCTGCAAGGCTTCGTGGGGAGGGTAGGGCTCTTTAACGAAGATGCAGACCCAGGCGAGAGACCTGGGGCATCTCTGCCTACCCACGTGATTTCGCACCCATGATAGTCGAAAAGGTCGACATCGAGGGCACAAAAACACGTGAAGTATATGATTTACTTATTATATGTACTTTACAAAGTATGTGTCTTTGATAGTTTGTCATGGAGGTCCTCGAAGAAAGGGAGAGACTGATGTTGTTGTCTCTCCCCCTGCCACCGGACAGAAACCTATCCTCAAGCTTACTGCGTTTGGGGGTCTCTTGTTCACGGGGGCCAGTCAAGCTGTAACCTGGCCACAATGCGATTAACCACCTCGATTAATTCCGCGGCGGATTTACTATCGTGCGAGGAACGATCAGAGGCAGGCTGCTTGAAGTCCGCAGACCCAAGAGATTGATAATCATCGTCCCCCGCATGAGCCGAAGAAGCACCGGAATGCGCTTCAGGATCACGTGAGGAAACGTGTGGATCTGGTGAACGAGCAAGTGAAAGGGACGGACCCGTCTCTTGCTTGTCAGCCAAATCCATTCAGGAGCCCCACGATGGAAGTGCGGACTGAAAGTAGCCAAGACGAGAACAAAGCATTTTGACTGTAAAAGGTCCTCATGCTCAGCAACCGCATGATCCTCCCCCAAACACACAAAGCAGTAATCATGTGTATCCACGTCTGCCATCGGGCGAGAACATGGAGGGACACAACGCTTAACCTGCTAACTCATTTTCAACTGTTTCGATTTCTTTTGGCTTAAACTCTTTTCACTTTGATGTTCAGAGATGAGAAAGAGAGACATCTGCACACTGCCAGTTGAAAACTAACTCCTAACAACAGATCTGAAGTAGAGTTTCAAGATAGAGAAGTTTTTGACACACACATACACAGAGTGGTCTGAAAACAAAAGACCCGAGGAGGCAGCTGGGGCTCATCTATATACAGGTGCTGGTATAATTATAATTAGAATATCATCAAAAAGTTGATTTATTTCACTAATTCCATTCAAAAAGTGAAACTTGTATACAAAGAAAGGATTTTTAGAAATCTTGGCCAACTGAAAAGTATGAACATGAAAAGTATGAGCATGTACAGCTTTCAATACTTGGGGCTCCTTATGCCTGAATTTCTGCAGCAATACGGCGTGGCATGGAGTCGATCAGTCTGTGGCACTGCTCAGGTGTTATGAGAGCCCAGGTTGCTCTGATAGTGGCCTTCAGCTCTTCTGCATTGTTGGGTCTGGCATATCGCATCTTCCTCTTCACAATAATTCTATGGGGTTAAGGTCAGGCGAGTTTGCTGGCCAATTAAGAACAGGGATACCATGGTCCTTAAACCAGGTACTGGTTGCTTTGGCACTGTGTGCAGATGCCAAGTTCTGTTGGAAAATGAAATCTGCATCTCCATAAAGTTGGTCAGCAGCAGGAAGCATGAAGTGCTCTAAAACTTCCTGGTATACGGCTGCGTTGACCTTGGACCTCAGAAAACACAGTGGACCAACACCAGCAGATGACATGGCACCCCAAACCATCACTGACTGTGGAAACTTTACTCTGGACCTCAAGCAATGTGGATTGTGTGCCTCTCCTCTCTTCCTCTAGACTCTGGGACCCTGATTTCCAAAGGAAATGCAAAATTTACTTTCATCAGAGAACATAACTTTGGACCACTTTTTTTCCTTTTTGTCTTTAGCACAGGCGAGACGCTTCTGACGCTGTCTGTTGTTCAAGAGTGGCTTGACACAAGGAATGCGACAGCTGAAACCCATGTCTTGCATACGTCTGTGCGTAGTGGTTCTTGAAGCACTGACTCCAGCTGCAGTCTGCTCTTTGTGAATCTGCCCCACATTTTTGAATGGGTTTTGTTTCACAATCCTCTCCAGGGTGCCGTTATCCCTATTGCTTGTACACTTTTTTCTACCACATCTTTTCCTTCCCTTCGCCTCTCTATTAATGTGCTTGGACACAGCTCTGTGAACAGCCAGCCTTTTTTGCAATGACTTTTTGTGTCTTGCCCTCCTTGTGCAAGGTGTAAATTGTCGTCTTTTGGACAACTGTCAAGTCAGCAGTCTTCCCCATGATTGTGTAGCCTACAGAATGTCTCTGTTACGGATGTAACCCTCGTTACCTGAGGAGGGAATGGAGACGTAACGTTAGTGACTAACGAATGGGGGTTTCGCTTAGAAGCCAATCATCTTTGAGAATTCAAAAACGCCCAATGGCAGTGCCAATGCCAAGGGCATGCGGAATGCATACCGTGTGGGTATATAAGGAAGTACGTGGGCAAAATCGCATTATGTTACCTGCTGAGGAGCCAAGACTGAACTCCCGGCCATTCCAGCAGTACAGCGGATGTGGCAAAGGGACGTTACGTCTCCGTTCCCTCCTCAGGGAACGAGGGTTACATCCGTAACTAAGTCGTTCCCTTTCGTTCAGTCACTACGATGTAACGTTAGTGACTAACGAATGGGGGTCCCAATGAAATCGAGCCACTCGGCTGTCTTCCAGTGCCCTGCGTAAGTGCAAGTGCCCTGTCGTAAGACTAGTACGACGAAGGACTCCCACTTAACACAGGAATACCAAGGTACACTGGGAAGCATATTCCAGTGGAGATATGCCAGAATGCCTACCCGTAGGGAGGACTTAGAGAGTACACATATGACCCGCTAAGGGCTGCATATGGAGAACTCTGGGGTACCAGCCGAAGGTGGATTTTTAACCCCAGGGGTGGTAGGGACTTGCCAAGGGAAAGACACCTGCTCACTGAGGAGGCTTACAGTGGAAATACACGTGTGGGGGTTGCCGGAGGGGAACCATGCACACGGGGCACTTGGCCGGACACGAAGGTCTGGGCTCATAGAGGGCAGACTTACTGGTGTCAGCGTCGACAGTGCTGGAGGAACTCAGGGCTCCCGGGAAGCTCACCTGAGGAGAACAATCGCACGTATCCAGTCGGTGGAGTGGAATGGCGAGCAAGCGAAGACACCTGAGCCTAGTCCATTACTGGCCACTAGTAGAGACGAGTACATAGTTGGACACAGGCTCCACTCGGAGATTGTAGAATCTGGCGAATGTGTTCGGTGTCGCCCAGCCTGCAGCTCTGCAGATGTCTGTTAGCGAGGCGCCGTGCGCTAGAGCCCAAGAGAAGGTGAACTCCGAGTGGAGTGGGCCCTAACCCCAAGGGGACATGGTCGACCTTGCTACTGGTAAGCAAAAAAAAATGGTGTCCACTAACCAGTGAGACAGCCTTTGCTTTGAGAGAGCTCTTCCCTTCCGCTTTCCACCATAACAGAAAAAGAGCTGGTCTGAGGTCCTGAAACACTGCGTCCTGTCTACGTAAGCGCGGAGGAGCGTACTGGACAGAGCAGTGCCAAGGCTGGGTCTGCCTCCTCCCAAGGCAGCGCTTGCAGGTTCACCACCTGGTCTCTGAACGGAGTGGTGGGAACCTTGGGCACATATCCAGGCACGCTTCGTCAACCGAAAATGCTTGCAGGTCCCCTACCCTCTTGATGGAGGCCAATGCAGTGAGAAGTGCTGTCTTCAAGACAAGAACTTAATATTCAAGACAAGTTCTGTCATAGACAAGAACTTAATATCAACTGACCGCAAGGCTCAAAGGGGGACCTCTGCAGAGCATCTAAGACTACTGAGAGGTCCCAAGAGGGTACGAGGGGAGAGCGAGGAGGATTCAGTCTCCTCGCTCCCATCAGGAACCTTGATGACCAGGTCGTGCTGACTTACCTTTTTGTTCTCCAAGAGATCGTGGTGGGCAGATATTGCGGCCACAGAAACTTTAAGGGTGGAGGGAGACAGCCTTCGCTCCAACCCTTCTTGGAGGAACGAGAGCACAGACCCGATCGGGCATTTCCAGGGGTCTTCTTGGCGGGAAGAACACCAGGTGACGAAGAGGTTCCACTTCAACTCATAGGTATGCCGTGTGGACTCTGCCCTAGCGGAAGTGATGGTAGCCCTGCCGCGTCCCAACCAGGATGCAAAACGTGGAGGTTCCAAAGATCGGGACGCGGGTGCCAAAGGGTGCCCCGTCTCTGAGTGAGGATGTCTCAGAGGAATAGGCCAGGGAGGGGCTGTCGCAGGGTGTACGAGTTCGGGGAACCAGGTCCGGCCGTGCCAATACGGGGCGACCAGAAGGACCTGCTCCTTGTCTTCCCTGATCTTGCACAAGAGCTGTGCGAGAAGGCTCACTGGGCGGAACGCATATGCGTAGGCCCCGCGGCCAGCTGTGCGCCAGTGCATCCGTGCCGAGCGTGCCTTCGGTCAGGGAATAGAACAGGTTGCAATGGGAAGAGTCGTGGGAGGCAAACAGATCTACCTGTGTGTCGCCGAATTGTTCCCAAATCAGCTGGACATCTGGGGATGGAGTCTCCATTCTCCCGGAAGTGGCTGAAGCCGTGAGAGCTCGTCGGCTGCCCGGTTCAGAACTCCCGGCCTATGGACAGCACGAAGGGCAGATGCTTCTGACTCCATAGAACGAGATGGGGGGCAAGTTGAGACATACGGCGGGAGCATAGATCAGCCTGGTGGTAGATGTACGCTACTGACACATGACACCCCAGCCCGTGGAGGAGGCATCTGTTGACACAACAATATGCCTGTAAACTCGTCCTAAGGGCCACCGGCCTGTAGAAATGAGGTTCGGCCACGGGGTGAGGGTCTGCAGGCAGGCCCGAGTCACTGGGACCCAGAGCGTGCCCGAATGCCATGCCCATCTCGGGACTTGATCGCCAAGCCAAAGCTGAAGCGGTCTCATATGAAGCAATCCGAGCGGCGTTACCGCGGCTCCATATGCCCCAGGAGCCTCTGAAAAAACTTCAGTGGGACCGCACTCTTGCTCTCAAATTAACGAAGGCAAGTCAGCACTGACTGTGCGCGCTCACTGGTAAGTAGCACGCACACGGCGACCGAGTCGGAAACCATACTGAGAAAAGAGATCCACTGCACAGTCATGGCAGAGTCACTCTTCTCCCAGTTGACCCGAAGGCCCAGACGGGCTAAGTGCCGGAGCACTTGGACTCTGTGTTCACACACCCGCTCTCAAGAGTGACCCAGTATGAGCCAGTCGTCGAGGTAGTTCAGAATGCGAACCCCGTGCTGCCTGAGTGGCGCAAGGGCTGCCTCGATAGACTACGTGGAGTCACGAGGGGACAGAGCTGGCCCGAATGGGAGGACTGCATACTGAATGTCCGCCCCTCGAAGCAAACCGTAGGAACGGTCTGTGTCGAGGAAGGATGGAGACATGGAAGTAGGCGTCCTTCAGGTCGATCGCTGCAACCAATCTAACGGAAGAACATGTCCGAGGAGGCGTTCGCTACCAACATCCTCAAGATTCAAGATTCAAGAGTTTTATTTGTCACATACACAGTTATATACACAATATACAACTGGCAGTGAAATGTAAACAGGTCCGCTCCATGGACAGTGCAAATAACAGTTACAAGAAATTAAATAGAAATAGAATAAAATTAGAATAAAAAGTATTAACATAAGTAGAATTATAAATAAATCAAGTAAAAGATAAAAATAGGAAATAAGATAAAAAAAAATATATATATAAAAATTAAAATATAAAAATATAAAAAAATAAGTGGATATGATAAGTGAGATAAACTGTAGACTTAGAAATAAGTGGTTAACATAAATATATATATATGTATATATAAAGAAGTATAATGTGCAAGGTTTATTACAGGTTGTTACGCAGTAACAATAGGAAAGTAAAGTGCAGTGCAATGGCAGTATGTGGATGTTAATGTTTAAACTGGATGTTTATGCGTGTGCGGGGTGAAGTGAAGTCACGTGACTGAGTTCAGGAGTCTGATGGCCTGGGGGAAGAAACTCCTCCTGAGTCTTTCAGTCTTTGCCATCAGGCTACGGAAGCGCTTACCAGATGGCAGCAGGGTGAAGTGAGAGTTTGCAGGGTGATTAATGTCTCTGATGATTTTAGTAGCTCTACCTCTGCAGCGTTTGGTGTAGATGTCCTGCAGAGACGGGAGAGCTGAGCCTGAGATGCGCTCGGATAAGCGCACCACTCTTTGCAGGGCTTTGCCATCGTGACTGGTGCTGTTCCCGTACCACGCTGTGATGCACTGAGTCAGGACACTTTCTATCGCCCCTCGATAGAAAGTTTTCAGGATGGCTGGTGAAACCCTGAATTTCCTCAGCTGGCGCAGGTGGTACAGTCTTTGCCTGGCTTTTTTCACCTGTGTCTGGATGTGTGTAGTCCAGGTCAGATCCTCGGAGATGTTCACACCCAGGTATTTGAAGCTGCTCACTCTCTCTACCGGTGTCCCGCTGATCATGAGAGGGGAGTATGACCGATGCTGTCTCTTCCTGAAGTCCACAATCAGTTCTTTGGTCTTGTTAACATTCAGAGAGAGACAGTTGTCCTGGCACCATGATGTCAGTTGCTCCACTTCGTCCAAGTATGCCGTCTCATTGTTGTTGGAGATGAGACCCAGGACAACAGTATCATCAGCAAACTTGATGATCGAGGTGGAGCTGTGTGTGGACAAACAGTCATGGGTGTAGAGAGAGTAGAGCAGGGGACTCAGCACACAGCCCTGTGGAGCTCCAACACTCAGGGTGATGGAGGTGGAGGTGAACTGGCCTACTCTCACCGCCTGGGGTCTGCCAGTGAGGAAATCTTCAATCCAGAGGCAGAGAGAAGAATTCAGGCCTAGATCCAGGAGTTTGTGTGTTAGCTTAATGGGAACTATGGTGTTAAAGGCTGAGCTATAGTCAATAAATAGCAGCCTGACATAGTTCCCACTTTTGCTGTCGATGTGAGTGAGGCAGGAGTGAAGGACGTGAGAGATGGCATCTTCAGTCGATCTATTGGGACGATAGGCAATCTGAAGAGGGTCCAAAGTGTCAGGAATGGAGGAGCAAATGTTGTTTTTAATCAGTCTCTCAAAGACCTTCATGACTAAAGATGTGAGAGCCACTGGACGATAGTCATTTAGGCAAGAGGGTTTACTGATCTTAGGTACAGGGATGATGGAGGATCGTTTGAAAGAGGTGGGGACAACAGATGTAGCAAGGGACTCGTTAAATATGGATGTAAAGAGCCCTGCGAGCTGATCAGCACAGGACCGCAGAACACGACCTGAAATACCATCCGGCCCAGCAGCTTTCCTGACATCCACACGTTTGAGTGCCCTCCGAACCTCGTCCTCCGAGACAGAGATCACGTGACCGTTGCTGCTCTGAGGGACTCTCTCTGACGCGTCACTCGCCGGAGTCGCGCTGCCGCGATTACCATCAAAGCGAGCGTAGAAAGAGTTTAACTCGTTCACCAGCAACGGATCAGCTCTCACCTCTGCAGAGGATTTAGTTCCAAAAGCACAGATGGTCCTCAGTCCCTGCCACATCCGCCGGGAGTCGTTGAGTTGGAAATGAGATTCCACTCTGTCTTTATAGCGGAGTTTTGCGGCTTTAACGGCGCGCCGGAGGGCGTAACATGAAGCTTTGTACTCCCTCATATCCCCCGTTTGGAGACCGGCATTGTACGCGATAGTGCGCGTGTTAACTGCAGTGCGGATTGAACTGTCCACCCACGGTTTCTGATTAGGGAAGGACGTTATAGTTATTGTTTGTGTGGCTTGCTCTGTCAGTGTGTTGATAAAGCAGAGCGCCACTTCTGTGAACTCGCTGACATCTTCAGAACTCGCGCGGAACATGTCCCAGTCGACGTCATCAAGAGCTGCCTGTAGCGTGATCTCTGAATGGGATGACCAGCGTTTGACTTCCCTCCTCACCGGGGGCTCTTGAACGAGCCTTTGTTTATATTCCGGTGTGAGGAAAATGGCGGCATGGTCCGATTTGCCAAAAGCTGGCTGTGAACGAGCTTTGTAGGCGTTCTTAAACGGAGAGTAGCAATGATCCAGTGTGTTTGCTCCTCGTGTGGGACAGGAGACATGCTGGTGAAAGTTTGGCAATACTTTCTTTAGGTTAGCTTTGTTAAAATCACCCGCGACGATGAAAGCAGCGTCGGGGTGTTTGTTTATGAAGCCGCTGGTCACATCATGGAGGGCAGATAAAGCCAGCCCCGTGTCTGCCTGTGGTGGAATATAAACGGCAGTGGCGATGACCGAGGAAAACTCCCTCGGCAGGTAGAAAGGCCGGCACATGAGAGTTAAATGTTCCAAGTGAGGCGAGCAGGATCGCGAAAGAATGGAGATGTTCCTAGGATCGCACCATTTCTTGTTTATCATGAAACACACTCCACCGCCTTTAGATTTCCCGGCCTCGGCTGTTCTGTCCATCCGAAAAACAGAGAAGTTCTCGGACGGCGTCACGGCTGTATCCGGGACCGCTGGCGTGAGCCATGTTTCGGACAGACAATAGATGTTGCAGTCTCTCATGTCCCGTTGAAAACTTATCCTGGCTCTAAGATCGTCCATCTTATTCTCCAAGGATTGGACATTTGCGAGCAAAATGCTCGGGAGAGGAGGACTGAATGCTCTTTTTCTCAGTCTGTTGCGGATCCCAGCGCGTTTCCCGCTGTGTTTTTTGAATCTTCGCCGTCGACTCGAGTGGCCATTGTTCAACTCGGCGTCCCGGCGAATATCAGATGGAAGATTGGAGAAAGTGTCCTGAAACAGGTCAGTGTAGCGGTAACCAATTTCCAGAAGTGTTTTGCTGTCGTAACAGATCAAAGCAGATGATCCGTTGGAAAAAATAGAGAGTAAAAGAGAGTAGAATAATAAATAAAAGCAAAGTCTTAGCGGAGCGACCTGAACGGCGACCGAGCACGGCGGCGCCATCTTAAACTAGGGTCCTGAACGGAAGCCTGTGAAGGGATCGGTTCAGGATGGGCAGGTCCAGGATTGGCCGTAATCCACCGGTTTCCTAGGGTACAATGAAGTAAGGGCTGAGGAAGCCGGACTTCATTTCGGCTGGAGGGACTGGCTCGATCCTACCCTTCGCCAGTAGGGTGACAACCTCCGCACGCATGACTGGGGCCTTTTATTGAGCCCCACCATGGAGTGCGGACTCCCCGGAAGCGGGGAGGAGCCTGCGCGAACTGAATCGCATAGCCGAGCCTGATGGTCTTTGCGACCCAGCGGACAGTCCCTGAAGCTGTACACAGGCTCCCAGGAACTGACCAGCGGGGTCACTCGAACCACAGACGTACCCCGGGTGGGGCAGTGAGGCTGCGTGACTGGCCCGGACGTGGGGGCCCAGTCAGCAGCTGCGTCCTGACAGAGGAGACCAGGGAAGGACGCACGTTCCACTGGGGTCTGCTCTGAGAGGAGGCTGGCGACAGAGAGGGACGAGAGCGGCGCGGCCCGGGGGGTGGCACACACTGCCATCACCGGTCTCTGGGACCTCAGAGATGGGGACACCAGTTCTTTCCAAGTGCCGCCAGCCCGGGGGCCAGCAGCAGAAAAGATTTTCCCCCGGCCCTCTACCGGGGGAAGGAGAGGCCCTGCTGCCATCCCCTGGAAAGAACTGGGACCCATCTCTGAATTGTCCGCCTCCAGCCTGGCATTTAACCAGGCTGGGGAGCAGACTTGGCATCATCCTGCAACCACCTCCACAGCGCGGCCCAGGTGAAGGCTGCTGCTGGGGCCAGACGGGAGGAGGGAGGGCGCAGTTCTCAGTTCCATCAAGGGCAGAGAAGGTGGAAGAGGCCACCAAACGGTCGCGGGAAGCACGGGGACCTCCGGGACCGCGTGATCTCCTCATGCACCTCGGGAGTGAAAGGCATTGGGGGCGGGGCCCAACAGCTGTCGGGTGCCGCCCCGAAGAACCGATCGCGCAACTACGAGCACTCGCAACGGAGATCCACACCAGCGCGAGGCTCGCGGCTGCCCGAGATAACATGGCTGTCAACTCTAGGTCGGATCAGGCAGCGCTGGCACACCCGAAGGCGGAGCACAACCTAATCGTTATCCCCAAAGGACTCTAGCCCACCTTGGGATGCGGCGATCGACATCTCAATGCTATCTGGAGTGTGAACAAAACAAACAAAGCGTCAGAGACTGGCCGCTGTTTCAGTCCAGCAATCGCGGGAAGTGATGTGCGAGAGTGGGGCGTGGCCTGAGGAACGTATCGTCGGGGTTCTTAATACCACAGCACCACCCTCAGGTCACCCTGGCCACCAGCCAAAGTACCACCTCTCTCAGAGATTGGGGAGTGGCAGAGGGGACTCTCTCTCCTCACGGAGATCACTGATTCTCGACCGCGACATCCCGATGGTCACGTTCCCGCAGTGGGAACATAACACATCCACAAACACTGCCCGAACGTGCTGAAGCCCAAACATGTCAAGCAGTGAATGTGCCCATAGACAGCAACGGAGATCGATCGCACCCGGAAGTGCACGGGCGAGCCGTCTTAAAAAAGACGTGCCACATGCATGCTCTTTTTGTGAGAGGAAAGCTCTGCAGAGTGCCGAAGCGCCCAGGGAAACACACACACACAGCTGTTGCAGATCACTGCACAGATCAGCAGGCAGTCAATGTGAGATCGCTGGAACGCGCCGTCACACCAACACCCTCGAGAACCGCTCGTCTCGAAGACTGAAGAGAGGACTTTAGAATTCAGGCTTGCAGGAGTGAAGAGATGCTCTTGGCTCCGATGCAGAAACATAATGCGATATTGCCCACGTACCTCCTTATATACCCACACGGTGGGGCAGAGTTACGTATGCAAATTCCGCATGCCCGTGGCATTGGCACTGCCATTGGGCGTTTTTGAATTCTCGAAGATGATTGGCTTCTAAGCGAAACCCCCATTCGTTAGTCACTAAAGTTGCGTCGTAGTGACTGAACGAAAGGGAACTAGACTGAGAGACCATTTAAAGGCCTTTGCAGGTGTTTTGAGTTAATTAGCTTATTAGAGTGTGGCACCAGGTGTCTTCAATATTGAACCTTTTCACAATATTCTAATTTTCTGAGATACTGAATTTGGGATTTGCCTTAGTTGTCAGTTATAATCATCAAAATTAAAAGAAATAAACATCTAAAATATATCAGTCTGTGTGTAATGAATGAATATAATATACAAGTTTCACTTTTTGAATGGAATTAGTGAAATAAATCAACTTTTTGATGATATTCTAATTATATGACCAGCACCTGTATAGCCTTGTGTAGCAGGTGCGCTCTGGTGATGTCACCAACCGAGGCTACAATGCTTAGGGGTCAATTCCATTGACGTGTTTACACACTATATTCACAGCTGGTCACGATAAAGACGTTCCCAATAGTGCTAAGCAGCGCAGCATTGAGTGAAGCTTTTGAAAGGGAACAACTCTGTTTGGAGCTCTGGTCTGTTTGTACAGCACAAGGAAACTGAGAAATAGTGTTTACAGGAAAACCAGCTAGACCAACAAAACCATGTTTATTGTGAGATGATGGTTAAAGATAATGGAGATAATAATGTTAATATTTAAATGCAGTTTAAAGTCAGACATGTTTAAATATTTGGTAAGTTTGTCAGCATGCACGCAACGTTTCTGGCCTCCTATGACTTCCAAAAGTTTTTTGCCATCGTCATTGTAAGATTTGGTGAAGATTTAGTTTAAAGAAGATTGTTTTTAACAAAATTCAGAAACTTACTGTGAAATTATTACATCATAAAATAAACTAAAAACGTGTTCTAAACAGAAATTGTGCGAATAATCTAGTTTAAAACAGCACTAAAAGAAAGTTTACATTAAAAATATATTATGCCTACCCACTATCTATCTAGCTTTGGAATTTATTGCATAGCATGCTGTATGTTCAGGGATGACAGACTGATAAGCAGACATGCTATTTATGACTGGATGTACCTTTTGAAACTTTGCGGTAAAAGAGGCTCTCCTATTGACTTTGTCCTATCAGTGTGGCTCTCCTGAAAAAAATTACGAAGACCACTGATCTGGACACATGTTGTTGCACAACCTGCAAAAGTTTGTAAAAGTAAAAAAAAAAAAAAAAAAGTTACATGAGTTACAAAGTTACATTTACAAGACATATAAAAAGGAATTATATTTCACATTTATTTTAGTAAAGAACCTGGTTGTATCAATTGTTGTGAAAAAATGCATTAAATAAAAATGTCTTGTTATCTTCAATCAAAGCTAAAGTATTGTTTTTATTGTCACTCCCACATTAAAATGTAGAGTATTAAGTAATAGTAAAATGCAATGCATACGACTTTGACAGTAATGTAGCATCACTGTCATCTTGACCTCAGACACACAGCACCAGACAGTTCATTGACTTAACATGTAATGTGTAGGAAGAATTTTTCTGTCTGCTCCGACTGGCAGCTTTTCATTTTGTGCTTTAAATTACATTAGCTAATCATGAAAAAAGTATGCTATGTGTGGATTTGAGGTCCCAGGCAGGGCCGGTGCTAGGGGTGGGCTAATGGGGCTTAAGCCCTGAATGTTTTATTACTGAACAATTAATCAGTAAAATAATTGTGAATATTATTACAGCTATGGCGATTCAAAAGTCACCAGAAAGTCACAGAGATTGTTTTTGATTATATTTTCAACACATCTAGCAATAAGTGAAGAATGAATAATGAAGCTTGTTATAATGATGAGCTGTTTAACTGTGACTGTCGAAAAATGGACATTCATATTCAAATCATGCAATATGCATTACTTTTTTTTTTTTTTTTTTCGCTACACTGTCCTGTCTAATAAGCAAAAAATAATTAAATAAATGAATACAAGCAGAACTTGCAAATTAGTTTACAGTTAAATGGTTGCTACTGTAAATGAAAACATCGAAAGTATGCAATGTCACGCATTTTTTAGGCCAAAACATTTTTTGTCACATGCAGCAAACATCTCCTCGCTATCCGCTAGCTGCCTGTCCCCTGAACACAAACTGCAACAAAAACAAACCTGGGCAGTCTGGACCACGAAGCACAACAAACAGTGCTCCAGCCAATAGCCAACAAGAATGATTTGGGGGTGGAAATCTGCCCAGGTTTGTTTTTGTTGCAGTTTGTGGAGCTTAGACGGACTACAGAGACCGCGTTTTTTTTACAGTGTGTTCAGGGGACAGGCAGCTAGTGGATAGTGAGGAGATGTTTGCTGTATGTGACAAAAACTTTTTTGGCCTAAAAAACGTGTGACATCGCATAGAGCACCTTTAATTGCTGTGAATTTCACAGTCAGTTTCTTACAGTGCAATATATGTAGAATGTAGAACTAGATATGATGCACAATAGCTGTTCCTTTCACCACTGACTGAATGCGTGTTCAGGTTTGATTGACACATCCTGGATGAAATGTATTTAAAAGGGGAATTCAGAAACCCTTAGAATTCACTTAACCCTCTGGTCCTCTTCGATCAAAAATGACCGAAAACTTTTACGTTTTGAAATGTTTAATTTTTTTGCCTTATCGGAATGGGATGACACTTGGTGACTTTGGTTGCATTAGCTATGTGAACACACAAAAAAATCAAGGAGATGATTCGGATGTGTTTAAGGGGCGTAAAAAAAATAGTCACACTTGTCTCCTTCGCGGTCAAAAATGACCGACATAGGAAATTAATGGGAAATACGCAAAAATACGAAAACTCACAGAAACTTTTGGTGGTACAAACTACAAATCAGCCACTGTGCAGAAAAAAAGTGCACAGCAATGAAGGGGTGACACTCTAAAATGTCAAGATTGCAAATTAGACACCCACACTCCCACACACATACACCCACGCACACAAACACACACATAGAAATGAACAGGTAAGACTGCAACAGCAAATTTTGAGAATATGCTAAATAAAATCAATAAATGAAAAAAAAAATACAAAAGTGACTCTCTCGCTCAAATGCACACACACAGAGAGAGAGAGAGAGAGAGAGAGAGAGAGAGAGAGAGAGAGAGAGAGAGAGAGAGAGAGAGAGAGAGAGAGAGAGAGAGAGAGAGAGAGAGAGAGAGAGAGAGAGAGAGAGAGAGAGAGAGAGAGAAATTAACAGGCAAGACTGCATTTATTGAAAAAAAAAAAAAAAAGCTTTAGCCTACAGATGGTTACACAACATTTTTTTTATTTTTTTAACAGCTCCGGAAGGCGCTATTCTCACTTCAAAAAATGGATTTTAAAGGCCTGGGCCCGTATTCATAAAGATTCTAAGAGTCCTCTCAGAAAACTCTTAATTTAGCTTAAAAACTTTTACGTAGGAGTCTTAGCTTAAGAGCTATTCGGGACCGATCTGAGAGCAACTCTGAGCAAGGAAATGACAAAAACTTTTATCTTAGTGAAGAGGCGGGGCTGACCCTGTTGCTACGTATGACACAGTCTTTTGAAGACTGTGATTGGTTGGTTGTCCAAAAAGGAGAAAAAAGGAGCGCTTTTAAGTATAGGGTCTATTCTAAGCCTTCACTTTGAATTTACAAGTGCAAAATAATTGTCCTATTTTACCAACACAACACAGTCTCACTCCCACTCGTCACATATTGACGCTTGGTCAGGACCCCTCGTCGTCACTTTTTTACGTACAGGGTACCCCTTGAAAGGCATTTTTCGACGTTAAGGGTACTGCAGTGATTCCAATGAGACACCTTTGGCGTCATACACAGACGTGTTGGGCATGTGAATGTTATCATGATGTAACTATTTATTGGGTTATAATTTTTCCATTATGACATGTTGGAGTATGATTCTCAATTTAATCAGCCAGCATTATTTTATTTACATTTATTGATTTGTATTTACGCTATTCAGACACGTTTGAAAGTAGCCCAACCCCGCCCCTTAACCTACCCATTTGCGTTATATGATATATATAAAACACAGAATATAACAGACAACATGCACACTATTGAAAAATGTCAAGTATTCCAACTGTTCCGAGGCCAAACGATTGATTTGTGTGAAGAAAAGACCCAAAAACGATCTGCGTTTCCCTCCGCACCCCGGCGTCATATTGAAGACGCCACAGGTACGGCCATACCCCTCGGCGTCAGTCTATAGACGAACTGGGAACTCCATTGCTTTCAATGGGAAACCTTTGCCGGTATTCTATAGGTATGAAATCTCGCTGAAGAAGTCTCATTCAGAATACAACGCGATGTTTGGCATCAGTGCACGTGGGCCACATGTTGGTGAGTAGCCATGAATATTTGATATAAAGTATTTTCTGTCGTTATTGATCAGATTATGTTCAGTCACTGCATTATATCTTTCATTTCCACTCAGGCTTCGCTTTTCTTTGCTTTCTAAATCAACACACCTTGCTAATAGGGCGATTAAACACTGTCACGTGACGTGCTATAGACCTTTTAAACAGTTATTCATATTTAATAATAACAACAAGTGTAGTTTCAACGTGGCATTTGTAGTAGAAGCACAATAAAAACAACCTTAGTTGTAATGTGATGATTGTTGTAAATAGACAGTATCCACAACACTTACCATGCTTTTTAATGCCTTTTAATGTAAAATCCAAATATTGTGATGTAAATAGTACTTTGTCCTGTATATAATGTATCTGTTATATATTATGACTTTTTCTCTTTTTTTTTTTAACCTGAAACGACCAAAAGGGCCTTTCGGACTCAGTCAGCCCATTCTTGTTCATGGAAAAGTAATGGAGAAGACCGAAAGCAGCAACAGCAAATATTTGCAATGGTAAGTATGTGTTGGTTTGAACTCTTTATCAAGCATTTGTTATTTCTTAAACATATTCTTACAAACCCCATGGCTCAATCAGTGAGAACATGTTCTCAAAGTCTTAATAATTCACAAGATTTAACAAACTGTCAAATTCATATGATACTCGTACATATTTGTACAAATACTCATACATAATCCTGCAGCTTTTACTCCGACTCCTGCCATTGGCTACAGCCTCAATTCCTGTACATATTTATCATGATTTTTGTAAATCAGTTGCGCCCCTTCTTGGAAAGCAGTCCCAGAAAGAAAAGTTTATATTAGGTCCAATGTATTCTTTAAAATGATTACAAATTGGGCCATTGGGGAGGTCTCTTCACACCTCATGACCTACCTCTGTTTGCAAGAGCGGAAATGCTCACATAACATCAGATATTCAATTATTTTGTCATCAGTTGCACTGCTGATAACGTCCTGTTTGCATGTAAATAATTTACGTGATCAAAAGATCAAGTAAATAATCAACATTTTTAAACAAATTCATATGTGCTATTAAAAATATACTTTTAATAATGGAAATGCACACCTATCAGTGAACTTGTTACATAAATGTATTTAACATTTAATTATGCAACACTTTTTACAGAAGGAAATCCTACAGTTATGTAAAGGGACAACAACAACATCATCATCATGTCCTGTCCTGGGCACACTGGGCAACATGTGTCCTCCAACATATTCGATCTGTGGCCGCGTTCTTCACATCTTCTCATGGAACACCTGCATTCTTCAGGTCTTGGCGAAACATCTGTCTCATGTCTTCCTTGGTCTTCCCTGTCTCCTGCGTCTTCCTGGTGGTGTCCACTTCATAACTGTTTTGGGGTGTTGTTGTTTGGGCATGCGTAGGATATGTCCAGTGAGGTGCACCCTTTGCTATGTCACAGTTTCTCTAAGTCTTCACGTGGAGTACCACTCCTCCTCATGATCTCTTCGATATATGCAGAACCAATATTCATAAACTGTACTTGATGTCTGCTTATGCCTTTATCAAAAAAGCATCAGTGCTCATCAGGAGTTTTAGTAAAGGACATATTTATTGCCATCGACTTCATGATGCTATATTCCAATGTATATATCTGCATTTGTATATTTGCATATATGTGCATTTGTATAACAGTGTTTGTTTGAACAAATGAAGATAGTGAGAGTGAACACCTTTTGAAATCAATATGTATTCATTAAACCTTTTATTACAGTGGGATAGTATTCACTATAGTAAATGTCCACCATAACTAAATATATGGTATCATTCTATCACTACCTTGCTAATGTAAATGTAACATGAATGTATTTTATTAAAGCATTTTCTTACTGAAAATGGTTAACATTTATAATAATCATTAACTATTTGAATTGGCCTTTCATTTGGTTACAATAGAAGTGAACAATAATCACAAGGATATAGTTTATATAGTTTTAAAGTTGAGAATGTAAAATGTTCTTAATGTTTTTGCCTATTTATTTCTTAAAGGCAAGAAACCAATATATTTTCAGATAAAGTTTAACCTCATTTCTTTTATTTGTACCGCAGCATGGTTATTTTATACTGTTGTGCAGTAGTTTGGCCGCTACATTTGTATTTAAACTGTTTGACATTAAATATTGGAATATGCTTACAAAATTGGGTGCATTCATTATGCTTTTGTTACATTTATTTTAATTCCAAGAGTTCAGATGGTGAACGATGGCATAAAGAAGTGATCTAATATATATATATATATATATATATATACATACACACACATATATATATATATATAGAGAGAGAGAGAGAGAGAGAGAGAGAGATTTATGCATCAGTTTAACCACACAAAGGAGATTTTTGTTTTTAAAATGTGAGTTGTATTAATTAATTAGAAGAAATAAATATTTAGCAGCCTAAATATTAAATATTTAAGGATATCCCTTCAGTTGGAACCGGATGAGATCTGTCATCATTTTCCATAAATGGACAAGTAAGTGTGACGCCTCTGTTCTGCTGCGTTGTCATTGGCTAGGACTTTATCGCAGAACTCGCTGTGATTGGACTATCTTTTAACCGATATAAAACGGCGTTTCATGTTACAAAGTATGTTTTGGTGTTATTGTTACGTTAGTAATACGTTAAGTTAACTATAAAGTGTCGCTATGTTGTGAGAAATTACTCCTTTACCGAGATCCCAACCCTAACCCTAAGCATTTCTGCACACTTCAATGAACTACAGCGCCATGTTTCCCATTGCATTGATACACTGACAAAGGTATATGGGTAATGTAGTTTAAAACGTTTAATAATGAGACAATAAATGTTAAGTAAATGACATCTTTAATGGACAACTGGATATCTAATTATGTTCATTGTGTAAACCTTTATGACATATATGAGGGGCAGGCTGAAATTTGATATTTTACTGTGAGCACTTTTAGAAAACCTTTATGCCAGCTTTCCATATCTGTCTGAAAACTGTGCCCAACATTATTTAGTAAACATAGCATAAGCAGTTGTCCTGCCAATTTTCTCTGTGATACGCTAACCAGACTTTGAGTAACAGCCATTTGAAATGTGCTTTTTTTGCCCTTCCAGGGGCCTCTACTGGGTCCCTGAGGGCGGAAGGGCAGTACAACATACACAGATCTATTTTCCTCATCATGGACAACAAACTTTGAGTCACATTTAAATATCAGAGTATTTTCTCTTTTCTATTCTAACATCATGCTTGTATTAGGTTTTGATGGGTATTGTGAGACCATCTGATGAAATACAGAAATATTTGAAAGAAATGTAATATAATTATTAATATTTATTTTCTTTTATGGATAAACACCCATAAATATAATGGATGAACCCACAACAACTTGCCATTATCCAGTTTCCAGTGTAAACAAAAACTATTTAGATTTACACTTCACTATTATTATTAAATATGGGACAA